>NC_137137.1:30708879-31055055 GCF_949319135.1 Squalius cephalus
TTGCGGACCAAAGAAAAAACGGTCAACACGCAGAGACAAGACAGAGCAGGTTACTTTTGATATGAAACAAAGTCTCAACGTTTAATTTGTGTAATTTTTTTAAAGAAATGTAAAAAATAAATACCTGTCAATCAAACTCCCTCAAAGGGTAAATTCTGAGGGGAGTAAAAAAGTCAGCTCACAATTCTGATATTTTCTTGCAATTATGTGTTCCTGCCTCACAATTCTGAAAAAACAAAACAAAAAAAAAAACTGTAATTTTAAACAGACAGTAAAAAAGTGGACTTCAAAGATTTCTTTTTTTTTGATAAGGGACCGTTCGGTATTTATGGAAGGGGCCACCGGAGGAAAATAGGGGAGGGTCATGTCTTTTTATTCTTTGTTGAGGGGAGGGTCATCCAACTTTTTTTAGTCTAGGGGGAGGGTCACCCAACTTTTATATTCATGAAAACAGCAACATTTCAAAGTGGCTTGTTTGGTGCTATTTTTTTCCATTTAGCTCCATGTTGATCTCGCGTTATCAGCCCCCCTTCGATATCAGATGGGTCTGACCCAACAAAAATCCAGTTTGGCGCTGTTTGACAGTGCGCGCGCATTCAGTTCGCGCTTAGAAAAAGTGCATCATGTCAGAACAGAACGCCAAAGAAATGTTTACCCGGCAAAGCTTTAAAGCACGAGCAAATAATGAAGTGTTGTTAAGTGCACAGTGTCCTGTGAGTGTAACTCTACCGCTGCATTAACATGTGATGTGAACGTACGTCGAGTTTAACAGTATTGGGACTGAGGCGCCAGAACTGCTGATAGAATGTGCGCTGTAGGGCGATACTGCATATTTTAGTTTCCATTCTTATTTTGTTTCCACGATGTGTAAAATGCTACCACCAGCCGCGGCGCTACCATTGGGCATTTAGGTCCGGGCCCACCCATTTTCTACTATGGTTTTGTACGTTTCTTCATTCGGATCTATTTGCGATGATCGATCCAAATTCTAAACAAACAGTTTACATGCTTCGTCCTTGTTACATTATTCATTAAGATAATAATTAATAAATGCACGCATAATTATCAGTGAACTTGATAAATGTTGCAGATATGTTTTACATGCATGCACAAACAAATGCCTTTCAACTTGTGTGTGCAAAATTCAGAATAAAATGAATGTGCAGCAATTTGTACAAATACAGAGTCTGTAGGTCTACTGTGTTGTTACCATTAAATAAGCTCATTTAGTTTCATTTTTGTTAAAATATAATGTTATTTTTTCATCTATGTTGATTATGAAAAGTGAACCGCACACACGAGTATACGCAATATCGAGAGACATGGAGCGGGTCAGACATGATTTTGACCACTTAATTAAGTTTTGTTTTGCAGAAAACGTTTTTTTTTAAGTGAATTTCGTTTTGTATAAATTGTATCTTAATTTTAATATTTATTTTTTTTTATCAACCAATTGCCAAATACCAAATATAGCAGACAACACAATCATAGAGGCGCCCGCGTGGTCACTTGCACTGCTCGTAAACAGGAGCGCATCTCATCCTAACTTAACGAAACCCCAGCATATGCCTCACATACATGAAATATATCTTAAGAAAGCTTGAAATGTATTTTTAACAATTTAAAACGAAAAGAAATAGGCTACTCTCTGGTTATGTAATGATGTGCATTTCTCTCTATAGGCGTGTTCACTACTACGGAGATGGCGATCGTCAACTTCATCTTTACAGCTGTTGTTGCTGTTAATAAACTAAAAATAATAGGCTTATAATTTTATTAAACAATAAATTAAATGACATTTTTATTGTATTAAAAAGCAACGAAAAAAATCCTGTTTATCAGTAGTGTGTGTGTGTGTGTGTGTGTGTGTGTCGAAATAATTTGTCCGCAGCTGCTCAAAAAAAAAAAAAAAAAAAAACTGTCAAAAACCCCACTGTCAGTGTTTTGTAAGGAACATGCAAATATGTTCAATATAGCAGGAGACATTTTAATTGTTTACTAATAAAACAGTTATTTTTTATGTCAGTGTCGGCTAGACAGATGAAGTTGACGACTCGCGATCTTCGCAGCGGTAGCCTACCACATCTTTAAATCACTATTAGTAGGCTATTATTTAAGTCAACATAAAATACATAGACCTACACCACAAAAACTAGTTGAGGATAAATTCGTTAAAATTGGGCGATTCCAGTGAATGGAAGTGACATTTGCAGTCAAAACTTAAAATAAAAATTCTCAGAAAATGCATTTATTTGAAACGTCTGAAAGGAGTCAAGACATTAGAAAAATATCGGTCTACACATGCGTTTTATATTTAATATGAGGGAAATACACATGTGACGTGACACAAAAAAATCTTTAACTTTTAGGTGGCAAAATATTTTTTTAGTAATTCTATAAATTACACTGTGCAAACCAAAATATATATACCCACCGGATGAATAAAGATCGGCCTCCACAGAAAATTAAATTTTATATTATTTTTATTTTATTTTTCGTGTTTGCATTTATGTGAAAAAAAAAAAATGTTACGGGCGTGACAGTTCTCCATTACGGACATGACTGCTCTGAAGCGACTTTAAAAATTGCACAGAGACCTCAAACAGAAAGCACAAAGCCTTTCTTTAAAGTGAATTTCGTTTTTTTTATTAATTATATCTTAATTTTAGTCAATGTTTCATCTGGATTTAATAAATAAGAAGTAGTCTAAATATAGTAGAAAATAGATAATCATGACACGGAGGCGCGGGCGAGTGAACTGGACTCTTGTCTCATAAATGAACCGAAACTCAGCGTAAGGTAGGCTATGCTACTTGCCTCACAGACCTGAGAAATATATAGAAAGCTTGAAATGTCTACTTTTAAACATGCAGAACAATTCAAAACGAAGGAAAACAGACTGCTTTCTCCTTATGAAATGTGCATTTCTCTCTGGCGCGTTCTGAGAAGATCGCGACGCATCGTCAACTTCATCTTTGCAGTCGACACAGAAAATACTTGTTTATTAAAAACAATTAAAATGTCTAGCTATATATGACATTAATAATCATTACTTTTGCCGGTTCTTTGTGACAGCTTTTAGATGCTTTATTGGCAGCGCCACCCACATGTTGAACGAGTCACACCGCATCAGCACCGAAAACATGATTTTTTTTTTTAAATCTAAAATAAAAAATCGTGATACGAACCGAATCGTAGGTTTGGTCTATCGTTACAGCCAGATGAGAAAGCAAGAGTTTATGGTTTAAAAAACAAACAAACAATGGTTATCTGAACATCTTTGCCAAGCGCAAACCAGTACAGAATTAGGCTAATCAATAAATTATCGGGGAGGGTCATGCCTTTTTTCACAATCATTTTGGAGGGTCATAGAAAAAATTATTGCTGGCGAAGGGAGGGTCATGTCTTTTTTGACAACAGATCTCAAAACTCCTCCGGTGGCCCCTTAAATAAATAACGAACAGTCCCTAAGTCCATAAAAATGCATCCATCCATGATAAAAGTACTCCGCACGGCTCTGGGGGGTTAATAAAGGCGAAAGGTGAAGCGAAGTGATGCGTACGTGTAAGAAACATACCCATATTTATAACTTTATCGATTTAAATAACTAGCTTCCGGCAGACAGCCATATGCAAGTCAAATTACACCCAAAGAGCAACTCTTGTCGATGTACGACGTAGGAGTAGCATAAGCTTTGACGGCTCTCGCGGTTCAAACAAACAGGGCTAGGCAATACATTCAAGCTCTTCCCACATTTCTCTTTAAAAATTCTCATTTTAGACTTCTAATTCATGCCTGGTGTTTAGTTTTTCTCCATCCTCTGCGCTTCCATGTTCTTCAATACGTTGTGCGTCAGGTCAGTTTCTCACTTACTCTTTCACTGTAATGTCTGTCGGAAGCTAGTTATTTTACTCGCTAAAGTTTTAAATATGTATATATTTCTTACACAAATGCATCGCTTCACTTCAGAAGGCCTTTATTAACAACACAGCAGGCTATTTGTAGGCTGTATATAGAGCATGCACTTGCATTATATTGGCTTACAATAATGAATAATTTTTCTAAAAATCTCTGTGGAAAGAAAGTCAGATATACATCTGGGATGGCACGAGGGAGAAAAAGAGATCATTTTTATTTTGGAGTGCATTGTGCCTTTAAAATTGACTACGGTTTTATATACTGCAGTGGATACTTACTAGTGATGGACTTGTTTCTCTGTTGGTGCCTGTTCTGCTCCGTAAACATTGTTCCAATGCTTGATCTTAAGAAAATTTAAAAAGTGTGTTAATGTGTGTTAACAGACTATTGATCTGGGTGACATATTTCTTAATGTGTTCCTTAAGTGTTATATAAATCTGGAGAACCCTTACTAACATTAACCATGGTTTTGCTACACTAACTATAAATGGTAATAAATTATTGTAATCAATCCACCATAAAAACATGGTTTCTACACTTTTAAGGCCCGTTCACACCAATCACGATAACTATAAAGATAACGATAAAGATAACTATATATGCGTCCACACCAACGACCGATAACGGTCTTTTTATTCTAAGCACGCGCGCACCCGCGCTGCGGTTTCAAAGTAGCGAAAATGGATGACCTGCTGCTGCTTTATGTTACAAAAAAATATCAAAAGAAAAACAGGCGCTTTTGGGTACACGATATCCTTAAAAGACGAGAGGAGTTGGGAGAATCCATCACTCTGATTAGAGAGTTGTCGTCTTTTGAAGACAAATTTTATTCATATTTTCAAATGAATCAACAACAGTTTCAAGACATCCTGGACATCGTGAAAGAGGACATCAGCAAGAGCCAAACAAATTTCAGAAATCCGATCAGCGCCAGAGACCGTTTTAGGCCGGGAGCCAAGTCCACTCCTCAGGATGTTTTTTGCTACCTTTTTTTCACTATTATTTCCTATTATCTTATACCTTGGGCCATCACAAGTTGGTAATGACCACCCCCAACTCGGCCCCGTTTGGTCTCAGGGGCCAAAAAACACCCTTTTTGGGAAAAGCTTTTGGCGGAATGATGTAATTGTGAATATTAAGGTACTGCAGCTACATAAATGGCCACATAACCCTAAAATTTTGCATGGTGTATCCTGACACATAGGGGAAACTAGCAGAAAAAGATTCTGGGGATTTCTGCCTTTTTGCTGTCAAATATCACCCTCAACATACCCCAAAAGACAAAAAAATGTCTGTCCGCCTGACACATTGTTATCAAAAGTGATCATTTTCAAGCATTTTATTATACATATCACTGCCTCAAATGTACATGAAAAACTTCCCAAGTTTATATGCTTCAATTTAAGTCCAAGATGACCTTTCTATCTAGAGGAATATAGCTGGTATAACCAAAGTTCTCCACTGTACCTCAAATCGGAGAAAACAGAACTTTCAAGCATTACCATTCCATATTGGATTAAGCATATTTTTTGCATGTCTTAAACAAGAGTTGAGACTTGACTTATGTACTGCTATACTATATGAAGTGAATTGCATGAAAAGTGAGTAATGTTGAGGAGGGCCGGTGGGTTTAGCTTTTTTATTGAAACATTATTTATTACTTATTGAAACATAACAGTATCAATAAATAAGCTAAAGTAAACCTAAAAAATTATTGTATTTACTTGGAAATGTGGTACCCAACAGTATGCAGATTTATGAGTCTTTAATAAATAACTTATTGACAGCTATGTACAAAATATGAATTATACAAGATCATAGCTTTGGTAAGAATTATTTTATTTATAATTATTATAGGCTTAAATGAAAATATTCTGACAGTGATACTTGATAAAAACAGGTAAAACCATGCATGGCTACTCACTCACTACCACTGTATAACAAAATGCCTAAACACAGGTAAAAACTATACAGAAAATGAATTGTATATTCCTCTACCCACCTAATTAATCTACTGCAATATAAATGACTATAAGATAGTATTCAGTATAAATATTCCACATTTCTGCCCAAACCATAGTAAATTACTACAGTACATTCATGGTAAATGTTTGTAAAGCTGGTGATTAGGGGATTTAAAGTCTTCTAACTTCGTTCATGGCACAATGTTTCTGCTGTTTACCTCATCAGTCGTGTTGGGAATGTTGAGGCTGCTTCATCTGATTTAAAACTAGTTAAATCATCGAGTGAGTTGTGGTCTGTAACAAAGGTGTGTCGAATTGAACAACTTCTCACTGGATGTCGCAATGCTGTTTAATAATAGTGTCCAGCACCGGGAGTAAACACAACTCCTTTAAGCTCGCGTTCCGTTACACTGGGCAGTGCTGCGCAGTTCAATGTAAACTAAACTGCGAGTTGAACTGAAACTAAACTGAAAACAGCGCTATTTGTTCTATATTTGTTGTTACTGACCGAGAAACAGCTTCAGATGATTCAGTGACAGGGCGGTCCGAACGAATCTGAATCGTTTCAGACCATTATGCAAGCGCATTTGGCCAATTCATGGAAAGGAAATAATTTAACCAAAGATCGAACAAAAGATTCGCACCATTCACAAATGATTGGTATCGCTGGTTCAGTCGACAGAAATACGGGACACACATAATAACTGCTGAAATATTCGGACTGAAAACGTTTCTCAGGTTAGTCGGAACGCTCAGTGTGTATAGACGTACAGCTGTACGCGCCACTACGGCCACTCGCATATCTAACCAAATGTAGCCACACCGCCAGGAGAAGAGGCGGAGGGAGGTTGGAGTGACTTTGGGCCAGATGGAGATGATTGAATTGAATAGCCCTGCCCTAGGTGGACTGGTGTCAGGGTGCAACATAGGGTACATTCACACAAAATCAATTAACCAAATGTGAGATTTATTAAAGTCCACAAAGTCCTCGCAACACAAGGAATAAAGATGACCCTAGTGTGCAGTCTGTTATCAAAAAGCCAACCTTCAATAGAGTAAACGTTAGTAACCGTCTGTACAGGTAAACATTCTTTACAAGCCAAATGGCGAAACGTCTCGGTTACATATGGTAACCCTCATTCCCTTAGGGAGGGAAAGGAGACGAACGTCGTGACCGACTGATAGGAATCTCGCTAGAGAGGCCAATCTACTTCGAGTAAAACTAAAACGAGCTAAAACACATTGGCATGCAGTCATTTGCATCAGCTGTTCAGCCTCGCAGCGCAGGTACAGTATATAATGAGCAGCAGGTGCGAGGTGAGTTCCTTTTTTGCTGAGGAGCCAAGCCTGGTAAGCTGGCCTCCCCGGCGGGCAGCAGCAGATGTGACGATGTGATGTACGTCTCCGTTCCCTCCCTCATGGAACGAGGGTTACCATATGTAACCGAGACGTTCCCTTATCGGTTGGTCACTTTCGACGTATGCCGTGATAGGAATCCCGACCAAAGCGCCACAGCTGCTGCATCCCATCCAGTGCCCGGTGTAAGCCTGTACCCCTTCTTGCCTGGACGGACGATAGGAAAGGGCTTACACAGAGCTTATCTGTCACTGTTGTTCCGTGATAACCCATACAGTGAGATTATTGGATAACACTGGGAAAGCGTGCCCTTTCTATGGAAGGGGAACGCTGCGGAAGCCACTTTCTTCGAGGGAGTTATGTGGAAAAATACATATGGACTAGCCCGAAGGTTGTACTGCATATGAATATTGGGTAACTTAGCCCAAGGGAAAGACACAGGGCTTCGATTAGGAGCAGCCGTGGAAGTATACACATATGGAATCCCCGTAGGGTCACACATATGGAACCCAGCCTAACACCTGATCTCTGAAGGGAGTGGTAGGAACCTTGGGCATAGACAGGCTGAGGTCTCAGTACAACATGGTTGTCACCAGGCCCGAACTCTAGGCACGATTCGTCGACTGAAAATGCTTGCAGGCCCCCTACCCTCTTGATAGAGGCCAGTGCAATCAGCAGCAAAGTCTTCAAAGAGAGAAGCTTTAAGTCTGCTGACTGCAAAGGCTCAAAAGGAGCATCCTGAAGAGCTTGAAGCACCAGGGAAAGGTCCCAAGAGGGTATGGAGGGGAGACGAGGAGGGTTTAACTGTCTCGCCCCCCCTAAGGAACCTGGCGATCAGGTCGTGCTTTCCAACTGATTTGCCATCTATGTGGTCGTGATAATCTGAAATAGCGGCAGCATGTACTTTGAGGGTGGAGGGAGACAGCCTTTGCTCCAACCCTTGCTGCAAGAAGGAAAGCACGGACCCTATCGAACATCTTCGGGGGTCCTCTCGGCAAGAAGAAAACCACTCAACGAACAGGTTCCACTTCAAGGCACACGTCTCGTGGACGGCGCCCGTGCAGAAGTAATGGTGTTAAGTACCTCTGGGGGTAAGTCACCTAGAACCAGAGATGGATTTTCCAGAGGTCTGGACGCGGGTGCCATAGGGTGCCCCATCTCTGAGTCAGAAGGTCCTTCCTCAGAGGAATAGGCCAGGGAGGGACTGTCACGAGGAGCATGAGTTCTGGGAACCAGGTCTAGGTGGGCTAATAGGGGGCCACCAGAAGGACCTGCTCCTCGTCCTCCCTGACTTTGCACAGGGCCTGTGTAAGTAGGCTCACTGGGGGGAACGCATATTTGCAGAGGCCCCGGGGCCAGCTGTGTGCCAGTGCATCCGTACCGAGTGTTCCCTCAGTCAGGGAGTAAAACAGCTAGCAGTGGGAGGTCTCTGAGGAGGCAAACAGGTCTACCTGAGCCTCCCCGAACTCTCTCCAGATCAGCTGAACTGCCTGGGGGTGGAGCCGCCATTCTCCCGGGAGCACAGCTCGTGATAGCTCGTCGGCCACACGGTTGAGCACACCGGGGACATACATGGCTCGAAGTGACCTCAGATGCTTCTGACTCCAGAGGAGGAGATGGCGGGCGAGTTGCGACATGTGACGAGAGCGTAGACCACCTTGTCGGTTGATGTACGCAATGGTTGCAGTGTTGTCCATACAGACTAGCACGTCTCTGCCCTGTAGCGGCCTCTTTAAGTGGCTCAGAGCGAGACGTACTGCTAGCAACTCGAGGCAGTTGATGTGCCAATGCAGTTGAGGGCCCGTCCACACCCCTGACACTGCATGCCCGTTGTATGTTGCACCCCAGCCGGTGGCAGAGGCGTCTGTGAACACCACAGCATGCCTGGACACCTGTTCCAAGGGGACTCCTGCCCGCAGGAACGAGGGGTCTGACCACGGGCTGAAGGTCTGGCGGCACGCCGGTGTGATTGTCACCCGGTGAGTGCCGTAATGCCACGCCCATCTCGGGACTCAGCCATGAAGCCAGTGCTGAAGCGGTCTCATATGGAGCAGCCCAATGGAGTTACCGCTGCTGCCGCTGCCATATGCCCCAGGAGCCTCTGAAAGAATTCCAGTGGGACCGCCGTCCTGCCTTTGAAGGTGTTCAAGCAGTTCAGCACGACTGAGCGTGTTGCTCTGTGAGGCGCGCTGTCTGTGCGACCGAATTAAACTCCATACCGAGAAAAGAGATCCTCTGCATGGGGGCGAGTTTGCTCTTCTCCCAGTTGACCAGAAGACCCAACTGGCTGAGGTGCCTGAGCGTGAGTTCCCTGTGTTCGCATAACTGATCTCGAGAGTGTGCTAATATGAGCCAGTCGTCGAAATAGTTGAGGATGCACACGCCCTGTTCTCTCATGGAAACAAGGGCCCCCTCCGCGACTTTCGTGAAGACACGGGGAGACAGGGATAGCCCGAAGGGCAGGACCTTGTACTGATATGCTCGACCCTCCAAAGCAAAGCACAGAAATGGCCTGTGTCGAGGAAGAATCAAGACATGAAAGTGGGCGTCCTTCAGGTCGATCGCTGCAAACCAATCTTGGGGACGGATGCATTTGAAAATGCGTTTCTGCGTGAGCATTTTGAACCCACCACCTTTCTTGGGTACAATGAAGTAGGGACTGTAGTGCCCTGACCTCATATTGGCTGGAGGGACCGCTCTATCGCATCCTTCGCCAGTAGGACTGCGATCTCCACTCACAAGTCTTACCAGCTGTGAAAACGGCCTTTGAGTGCTCTCAAGCACACCTTACCAGCTGTGAGAACAGCTTTTGTTTGCTCAAGTCAAAACAAAAACAAAAAGAAAAGAAAACCGCTCGCGCTGCTGTGCTGTGTCACCCGCACCAGTGTGGAGAGGTCCGAAGAAGAAGAAGCTCGCTCAGTTTCACAATCTCCTTGAAGATATGTAGAACACATCGAAGTGCTTGGCTCCGAAGCAAAAAACTGAAATGCAATCGCACCTTCTGCTCATTATATTCCCGCCCTGCGGGGCTGAACAGCTAATGCAAATGATTGCATGCCAATGTGTATTGGCTCGTTTTAGTTTCACTTGAAGTAGATTGGCCTCTATAGCGAGATTCCTATCAGTCGGTCACGACGTACGTAGAGAGTGACTGACCGATAAGGGAACTAAAATACAGCTCAAATGTAAAATAAAAAACATTTATTTCGTTCTTAGATCTTTTTGCTGCTTATCCATGGTGTACTTCGACGACTGGTCATGTTAGTGTATTGTATTAGTGTAGAATATAAATATTACTATATTACGAACCAGACTGACTTTATTTTCTGTCACACGTCTACAGAAGTTTTTATTGAGAATTAACAGAGGTATAGATGTTGATGTCTTATTGAAAATGTTTTCGTTTGAGGTCACCATCATGGAGAGCATGAAACAGATGATGATTTGACTGATGAAATCTATACGAATATAGATGAAGATGAGGAAGAGGAGGAACATGATGATTGAGAGTTTATGTTCTACACTAATACAATACACTAACATGACCAGTAGTCGAAGTACAGCATGGATAAGCAGCAAAAAGATCTAAAAACCAAATAACTGTTTTCTATTTTATGTTTGAGCTGTATTTTAGTTTCGCCATTTGGCTGTAAAGAATGTTTACCTGTACAGAAGGTTACTAACGTTTACTCTATTGAAGGTTGGCTTTTTGATAACAGACTGCACACTAGATTCATCTTTATTCCTTGTGTTGCGAGGACTTTGTGGACTTATGGAACCCATATGGAATGGTAATGCTTGAAAGTTCTGTTTTCTCCGATTTGAGGTACAGTGGAGAACTTTGGTTATACCAGCTATAATCCTCTAGATAGAAAGGTCATCTTGGACTTAAATTGAAGCTTATAAACTTGGGAAGTTTTTCATGTACATTTGAGGCAGTGATATGTATAATAAAATGCTTGAAAATGATCACTTTTGATGACAATGTGTCAGGCGGACAGACATTTTTTTGTCTTTTGGGGTATGTTGAGGGTGATATTTGACAGCAAAAAGGCAGCAATCCCCAGAATCTTTTTCTGCTAGTTTCCCCTATGTGTCAGGATACACCATGCAAAATTTTAGGGTTATATGGCCATTTATGTAGCTGCAGTACCTTAATATTCACAATTACATCATTCCGCCAAAAGCTTTTCCCAAAAAGGGTGTTTTTTGGCCCCCGAGACCAAACGGGGCCGAGTTGGGGGTGGTCATTATCAACTTGTGATGGCCCAAGGTATAAGATAATAGGAAATAATAGTGAAAAAAAGGTAGCAAAAACATCCTGAGGAGTGGACCTGGCTCCCGGCCTATTTGGCAGTATGTCTTAGGTATATAGCCTGCCCTATAGTATATAACCACTGACTAATTAGGAAATGCTATCCAACAAACTTTTGGATAAATTTCATAAGTTAGGCTACAAAAAAAAAAAGAAAGAAAGATGAGACAAAGGAGCAACATGTTGGCTATTACAGTAATGGTATTTGCACATAGTAGTTTAAAGGATGATAATAATAGTATTAATAATAATAGCAGCCTTATATTAAAACAAATATATAAACAGTGAATCTAGCAAGTCTAGTGTAATCGATCTAATCTAACAGTGAATTTAGCTGACGAAGTCAATGATGGGATAAAAACATCGCCTAGTCAACACCTTTATGTATACAACGCCTTTTTCACTGCAACTTCAGCTATGTTGTCAAAACTAGCGCTGGATAGCCTACCTGAGGTAATTTTGTTCCACTATGCTAAACTGCATAATATCTCATCGTTAATACTTCTCACCATTTATTCCCAGGATGACCGATTGCTTTCCATATATCCATCTTTTTTAACGTATCCTTGAAAAGGGGGTTTGACTTGTCAAACAGTGGAGGATTTTTTTGTACCTCGACGATTAACTTCTCTGCAATGTCATCTGCCATTTTAAATGCGCGAGACCTTTAAATTAGAATGGATTCTGATTGGCTGTCAGTGTTTTATCGTTTGACAGCTGGAAAAAAAATCGTTCTGAAAATGATCCCAACGATATCGTTCCTCATATCTTTATCGTTATAGTTGTGGTGTGAACTCTGTTATTCTTTAAAGCTACACTTTGTAACTTTTTTAGTTGATTCTTAGCAAAAAACACTTAGTTCTTTCAAAAATATATGTGCCCATTAATGTATATTTACTTCTTTCAAGTAATAAAGTATTCTCTTAAGTTTATAATCTGCCATTGAAAGTACATACGGGTGAGGGGTTCGAATGCCGGTCGCCATGTTGCCCCTCCATCTTGAAACTACATTAGCCAAAGAGGGACATGCCTGTAAATTCAAGCTTCGCCTTTTGCGTTTTTCACTCAGTGACACCATGACGAAAGCGAGGGGAGATTACTCGCGAGCTCGCGAGTGCCGGCAGATTTGAAAGATAGTGTGGTGTGTGTGTGCGTGCGTGCGTGCGTACTCACTCACATTTGAAAGAGAGAATTAAAACCTCAACGCGACAGACAAATCAGCAAGACCATAGTCAATATTGGAGTAACTTTTCCCAGATGGAAAGAGCTCATGAGGAGAAAAGATTTTAAAACGGACGCCGAAGTTGCCTGCTTTCTTCTCGACAGGTAATTCAGCCTATTTGTGTAAATTCGAAGTTTTATAGTTGCTTGTCTAACCATAGCATGGTTGTGCATAACGCCAGAACGACCTCTAGTATAACTTCATCCTCGCGTCAATGGTGAAAAAGTATTGTTTACCTTGTAACATAAATCTGTGCTGCGACGGATCACAGGTAATGAATAGTTTTAAAGGCGCAATTTTTTAAGCTATATAAAAAAAAGGACACTGTAAATTTTAGTTATTAGGGGTTCAAGCACGAAGTGCTGAAACCCTATTGTAATTGTGCTGATTTTTATTATTTTTCTTCTGCCGTAAAACGCATCGTGCAGCCCAAACCGTAAGACCTGGAACCTTGAAACTTTGCCAAATGGTAGTATAAAAATCGAGGAGAGGTTATCAAATTATGACCTCGATTGGCCCATAGGTGGCGCTATAGCGACCAAAAGCGCGAAACTGCTCATAACTCCTAGACCATATGTCGTAGACTCAAGTGTCTTATATCATTGGAAAGCTGGAACCCTGAAGAACAAAACGTATATCTCCGATTTCATTTCCGGTATGCAAATTTTTCCGCCATTTTGAATTTTGTCAAAAACCTACTTTTGCGAACTAGTCCTAGGTTTTTCGTCCGATCGGAACCAAACCAGTGCAGAAATGTTCTCTGGAGTCTGAATATCAATAATTATCGAAAAAAAGTTGAAATTTCGATTCACGGTCTCTAGGGGGCGCAAAAATATTGTTGTGGGAGGAGCCTATTTTACTAAAAGGGCTATAACTCAAGATGTAAATGAGGTATCTTCACCAAACTCGGTCCACATGTGTAGGAGTTCAATCTTGGGTCACAGTAAAAAAATCGCGACGATTGAACACTAGGTGGCGCTATAACATGAAAAAAACATGAAAAGGGCTATGACGACCTGACCGTTAGTCCGATTGACTTGAAAATTGGTATGCAGTGTCTTGGTCCAAGGTGCCATGTATGTCTTTGAGGACATTGGCATATCTCAAAAAACATGGCCGCCATCGGCCAATGAAATTTGAGCACCTATTAGACAAGGTTAACGGAGGCTGATCGGAACAAAACTCGGTAGGCATGTTCGACTCATGGTCCTAGAGGTCTGTAAGAATTTTGAAAGAAATCGGCCACTAGTTGGCGCTAACGAGTTTTACAGCTCCGTAATCACGTGGTGTTACAAATATCCACACAATATGCATATCATTTGATAGACCTTCTCATGGAGAACAACTTTGCCTCAAGAACCATTGCTGTCAATCAAAACGTTCATTAAATATTCGTAATTATGTTAAAAACCTACTTTTGCGAACTAGTCCTAGGTTTTTCGCCCGATCGGAACCAAACGAGTCTAAGACAATTCTATGGACTCTCTAGATAAATAATTATCAAAAAAAAGTTGAACTTTTGCATTTTTCGCATGGGTATATAGGGTTATAAAGAAAATGGGCGTGGCAAAATGCACTCAAAAGCCTATAAATCCTAAACGAAAACACAGAACTTCACAAAAATTGATGCACATATTTGTCATAACATGCTAAAGGAGCCTGGAAATTTGTATAAAGATCGGACCAAAGGTAGCGCTATAACTGTTAAAACGCTTTAAAACCATATATTTCCTATGGTAAATTGCCTGTATTGGCTGTGAATGGTCTTTTCCTATGAAAAATTCCATAGGAAATAATTTGATCAAAATGAAATAATTTTCATATAATAATGTTCATGACTCTTAATAAGCATGAAACATTTCAGACAGATCAGACAAAATTTGCCTCTATAACAGTCAAAAAGGTAAAAATGATATAACATGTCATTAAGCCAATAAGTGGTATTTTACTGCCCCCTGCTGCCATTTCATCATACTGCTCCCTAATATTGTCATATAATTCATATTTAGACTTTATAAAATCATTATTTTAACATTTTCAATCATATTTTGTCAAAACTCATCTATTGGAGTATTACTTGACAATTGTGTCACACTGAGATATGGAAATGGACGAAAGTAAATGAATGAAATGAAACGAAAGTAAAACGGCATTTAAGCCACGCCCCCGAATACAAATTCACTAATAACTCGAAAACGGAAAGTTGTTGCACGTTCAAATTTTGATGGTAAGGTCCTCTCCAGGCTCTTGATCGAAACGTGTCGTCGCGGGCCTCCGTCGAGGGCTACTCGAGCACTATCTATGCTCTGAGTTTCAGAATTTTTCGCGTTCTGGTTACCGAGATATAACTGAAAAACCAAATTCCCATTCATTCACTCATTCATTCAAACACTTCAATTGCTATAATACCACTTTTGTCCACTTGAGGGAGCAGCAGAATTGCACATTACCTTTTCATTAGCTTTCAGTATTGGGAAACAAACAAATGCTTTAAAAAGCAATCTTTTTATTATGATAGGGCTGTAGCTTTCGATTATTTTAGTAATCGAGTATTCTATTCAAGTAATCGGATAAAAAAAAATTGTGGTAAAAAATAGATTCAAGTTAACAACAGCCTTTAAAATGACTTAAAATACAAATATATAATAACAAGCAACAATAATTGGTTCAAGTAAAGTATCAAAGTAAGTAATTATATTGGTTTTATTGAAGAACACTGTTAAAATATACCCATGTAAAATGAATTATATAAACTAATATAAACATAACTTATGTACATAAATAACAAATGCCTGCAGAGGGTGCCAGCGGCCTGGTTGTTGTTACACTAAGCCTGGCATTATCAAATCCTTGTTTAATATTGTCCAAACAATTAATTCAAATGTCAACTTAACCTTCAATATTTGGCCACTTCTGTACGATAGAAATGCTACAGTCACTGTAATTTCTTGAACGAGAACATGTGCACATCAAAACATGCAAACTCAGAGCAAGATAACTTATATTTTGAAATCGCAATGTTTAAACTTTTATTTTGAAATCGCGATGAACAGCAGTTTGAGAAACCCAGATGTGCTCCACAAATGATAACAGTGCAACTATGAAACACAAACTGCGTCCGACTTGCGTTCCCATATTTGCACGTTATTGGAAACCTAAACAAACAGCACTGCAGAGACTGAGTTTGCTTGGAGCAGCGTTTACTGTGGACGGAGCTGAGGTAATTTTAACATGTAACGTTAGGCTAATCTGCACTCATGTAATTGAAGCGTCTTCTCTGTGAAAAAAACAAACAAACAAAAAACAGAGGATATATTTATTTAACTGAATCACAGCCTTTGTGATTTCACAATGGCACTATGCTATATTATGACTGTAAATGGTTTTAAATATCGCGTTGTCCTAGAAAACTGTAATTCTGCGGTTGTTGGATTCTCGTCTGTGGAATGCACCACTTTCGGTATTTTGCCAATTACTCGAGGGGTAAATTGCAATCAAGGATTTTTTTAAATCGAGTACTTTACTATAATCGAGGAATCGTTACAGCCCTATACTGGTAACATAGTTTTATATTATTAGATCACAAAGAAATGCCTATAGACAAATAAATATATTTTCTCAATAACATATCCAAAAAACATATTTGTGTGTGTGTGTGTGTGTGTGTGTAAGCATGCATTATTGAGTTAACATGGAAAAACTGGTTTGATTTAGTGCAGAAAACTGGTGCAAATCATTAAGTTTAAAGTGAAAGTGAGCCAATAAGTGGTCTTCTACTGGCTTCTGCTGGCCATTCTACTTATTAACTCTTCGGAGTCTTGGGCTATTTTGGCCGTTTTTGAGTACTTTTTACACAGCACAACATCACCTATATGAACAGACAATTAGTTTTTCACTTTGATGTACTTTATCAACATACTGGACCCAAAATCACACAAAAAACACAAAATCCGAATAGAAAAATTATAGTTTTTTACTACAAAAAACACAAACATGCTCAATGAAGCATTTTAAAAGGTTTAAAATGTTAACACAAGTTGTAAATGTCAACATATACAGGTACAATTCAGATATAATCAAGCTATATAAAAAAAAAATATGATTTACAAAAAAAAGCAGGTGTAGCCATGGGCTTTTTTCTTTTTCTTTTTAGCTTTGCCACTTTTTAAAACAGTTCATGCACACAATTATACAGAGAGCTATATTTAAGGCCTTGCATTCCCAGAGTATGAGGGTTCCCAAATAGTGCAAATACAACATAAAAAAGGTAAAATTGAGATAAAATCAAACTATATACAGCAAAAAGCAGGTGTGGCAATAGGGTTTTTTTCTTTTCTTTTTTGCTTAGAAACTCTACAAAACACAATGTACAATTACACAGACAGCTACATTACAGGGCTTTCATGAGCTTGAGTAAGAGGTGTTCCTAAAAAGTGCAAATATACCATACAAAAGGTAAAATGAATACAAAATCAATATCAGGATCACTCTCGGTTTTCCAGGGCTCAGAGCTGTGGTGTGGCTGTCCTGACTTTGCTGGAGATCTTGATCTGGTTTGACTCTTCCTTCCACCCCATCTCTTTGTAGGCCTCTGTCTGCTTGTTGTCGAAGTGGTAGATGACCCAGGCTGCTCATCATCTCTGTACATGTCAAGACACACGCAAAAAGATTAAAGATTGTACATCAAAGTTCAAGATGCTCATTGGCACATATGTACAACAATTACAGTGAAGCAATCATTGGCAATGAAATTCTTGTTCACACACACACACACACACACACACACACACACACACACACACACACACAGACAGACAGACACACACAGAAACACACACGCACAGACAGACAGACAGACAGACAGACACACACACACACACACACACAGACAGACATACAGACAGACAGAGACACACACACACACACACACACACACACACACACACAGATAATATAATATACAATAAGCTAAAAGTTTGTCTCACCCCTCGTTGTGAACCACAAAAGCCGAGTCGTCAATCTCATCATAGCCACTTTCTGATTCCGTCGATGAACTGTAAACAACATCGTCCAGTTGGTAGAACAAGTCGAGGGCTTGTTCAACCAAAAATTTTCCTTCCACAAAAAATACCTAAACTATCTACACTACTCCTAAACTACTCTCAAAATCTACTCAAACTCTTCCAAAAACTAGCAATAACATCTCTGTCTTTCTGTCTATTCCGTCAATATCCCGTCGGCGCCTTTCAATTTCGCTTCTTTGCACAGTTGGCTCCTCCTCCACTCCGTAAAATGTGCAGCATGAAGAGCAGAGTCAGCAGATTCACACATTTTTCTCCGTTTTGTTTTATGACAAAAACCGACGAAGTTATTGGAATAAATGCGACGCCTGTCGCATCCCATCGTGCGTTCTTTTACGAATGCGTCAATATTTTCAATATTTTTTTTATATAAAGTTTAAATGATCATATCTCCGTTTTTACTTGGTCTAGCAACACAAAACAAAAAGCAGAATAGAGTTTCAAGCCAGCACTTTCGACAGAAGTGGACGGCAGCGCTCGACGTGACTTTGTTTTTATAATTCAACGTCTTAAACCTGTCATGTGATTTGATCACGCCGGTGTGATCGGCGACTCGGAAGAGTTAATGAAGTCTTTTCACATGTGCTTTTGGATTCACTTGTATAACAATAACTATTATAACACAATCATATTTTGTCAGTGTTTATCACTTCATTTGCACTGACACTTCACATAATTGCTAGTAATGTGGTAAATCATGGTAAATCACGCTAGAAACATGGTAAGTCATAGTAAATAATAGTAGAATGTGGTGTATCAAGGTAGATCATGTAAGAATCCTGGTAAATAATTCTAGAACGTGGTATATCATGCTAGAACATGGTAAATCATGGTAAACTATGCTAGAACAGGGTAAATCATGGTAAACCATGATAAATCATGATGAACTATGTCAAATCATTTTAGAATGTGGTATATCATGATAAATCATGCTAGAACATGATCTTTTCCATCTATGATGTCAGTGGTTACATGCTTGCTAAATAAAACTTAATAACTTTTGATGCTTTTGTGCTTTAAGGCCTTAAAGGCCTTAATTGCTTGAACCCCGATAAATGCTGCTTGCAGCTTTAATTTTAATTGCTTTTACTTTGTACACATTGTAACGCCTATGCCTAATCTGATTATGCTGGGATAGCCGATTCCAAGGGTGACGTTTACCTCCTGACATCTGTCCTGTAGTTTTATTCATTTTAGACGTATTGTTTATTATTGTCATGGACGAAGTGATAACTGGAAGCCATGTTAATCTTGGAATAATACGGCCACAGTAGGAGTTAAAACGCCCTCGGAATTGAGAGGAACAGAAACTAATATTCACTGGGTAGTCATATACAATTTCACCGCTAGATGGGGGTAAAAATCACACAGTGTAGCTTTAATATGGAGAACGATTTTTAGAATTATATCTTTATCGTTATCTTTATAGTTATCGTCCTTGGTGTGAACGGGCCTTTACTATAATAAAAACCATGGGGACCCTGGGAACATGTCCTAAAAAGAACAGCTCATCCAAAAAATAGAGTTCTCTCATTATTTACTCCATGTTGTTCCAAAACTGTATGAATTTATTTTGTATAACCTTAATTAAGATATCTTGAGAAATGCCTTCACTGTTTTGTTTTTTCCCCATAAATTGGGTTCCAATGTTATGGGTTCCAGTGTTGTTTTATTCCCAACATTCTTGTGTTTCACAGAAGTAAGTCATACAGGTTTGAAAATAATTTCATTTTGAAAGGACATTTATGTTTGGGTCAGCTATAGGCCCGTAAACTCATATCAAGAAGACAGGTAAATTGTCTGGAGGGTTTGAACCAGTGTGCCTTTGAGCAGAGTTGACATGCTCTGCCTCTATTTCACGTGTATTTTACTATGACAATACTCACCGCAACTGAAGATCGTGTGGCTGGATAATATTTATTTCCAAAATTCCTGGATAATGAGGGAAACACACACTTACAGCAATATTATTAGCTATTTGTATTTACTTACTAAAAGAGACATTTGCAAAAGCTTGCAAAATTTTACTCACCAGCTCAAAAACAAAGCCTATTATGATGACTCATCATTTTGATGGATCGGTCGATATCCCACGATCAACAATATTCAAAAGCCTAGTTTGCATAGTGTGGTTCTAGTTCCTCTCTGTATAAAGACACAATGTTCTCAGTTCACTCATTGTAAAGCTCCTATGCTGAGTTTTATTTTATTTTTTATCAAAAACTAAGTTAGCTGACAATATTTATACATGCTTAGCCTAATAGGCTACATTGACATGTACTAATAATAACGATATTGCTCTAATCGCATTTAACATTAGATTCTCAATTTAACACACTATATTTTGATGTAGCAGCATTTTTTTATATAAAATAAAGTTATTTACCTTCCGCAGATTGCAATATGTCCGTTACACGTACGTTGAAAAGCTAACGTATGGAAAATTGGCAATTTCATTGTTACCTATTTAGTTTTTAGTTTTTTTGTATGAGAGCTGCTTTCTGTATTGTTTAGTTTTCACATCAATATGCTGAAAAACCGATCTGCTAACGTTATACTGCCCTGCAATATGTGCAATGCCAGTCACAAAAAGTTACATTTTTACTGATCTTTGCAGATGTTCATTCACTTTTTTTGTATTGCTAGATTGTGGTATACAGCAAACATTTCAAGTCATAACTCTTTATTATTTAGTTGTGTATAAGAGCGGCTTTGTATGTTACTAATTATTCAGAATATGCATAAGTCCACAAGCATTATATGAGAGCTGCTGGTACATCATTCTATAGTTTTGAACGAAAACTTGTGAATTTGCTACAGCAAAATGTTTTTTTTTTTGTCTGAAGGATTATATTGCTCATTGGAAATAACAAGAGGATGTTGGTTAGAAGTCTATTATTAAATGCTAGAGATTCAGAATATGCTGGAGTTTGTATTCATTTACTACAAGTACACTGCTAGCACAGGCACACATTTATTTTCCTGTTGGTTTTTTGCAATGTTGGGACATATGCCGGCAAATGTAACCTTACAGTTGACTTGCCAAATCACTTCCATTTGTTTTATTAATAAAATTAATATAGGAAGTATTGGAAGTAAGTTTGTTATGGGTGATCATAAATACTTTGCCAAGTAAAAGTACCAAGTAGTAAAAAAAAAATCGTTAATAATCGATAATCGTTACCCTCTGAATCGTAATCGAATGGAATCGTGAGGTGCCTAGAGATTCCCTCCCCTATTAGATAGTACGAAAAAAAACATCCAAGGCACTCGAGTAATTTGTTTTTAGAAAAATAAAACCTGGTTTATTACAGCATTGTGTCATAATGAAACAAACAATGGCTAGGAAATGTTTGTGATGCATTGTTAATGAACTTTTGAACATCGAGGACATTCAATAATATGTACGTTTCCGTGGCGTGCATTAACAGTAGCTCTTCAATGGGCTATTAAACCTGAATTAAATAATGATCGTTGGGCGATGTCCCCTGAATTGGTAGTTGACGATGTTTACAGTAAAACATCGCGATCGATGGACGATGATATCGTGGTGGGGCGGGGTTCATTTATAATAGTATTACTAAAAATGTGCTTTTTTTCAATAACATTTCAACAGTAGTAATTATTAGGTCCATAGACAACTAAAAACCAAACATATTCAGCAAACAATAAATAAGTTGCAATATATGGAATTAATTGGGCAGGGCTTTCACTGTGAGGTTGAGTGTCAACTGATGAGCATAAGGCGGCGTTCACATATCACGCCTAAAAACGCGTAGAAAACGCTAGGCGCGCCGCGTTCTCCTTTTTCCAAAGCGCTAGGGCGGTTGCGCTCCGGAGGCGTCTGTTGTTGCTAAGCAACCATCAGCTGCGCTCTCCGTTACAGCAAGGAAAGTCTCCATGCATTATTCCTCTTATTTGAGTCAAAATAATGAGGGCTTGACAAGTCATAAAGTTCAGGAAATAGCTGGACCGCAATGATGAGCTGCTCCTCAATTTTTCTGCTGAGGTTTCAAAGTAACAGAAAAGGTGAGGAAGCTGATTGGTTGGTTCTTGTCACGTGACTTACGGTGCGCTTGCGGCATACTATCATAGACAGTAAAAGAAATGGACAGAGCCATCTCATTGGAACTCAATTGAGACAAGTGAAGGCCATTTACTTTTTTTAGCACTTCCGTTCCTGACGCGCAGACTCAAACCGACTCAAACTAAGCTTGATGACGTGAGCAACCTGTCTGACAGATGTAAATCTTCTAGTAGCTGTGTGTGCAAACTGCCAACGTTAATCTTGCAGAGACGGCGAGCTTGAGCAAAGAGTTCTTTGGCGTGAGTGAGCAGGAGTAAGTATTCTGATTAATTATTTTGTATAGTATTTATTTTAAAATGTAATGCCAGTACGCCATATTGACGTCCCCCCGATTGCCTGCGAGCTTCTCCTCCTGTCTGTACGGTAATTTCTCTACTGTGCGACAGAGAGTCGAGTGGATATGACGCAATCGTTAGCCTATTTTTACAAAAACTGTTTCTACGGGGCCATAATGTAACATAGAAGGTAATGGAGCCCTTTATACATTGTCGTGTTTCTTTAGAAATAAATAATGGACAAATGGAGTCTTTAAACGCCTCAGGCGTAAAGTTATTCGCTGTCAAAGTGACGCCAAAATGAATGGGAGTCAATGGAATGCTAACAGCAGGTGAAGTTCCGCTACAAGATGGCGGCACGCGGCCGGCTTCAACTTCCGGATCGATAGATTACCCGCTTGCATACTATCCGTCCTAAATAGTATGCGAAACTAGAATTAGTACGTCCCAAATCGTAGTATGTTGAAATGAGTATTCCAAAGATACCCGGATGGTCTACTATTTCCGGTTAGAACGCTAACGGCACACTTTAACGGCTAATATTGCCCACAACCCATTGCGTGCGGGAGGGGCGCGAGGAGCTTTGTGGTGATGGTGGTGATGTAAACATGTCAGCCGGTGTGGTGAAAAATCGAGTCCGACGATTGAAGAGATGAGTTCGAGCTGCGTCAATAGCAGAGGAAAGACCTCGAAATTTAAAAATACGACTGTATTTTTTACACACCGGATGCAGCAGCGGAGATGCGCCCTCAGTTTTTAAGTGTAAGAATTCAAAGGTTTAACCCTAATTAAAGTTATATTTTATTGTATCGTAATATTAATGGGTTTATGTTGTGCCAAAAAAAGTACCGTGTTTATCTTGTAGGGTAAATAAAAAGGCTAGAGTGTCATGCAAGTGTCTTTTTTTAATGTATTTCTTTTTATGTTTCTGTCTTAGATTTATACCTTACTATAAACTCTTATGAAAATAAACACCTTTTACTACACTAACCATAGTTTAACCACACTGACTTATTTGTAGTAATACTGTGCCTGTACAAATGTTAACTTTATCAGTCCAACCACATGGTTACTACACTTTTACTATAGTAAAAGCATATGGTTCATTTTCATTGGGGTATTTTGGAGTATTATACATAAGTATGAAATTAAGTATAAAATACGTTAAACAATAGTTATACAATATATAAGCTTTAAATATTTTAACTCAGAAAATAAGTAGCCTAGCTTTCGTTACACACATTGCACATGAACGTCAGAACCAGCCGCCTCACAAACGACCTGCGTTTGGTTGATCTATGACGACGCCCTGCTTCACTCCTCAATTGCAAATTTGTGGAAAAAACGATGAGGAAAAAAAGATGGGAATAGTAAATAAAATTATATTGGACATATAAAGGCCAATTTATACTTCTGCGTAGAGTGTACGCCGTAGTGTACGTCGTAGGCTACGCACGTAGGTGACTCCGTCGTGAGCATTTATACTTCTGCGTTATGTCTGTGTTGCTCTACAGTTACACCACCACGCTAGTTGGCGGGGGCGGGTTTTAATTTTCCACTGTGTTTAGATTCCTCGCGGCTGTTTTGAGTTTAGGCTTCTAGCGTCTGAAAGAGAGTGCATCATGTTGGAGTTGGAGCTTATCGAGGTGGAAAAACAGTTTTAGTGAAATCACTAAAACTGAAAGGCAGAAACGAGAGAAGGCGTCGGAGGAGATGGTACGTGCGACCTGTGAACCTGTTGACGGTTGAACCGAATTTAAAAATGACGGGCGGTGCAGAAGAACACGCCGGAAATGTGTAGGAGGAAATGCGATGCTACCAAGCCGACCAATCACAGATCTTGCGGTCCGCGTCGCCGCGACGCGTAGTTACATTTTTGAGGAGGTGCGCGTCAGGGTACGGCGAAGGGTACGACGTATGATACGCGTCTATGCGTATGCTACGCCGTACCTACTACGCACACCCGACGCAGAAGTATAAATTGGCCTTTAGAATGAATGAAATGTAAAATGTTTTGTTAACAGTCGCGGTGTGCGTAACTAGGCAACCACGTTCTCGTTCACGTTGCATGACGTCATCGAAGTATGTCCCAGAACGTGCATAGGCCTACTCTTTTGCTACACACTCAAAAGTATGTACTTTTTCCTCACAAAAAAGTACATACTTTTAGGTCGTAGTATAAGTAGGTGAATTGGGACTCAGCCGAGATGTTTTTATCTGATGCGGCGCGGACGCGCTTGGAAAAAACGAGCGCGTCGCACCATTATGGCACCATTATGAGCGCGCATACCGCGCGCCTTAATTTGAAATAACGAACTTGAGCGCGCAAAAGACACGATCATAGACTGTAAAAAAATATGGACGTAGTATCTGTGACGTCACCCGTAGGTTTCTGAAGACCGTTTTTGAAGCCTAAAGTGGGCGGAGCCGGCCGTCGCCATCTTGGCCTCGCGTCACCTCGCGTCACTCCCGGATAACAGAAAATGGGCAAAGAGGCGGGGCGTGAGTGGAGCTCAGGAGCCTGTCTATCTGAAATCACCACCTAGCTCGACGTGATCGAGTTAGCTCATAAACTGTCTATGGTTAGCTAAGGCTGGGGAGGTAATGCTATAACGTTATGCTGCTTACAGTACCAAGTCTGCGACTGCACAGGGCCTCGCGCTATAGTGACAGTTGATGATGTAAAGCCAATTAAAAGTTCCTATTTTTGCCCTTCGAAATATTATAATAGTTAAAAGACATGGCTACAAGTAAGACTGTGTATCGTGATTCTGTACTATTCTGCTAGTTGAAAATGTATTATGCAGTAACTTAAGTTAATATTACTCTTGAGTGTGTGTGTGTGTGTGTGTGTGTGTGACAGTGATTTGTGCATACATGTCAGTCACTTTTTTTATAGTCTATGGTCCGTCAGCGCGGCATCGCTCATCAAGTTCGTAGAGAGCTTATTCAGTACATTTTAAATTCTGATTTTGGCCGCCTCTCAAATGGGTTAAATCATAGATATATTACCTATGAAGTTCAAGTAAATGCGCTAGAAATCCGCGCTCATTCGTGGATGTGCATTTATTGCATGGACGGAGAAAGCACCGACGCCTGCAGGATTTCATCTGACGGTACATAAGCATATTATAATCTATCTGTTCCGTGAGAGCAGAACGAACGAGCCTTTATTGTCGTTTTTAAATCTGAAAACTCCAAAAACCAACGAAATTGTCAGACATCCATTAGTGCATGTTCACAGAGGAAAACAACTGAAATACGCGCTGGTTGTTCTCTCAAACGATACTCGACGACAACGACGGAATCCTAAGCCGTGGGCGAAGTAATGGGTGTATTAATGAAATAATCCCGAAAAAAAGCACAAACACTGCAGAGATGGCAAGTTCAGCAGCTAAAATTTGCTGAGGTGAAGTGACGGCTAACAGCAGACAAACGGCTAGCATTGACATCAGCGGCAATCCACCTGTCACTCAAGTGGCCACGCCACACCCTTAATTATGCAGAACTTTAAATATTAATCAACTAAACGGATGAGTTATAAAAAAATTCACCCCCCTCACAGTTGTCATGAAGGGCAAACTTAGCTGTATAGACCAAAGCCACATACAGACACCAGGCTGTAAATACGTTTTTTTCTGCTGTAAAATTTGGCATTTTAACATGGGGGAGATACAGATTTGACTCCCTTTTGACAACAGCCTCAAGCGGCTAGTCAATGAATTGCAGTTTAACTCACTTCCGTGTTGGTTTCAAGAGAGAGACGGGGAGGTTGCCGCTTGGACATGATATGTGAACAGGCCCTCAATCCTCTTCGTGTGCGTGTGTGAGAAAGAGAGAATGTACACAGTGGGCTACTTACATCTACTGTGTTTACGGGAATACTCGACTTGGCATTTTGATATATGTGTTTATTTGGCCGTTTAGGCGCGCAACCGAAGACAAAAAAGGCTGCTTGTCCGCGTTGCTCTCGGAGCGCGCGCACAGCATCCTGTCTTTTGCGACTTATCGGGCTTTTAATATTTATTTTCAATATAATGCATATCCTGCTCTTTTCTTTCTCATTCATTCATATTTTGTTATTAATAACTTTAAACAGAATCGTCAACTGAAATATGCGCGGATTATGAAAAATACGACACATTTATACAAGTCTCTGCGGCAAAAGTGAAAGTACCAGCGGCTGAAATGTTTCGAAATGCCTCTTTGAGCAGCAAAGCACCCGTAAAAGGATATATAAGTTTATATAGCCTACTTTTACATTTTCGCTGCTGTTCTAAAATGGTTTTCGTCGTCAGCTTGAATCCCAGTGCAGGAGCTGTTACCACAGAAACGTAAGCGGTTAGTTGATTGCTGTGGTCACTCTCGTGACACTCGCGGACAGCACTGAACAAACACGCACTTTTGCCGGTACAACTTGAATATTATTATTAACTTTTCATTAACTTCGGTAGGCTGTACAACAAGGGAATTGTAATTGGCTGCTTTTTCTGCAGAGAGCCGATCTCTGTTGATGGGTCTTAATTTTTTTTATTGATCGTTTGTTGGTAAAGGGTGCTTTTTGCCAAAGAGCCAGGTGTGGCTCTGGCTCGCGAGCCACAGGCTTTCAACCACTGGTGTACATAAATCAATAGATTCAATTAGTGACCATTTCAGGAACTGCCGTGAGCCCATATGGGCTGGTCTGACAGGGTGGGGGGCGTGGCATCACGATGGTGGCTCTCCATCGTGATGTCGGTCAGCCATCACGATGGACGATGATATTGTCCATCGGCACAACCCTAATGATCAGTTCTGCTTGGCTGTCGCAGACCCAAGCCTCTTACACTCTCAGACAGGAGAGACAATGTAATTGTGAATCCATTTGAGTTAATCAAGAAGTTTTATCTAGATTTTTGCTCATCCTGTTTTTTGTCACCCTTTCTCTGTAGGTTTTGAAGGGTCTGCAGGACTTCACTGATTGAGTAGCCTACCTGATTTAGAGGCAGTGAAAATGCAGGAATATCAGAGTGACTCTGACTCCAGTGATAACAGCATGGGCATTCCTCCTTCATTTACATGTGAGTCAATTTATTGCATTATGCAGGTTTGAGCCACGTTTTGCTCAGGCAGTTCTTTAGATTTTGCACAAAAAAATGAATGTTGGATTTACTTAAAGGTATAGCGGAGGATTTTCCCGAATTTTAGAAAAGAACCGCCCTCTCCACTTTTTGAAAAAATGCACATGCGCAACACTCTACCTGCTCCCGAGAGGGAACGCCTATTAAACGTATGTACGAGCTAATCATAGCTTACATTAACTTTTACTAGCAGTGATTTTAAATGGATTTTTCCAAATAGCATGCCAAACTTTACCTGTCAAGTAGAAACTTCGCGACTGAGGCATCAGTGGGAAGCCCAACCTGTGTTTTGAGCGCACGCCATCGTGTGAATCGTGTGCACGAGCACGTACGACGGCCTTATGTAAACATATCACCAGAATGATTGACACTTAGGAGGACCAATAGTCTTGATGATCCACCCGGAAAAAGAAAATCCTCCGCTATACCTTTAAATATTGATGCAACATTTTTTCATCACTTAAGTAAATTTAGCTTGAAGTCATTTTATGCTAAATTAACAAGAAAAACATGTTCACATTAAACTGACTGCATTAAATTTCTCAATCACGTTTTACTCAAAGTTTTAAGCTTGAATTTGGTATTTTTGTAAAAAGTTGTATTTTTGTAAAAACTGATGTATAAAAACTCCAGCAAACATGATCACCGCAAGCATTTGAACGTCCATGTTTACTACAGTTTGCGTGTTGTTGTAATTCTGCTCATCATATAAAGCCATCGTGTCTCTTCAGAAGACTTGGATTTGGATTGGAACACTCAATTGATTATTTTTGCGATGCCTTTATGACATTTTTGGATTTTAAGTTTTAGAGGAATGGACTTTAAACTGAGAGGAATAAAAACCTCTCAAGATTCATAAAAAAAAAATTGGAAGTTGAACAAAAATCTTTGTTTTGAAACAACATGAGGGTGAGTACATAATGACAGAATTTACATAGGCTACTAACTGTCACGGGTGCTTTCACACTGGCAGTTTAGTTGGGAACGAGGCACGGTTCGCATGAAAAATCGCTAAAGTGAACGCTGTCGTGTGGACCCGGGTGCGCACTGGGGTACCGAACCCGAGACTACCTGGAGGAGGTGGTCTGAGTTCGGTTGTTCCCGAACCGTGCTGCGGTTCGCGTGAATGTGAAAGCAACACGGACTCGGGTGCGCACTTGTTCAGGAAGTAAAGTGACCTGTGCATGCGTTTTAGCTGATTATGTATTCAGTTAAATAAAACATGTAAGGGATGATAGTGTTGATGATTTACCTTGGATACAAGCAAGAGTGAGCCCGCAGTGTATTTGCACATAGCGCGTGGAATCAGGGCAACAAATTAATGGAAATCCGATGTCAGCCACCATATGACATTAAAAACAGTGTGCCATTCAGCCCTGTGTGATCCACCCTGAGTCTAGTCATTACAATTTCCTCTCTCCTGGTCCTTTCCTTGTACTGTAACTCTTTATACTGACTAATTTTTGTATTTTATAATTGTGATGAGGTTCAGTTATTAAATGGCAAGGAAGGAAGAAGACAGGGGTCGACTGAACTGGGACTCTCGTTTTATTCACCTTAGAAATAAACAAAAAGAAAAGGTGCGCACACAGCTCATTCACCGTGCACAAGCACAGCCACAAAACCATCAATAATTCAGAATATTAAATCGGTGATCTCTCAGGAGGCAACAGCAACAGTCCACGAGGTCCCAGTCCTTCTCTCCCTCTCACTCCGGTTTATATCTGGTCTCTCCACGCCAATTACTGAAATCAGACACAGGTGTTCATCATCTGCACTTGACCTACTTACTCTCCGCTCTGTTCCGTCCTCTCTCTCCCGCTACAGACTCCGCAAAACCACGCCCCCCTCGCCACATACCCCCACTGCCCGACTCAGGCCGGGGAGCCGTCCGACTTACGACTGATGTACAGCACCGGCTGCTCTTCACTCTCCACCTCCTGGGACAGGACGGCGCCCAGCCCCCTGTCCGACGCGTCTGTCTGTAGAATAAAAGGGAGAGAAAAGTCAGGAGCATGTAAGAGCGGTCCGCCACACAAAGCAGCCTTTATCTGGGTGAAAGCCTGCTGACACTGCTCCGTCCACTGAACCGTATCTGGTACCTCCTTTTTAGTTAGATCAGTCAGCGGGCTGGCGAGGTCCGAATAATTAGGTACAAACCTTCTATAATATCCCGCCAGCCCCAGGAACTGTCTAACCTCCTTTTTGGTCTTGGGTCTTGGACAAGTCGCAACTGCTGCTGTCTTGTCAATTTGGGGACGCACCTGTCCATGACCCAAGTGGAAACCCAGATATCTGACTTCCACACGCCCAATTGCACACTTCTTCGGATTGGCCGTGAGCCCAGCTCTTCTCAGCGTCTTCAGTACAGCCCGCAAATGCTGCATATGTCGCTGCCAATCACCACTATAGATGATGATATCATCCAGATATGCAGCTGCATATGCAGCATGCGGCCGGAGAATTTTGTCCATCAGACGCTGAAAGGTCGCTGGAGCCCCGAACAACCCGAACGGTAGAGTAACAAATTGGTGTAATCCGAACGGCTTTGTGAAAGCGGTTTTTTCTTTGGTCATGGGAGACAAGGGGATCTGCCAATAACCCTTGGTTAAAGCCCATGTTGCAGGTTTTTTTCTTTTTTCAAAATTAATATAACCTTGTATGAAAATACCATATGAAAAGTAAATGCAGGATTAAAAATTGTTTTGCAAGACATAAGGGCACAAATTTAATAGAAAACGTGACAGTTTCCTTGACCGTGTTGAAAAACCGCTTTTTTTCACCATCGCGTCATATGACGTCACATGAGGGAGTCGTTTGCCGGCTCTGCGTTTGCTCAGTGTGGAGTAGGTTGGTGTTCAGTTGGAGCGGTCGTGATTCAGTGTGTTTTTGCTGGTTATTGTATTTCAATTAATCATCGTCGTGGTAAATGATTGTGAATTATGGCCTGTCAGGACATCGAGTCCACAGGTTTCCGAATAAGAAAAAGGACGGTGCGATCTTCCGTGCCTGTGTGCGTTTTGTGCAGGGTAAGAGACGGGACTTCACTTCTGCTTCTGCTTTGAAAAACGCGGTAGTGTGTAGTGTTTTGGTGATGGGAAAGGACTGTATAATTTGACTGGTCTTTAAAAGGTTGTAACCACCAAGGGGCATCGATTAGAATGCAGACAAGATGTTCCGTTTACGAGTTTTATTGAAATAAAGGTTTAAAGGTGTGTGTGTGGTTCTGAAACAGAGATACAGACATAAATCAGTAAATGTAGACTCTCTATATAAATGTCAAATAGTTATATGTCTAGCAGGTATATAATAAAACAAACACAATCAAGAGATTAAATTATAGTTTTGTTATGTATGACTTAAATGCAGTGTTATAATAAATGCTTATTACTAAGCAAATACAAACTTAGAAATGCAGTAGTACATCCCTGTTCACAGATTAATTTGCTGCACATTAACTGCAACAATATACGTACAACATACTAAATTCAGCTGAACATATAATAATTATGAGCTGCAGAATTACTCCTTAAATAAACAACATTACACATATTGCAATAACAGCAAACATTATTTCAACTGAGACACATAAGGCTTGCAGAGCAACATCTCCATTAATTAACAGCGTTCTCAATTAAACACACGAGCAGTGTGAAGCTCCGCCATTATACAACAACGAGCAGCAACATGTCACGACATTATTGTGAGGTAAAAACAACAACAAATTTCAGTATACTTACTGGTAGTTGCACGCACACAATACTTGGAACTCGTAAATAAGTACAGCAACACTATCTTAGATTATCTATATAAAAATAAATATAAATATAAACTGCACAGTCTTTCGACGCCAGCGCTATCTTCCAAACGTTTCCGAAACTGAAACTGAAACTGTCTGCTCCCGCGAACCGCATAGCGCAGTGACGCTCCTGATTGGCTGATTCTCAAGCAGCCAGTTTTATGTGCCTGAAAAAGGTCGTCCTTCGTCACATGTAGCGTTCACTATAGACCGAATGATTATAATCCCGGCGATATGTGCACGTTGTCCCGGCTCCTTCGTCGGGTCGCCCGGTCCGCCGTCAGCATGTGGTTCGGCCGCCGGCCGGCGGGAAACATGACGCTCACGGATCCGTCAGAGATCACTTATTGTCTTAAATCTGTTTTACAAAATGTGCCTTGTCTTAATTTAATTAATTAACATATCCTACATAAACTTGTAATGTAATGCATTTATGTGTTTGTTATTAGTCTGCAGCCAACACTTATTATTATTATTATTATTATTATAAATATTATTTAATTATTATAAATATTATGTTCTATAATTCATTTTCAATCTGTACAAACCGACTTTAATGTTTGTGTTGGCTGTTTCTACATATAAAGTTTTTATACAGTAAGACAGTTGTGATTGTGATCATTGTTTTATTCATTGTCACCAAATGGGGCCATTCAAAGCCTTTATAAAGTCCCTCTTCCTCTGGAAACTGTCTCCTAATGGCTGACACACACAACACATGCAGGTAAGGGTCTAAATACTAGCTTTGCTATTGCCTGATACATGATGATAATAATCTGAACAATTGTGATCTGAGCATAGTGTTATAGGCTACATATCGTCGGCTAAAGCTAACACTGTTCTCTCGCCCTGTTCTCCTCACACCACAACTCACCGTTGTTCTGTCTAACCCTGGCCTGTCCTGCTCACTTGGCTTCATATCAGGCTCATAATTATATGATATCATCATATATATCAATTATATGAATTATATATATCATACGAGTAAACATTTAGGCTACAATTCCCCCAGCTTTCCGAGCTGTCATTGCGATCCATTGCTTTCCTATTGTTTACTTTGACCGCTCTCCCTCATGTTACGTCACTTCCGGTTCGGCGGTTTTCAAATGTGGAAGTAAAATTTTCCTCACAAAAACGACTCCAGAAGCCTAAATAGCGTTTTATAAGTATATGTTTATATTTAAATCTAGTTCCTACATTATTTTTCTATACATTGGCTCACTGGGTACTCCAACCTGCAAGATGCTCTTTAAGTCCAGTGTCGAATAAAAACGAGCAGTACCCAGTCGATCAAGCAATTCGTCAACTCTGGGCATTGGATATGCGTCGAATTTCGACACCGCATTCACCTTTCTATAATCCACACAGAACCGTACTGAGCCGTCCGTTGGATTCTTCTATCACTCCCATTTCTAGCATTGCTTCTAATTCGCTCTGAACCACTTTTTTCTTGTGTTCCGGCAAGCGATACGGCCGGCTGCAAATAACCACGCCCGGCTCGGTCTCAACATGGAGCTGAATGAGATTCGTTCGACCAGGCAGGGGTGAGAACACATCAGCAAATTCTGCTTGTACTGTTTTTATATCAGTGAGCTGTGAGGTTGAGAGGTGGTCTCCCCCAGGGGCCAGAGCGAGAGATTGGGACTTTGAACTCACTTCTGGACCGAGATCCTCCTCTCACTACCATCGCCAGCATCACTGATTCTGCCTCAGACCATTTTTTAACAGGTTGAGGTGATAGATTTGATGTGCTCTGCCCCTATCTGTTTGAGCTACCTCATAGTTGAGATCACCAATTCGCCGTGTGACCTCAAAGGGTCCTTGCCACTTCGCGAGTAATTTTGAGCTAGAAGTAGGGAGTAATACATGCACTTTATCTCCCAGTGCAAATTGACACAGTCTAGTCCCCCTGTTGTACAGCCGACTCTGTTTGTCCTGTGCCTGTAACAAATTCTCCATGGATTGCCGCCCCAAAGTGTGGAGTTTTGTTCTCAGACCCAGGACATACTGAATTTCGTTTTTACTATTAGAAGGTCCGTCCTCCCAAGTTTCTCTAAGGACATCCAACACCCCACGGGGCTGACGTCCATAGAGAAGCTCGAAGGGGGAAAACCCCGTGGAGGCTTGCGGGACCTCCCGTACAGCGAACAAGAGGGGTTCTAACCACTTATCCCAATTTTTGGCGTCTTCTTGTACGAACTTTCGAATCATGGTTTTCAACGTGCGGTTAAACCGTTCCACCAGCCCGTCCGTTTGTGGGTGATAGACACTGGTTTGGATCGATTTAATACCCAATAATTCGTAAAGTTCGCGAATAGTACGTGACATAAACGCCGTGCCTTGATCGGTGAGAATTTCTTTCGTAATTCCCACCCGGGAGATTAGTTGAAACCACGCTTTTAGCGGAACTACTGCTGAGCGGCACTGCTTCAGGATACCGCGTTGCATAATCCACCAGGACTAAAGCAAAGTGGTGTCCCCGCGCTGACTGTTCTAATGGCCCGATGAGGTCCATACCAATTCGTTCGAAGGGGACCTGCATTAATGGTAGGGGGCACAACGGTGCTTTTGGGTTGGCCGGTGGATTCACCAACTGACATTCACGACAAGACGCGCACCACCTGCACACATTCTCGTGAATGCCCGGCCAGAAGAACCGGGCCATGAGACGGTTAAGTGTAGCCATTTGTCCTAAATGCCCGGCCATTGGATTACAATGAGCTGCCTGGAAAAACATTTCCAGACGGCTTTTAGGTATCAATAACTGAGTTGTATCTTGTTTTGTCTGGGCGTCTTGGGTCACCCGATACAACTGATCTTTTAAGATTGAAAAATAAGGATAGGAGAGCGGTTGATCAGGATGAAGAAGCTGACCGTCGATAGAGCGAACCTGATCAAATGCGTTTTTCAGCGTTTCATCCTGGGACTGTTCCAGGGGAAAATCATCATGCTCTGTGAGGATCGTTCGCTCCAGAGCACTCTGTTCCCCTGAGACAGACCCAGAGGTTCCGGTTCAGCCTCTCCCAACTGAGCAACCGCTATTCTACTCTCATCTCTTTTCCCCCAAGAGGCATCCGTACATAAATCCGTCCTCCACCTCGGTGCTGGCTTCGGCGGGAACCCTCCACGCGACCTGGGGAGATGGAGTGAGAGGGAGGAGAGAGAGAGAGAGAGGGAGAGATGCAGATGTCAATGGGTCGCCGACCCCTGGGCACGCCGCCAGCTGGATGGCCTGGTTCAGCGACGTCGGGCGGTGGCACTGGACCCACTGTGCAGTCTTTCTTGGCAGCCTGGCCACGAACTGCTCCAGTACCACGCAATCGATCACTTCCTCGACGCCGCTTCTGTCGGCCATCAACCAGCTGCTGTGCCATAATGAAGGGTCGGCCAAACTCTTCCAGGGTCAGCGTCCTAAACCGCTGTCGATGTTGCTCCAGGGTCCGACCGATCCGCTGGAGGATGGCACGCTTGAGGTCTTTGTAGACCAGGAGATTCTGGACTGGCAGTTGGTGTGCGGCTATTTGCGCCTCCCCGGACAGCAGAGGGATGAGCCGCATTGGCCAGTCCTCGGTGGGCCATCTCCGATCCTCTGCGGTCCTCTCAAATAGGTCCAGGAATGCCTCCGGATCATCTTGAGGACCCATCTTGTTGAGAGGCAGAGGGGATGAAGTGTCTTTGACTGTGGGGGGGATGGCCTAAACCTCCCGGTCTACCCAGCTCGCGGTCTTCATGCTGTGATCGGAGGAGCGCCTCGAACCGTTTGTCTTGCTCCTCCTTGATCGCCAGCAGGTGTTGATGTTGTACTTGATGAAGACCGGCGAGTGACTAGATGATATCCGCAAATGGTGTACCTGGCGGGGACTGCATGGCGGCGGCGATCTTCTCCCTTCCCGGATTTCGGCACCACTGTGATGAGGTTCAGTTATTAAATGGCAAAGAAGGAAGAAGACAGGGGTCGGCTGAACTGGGACTCTCGTTTTATTCACTTTAGAAATAAACAAAAAGAAAAGGTGTGCACACAGCGCATTCACCGTGCACAAGCACAGCCACAAAACAATCAATAATTCAGAATATTAAATCGGTGATCTCTCTCAGGAGGCAACAGCAACAGTCCCAGTCCTTCTCTCTCTCTCACTCTCTCTCTCACTCCAGTTTATATCCGGTCTCTCCACACCAATTACTGAAATCAGACACAGGTGTTCATCATCTGCACTTGACCTACTTACTCTCCGCTCTGTTCCGTCCTCTCTCTCCCGCTGCGGACTCTGCAAAACCACACCCCCCTCGCCACAATAATATCTCCTTCCTTTCCTATCTTCCTCCCACCATTTCTGCCATATTTCAAGTCCTTTCTTCTTAACCACCGCTTTTCCTTCGCCTTTTCCTAGTGGGATTGTAACTGTTATTACCTTTAGCAATGCCTCTTTAGCCAGTTTGTCTGCAATCCCGTTCCCTTTAACCCCCTCATGTGCTGGCACCCAACAAAACTGAACATCTATGCCACCCCAATGTAATCTTAGCAAACTGTGATAAAGTTATATTAGTAGTAGGTCTTCTCTGACAGATGTCATTGACTGTATGCTTGTTTTGATAGCTAAAGAGTCTGTGCATAGTACCACCCTATCAGCTCTGACCTCTTCAACCCACTGTAATGCAATAATGACTGCCACTATTTCTGCTGTATATACAGATAACCGGTCAGATAGTCTTTTGGAGAGATTTATTTTAAATTTTGGGATATGAACTCCAACTCCCACACATTCCTGTTTGTTCTTGGATCCGTCTGTGTAAATCTTTAAATAATTATAATAACTGCTTGTAAATGCTTGTTTTTAACTCCCACTTCCTCCGTTATCCATTCTCTTTTCTTTTCCAGGATATTAATATCGGCCTTTACTTCTGGAAAAAGCCATGGTGAAACATTACTAACTGGATTGGCCGCGGTGAAATCTAAGGCTTCCATTTCGTATTCCCTCACTCTTTTTTCCCTTGTCCATCCAAACCCAAGCCCCTGAAACTTGGAATACTCCCAACTACGGTTGGGTATTGGTTGGGTTTTATCCGATACCAGTACCTACTCGGTATTTTTTAAACGGTTCCGGTGCTTAAACGGTTCTTGAACCGGTACTTAAGAAAACGAAACCGCACACACTTTATCAAAAAAATAATACCTGTGTGTGTGTGTGTGTGTGTGTGTGCGTTTGTGATTTTCTGAAAAAGATTTTCTGATTTCTGATTAAATGAAAAATTGTGCCATTTTAAAGGCTACTCATGTAGCCTAAAACACTTAAGTTAAGATCAAAATTTTGTCTTCTCACATTATGACTTTTACTTTAAAACAGAAAAATATCTGACACTGAGCAGAAATATTTAACACACACGGTATAGCCTCATATACATATACTTGATATACTTCATACTTGATATGCAAGATTTGCAGCTGGCATTAAAATACTAGACTTACCCGAAGAGGAACTGCTGCTGTTCCCATCATTTGTGATGTCCACCACGACACTGGCAGCTGAACTTGAACTTTCGTCAAGCGTGTCAGAGGTTTTGGGTTCTAATCCGCATTCGTACAGTTTTTTTTTTGTTTTTTGTTTTTAAAAACCGATTATGCTCATCAGTGGTTGTATATCAAGCAGGGACACTTTGTGTGCATTATATTTTGTGATTTCACCAGAACGAATAGATCGATCTCCGCAACGTACTCTGAAGCGCGCGTCCGAGTGAAGACAGTGCGGTGTGCGCGAGCCACAAGAGAAAACACTGTATCCGCGCCACTGATAGCCGCGGCAACGAGCACTTTGATCACTTGATTTAAAAAACACATTTCAGCGCTAGATCGTTTATTTAACAAACGAACGAAATGAATGCTCTGCTGGTTAACTGGAGATGTTTTATTATTGGATCATTCGTGCTGCGAGATGTTTTATAGGGGACGGTAAAAAAAGTCAGGCACCGAACGCTTCGTTCTTATTCGGTCTCGTTACTACCGTTTACGTCGGAACCGGTTCCCTTTTGGAACCGGGTTTCGGTACCCAACCCTACTCCCAACATTCCTATATTGTTTCTTTTGTTGGGTTTTCTTTCCCACTTCCTTTTAATCTGATCCAATACACCAACGCTAATTTCTCTCTTAAAGGGATAGTTCACTTTGAAATTAAATTTTGGTATGTTTTAGCTTACCTCAAAGGCATCCCAGATGTAGGTGTCTTTTTTTCCGCAGTAGTTTCAATTTTCATATTTTTTAGGTCAAACCGTTCTTGTCTCTCAGTCAGATAATGCAGGTCTGTGGTCACCACCTCAAAGAGCATGCACAGAGTCCAAATTAAAACAATTCCCCATCGTCCAAATTAAACAAATCCCCATCGTAAGTACACATTGATGGCCTAAGACACGAAACGAGCGGTTTGTGTGAGAAAACGAACAGTATTTATATCGTTTTTACCTCTTGTAACACAGCCACGTCCAGTGATCTGAGGGTGCGGGCGCTTCCTGCTGTGTGACGTGTGCGCAGACTGGTGCATAGATATATATACACTAGATGTCAACTTAAAAAAGTTTGTTCCAATGAACTTCCGTAGCCAAGGCGACATCTAGTGTATATATCTATGCAGCAGTCTGCGCATACGTCACACACCAGGATGCGCCCGCGCCCTCAGATCACTGGACGTGGCTGTGTTACAAGAGGTAAAAACGATATAAATACTGTTCGGTTTCTCACACAAACCGCTTGTTTCGTGTCTTAGGCCATCAATGTGTACTTACGATGGGGAATTGTTTAATTTGGACGATGGGGAACTGTTTTAATTTGGACTCTGTGCATGCTCTTTGAGGTGGTGACCACAGAACTGCATTATCTGACTGAGAGACAAGAACGGTTTGACCTAAAAATATCAAAATTGAAACTACTGCGGAAAAAAAGACACCTACATCTTGGATGCCCTTGAGGTAAGCTAAAACATACCAAAATTGAATTTCAAAGTGAACTATCCCTTTAACTCCAGTGGTATCTTTCCTGCTTCTATGAGTATTGCATTAATGGGGGTTGTCTTAACAGCTCCGATGCATACACGTAATGCTCTATACTGTAATCTATAAATTTTTTCCAATATTGTTTTTGCCGCTGCTCCATAAACTACACAACCATAATCTATTGATGACCTCAGGCATGCCCTATAGATGTTAATTAACATCTGTCTATGTGCACCCCAGACACATCCAGCCACAGCTCTCAGAAGGTTTATTTGCATTTAGTTTCCAAGTGCTTTATGTGTGTTTTCTATGTACACTTACTATCAAACCACAATCCCAAGTACTTAAATTAATTTGCTTTCACCATTGGCTGCTCATATAATGTTAACTTTTCAGCCTGGCACTTGCGCTTCTTTTTGAACATCATATAACAAGATTTGGTTGTCGACATATTGAACCACCACTCATATGACCACGTCTCTACTTTCCTAATCGCTTTCCTTATATTTCCTACTATATATGACACATTCCTTCCTCTTAACTAAATAGCCCCATCATCCACATATAGTGCTGATTTGATGCATCCATCCAAGTTTGAGAAAATATCATTTATCCTTATGTTAAACAGTACCAGGCTAATTGCACTCCCCTGGGGAACACCATTGTCTACATCTAATTCCATAGACACCTCTGCTCTGATCCAAACTTAACTTTAATTTTTCTACCTGTTAAAAAGTCCATAATCCAATTATACAACCTTCCTCCAATACCAATACTACTTAGTTTAATAAGCAGTCCTTCCCTCCACATGGTATCATATGCCTTTTCAATGTCAAAATACACTATTCAATTCAATTAAATTCAGTTTATTTGCCAGACTCATGTCCAAAAGCCACGCAAGACAGTACAGATAAAAACAAACAAAACAAACAAGCAAACAAACAATAAGAAAAAGCAAATACAAGAATTAAAATACATGCAGACATTTCAGCCAATAGTCTGGATGTGTACCTGGAGCAGCTCACTAAGGAATTTGAGAGTGCCACCATGATACTGTTGGTAGACTCATCCAGATGTTGCATTAACTTAAACATCAAATTTCTTAAAAGTGCTTTTTTAGTGTGGTTACTCCTACAGATACACACATGTGACTAGCACTCCCTCCTCTGGGAACCTTGAGGAAAATTCTCATTGCATCATTGTAGGCAACTTGTAACTTCTGCATGCTGGATTTTTTGTAAGAAGACCACAGATGGGCAGTATAGAGTGGTGTACAGTAAGCTTGGAACAGAGCCACTTTAACTTGAGTGGAACAGTAACTAAACTTACGTGCTATGGTGTTTGCCTGTGCATATAACTTATAACACTGTCTGTATATGTCATCATCATCATTCATATCATCTGCAATACAATGACCAAGGTATTTAATCTTTTTGCAGACCTCAAGACAATTGTTGGCTAGCATGAACACAGGAAAATTGAGCCATTTATCCTGTTTCGTTCTGCATATTAACCCTCTGGGGACCAAGGTGTTTTTGGGGCCCTTGAGATGTTCTGACATGCCTTGACATTTGTGCTTTTTTCAGTTATTTATAAACATGTTAATGGCAAAGGTGTAAATTCACTCTATATAGCACAAACAGGGCTACCATAATATGCGAGCAACGTGTATGTAGATGTTTGTATTTTTAAGAGAATAATGTTTATGCGTGGTTATTGGAAAAAATAAAAATGAAAGTTGCTGAATTAAGACCACAAAACACATATTAAATATGTGTCCACAAGACTTTTGACTAATGGATGTTGTCCCTTTGAGTTCTGGCTTCAAAATGATGTGAAAATAGTCTTGCTTTATCGTTCACAAAAAAAAAAATACATTGATTTAAATGGTGTAAAACAGGTTTTGCTTGGAAAGCCAATATGCGAGGGGGGCGTGAAGGAGGAGTAGTTTACACCTGAGATTACAGTGTCACACCCACTCTGCATAATGACTCTGCCTAATGAGCCATTCATTCAGGTGTGACACTGACTGAGCCACAATGCAAGGACAAAAGATGTATTTAGAAGAAGACTTATATTGACCATTTAAGATTTCGCTTACATCTATCTTGTAAATATGTTTTGCTATTTTATTAAAAATGTTACAATTACAACAATAATTACAATTTCAACAATATTTCAAGTGTAGCCTACTCTTTCTTTGTAAAAAAAAAAAAAAGATTATAGGCCTACATTTTATCATATGTATTCATTAGTTTGAATATAGCCAACATTGGAACATCTAACATCTTAGTCTATGACTTTATTTTTGACAAACATAGTATTTTATATATATATATATATATATATATATAGATGGATATGAGCAGAAATTGCTAAACAAAAGCTTATTTGATGTGGCAGTATATTCTACAGTAAAAACTGTACCCAAATCTAGTCAACAAAATGATGTCTTTCATACTTCGCCTGACTAACGTTGTTTTTATGAAATATTATGGCATATAAATGTTAATTTGCAGTTTAATACGTTGTTTATACAAATACATTTTATTTCAACATATTTCAGTCGATTTTTACTCATCTCAGTAGGCTATAGCAAAGCAGTTTATTCTTTCACACACAGACGCGCGATTCATATTTAGGCTAAACAGTCTTTACAAATATGTACCCTTCATTCAGCTCACAGAAACGCGAGCCTACACTAACGTTATTCCATAACGTTATTCCACATCAACACTTGAGAAAAGATAACAGCCTACCTCACTCCTCAGCGGGATCTGCTCCTCATTTCAGGAGATATTGCTCCTCATATCAGCACTGTTCTGAGGAATCTTTTCTTCATAAGGTAGGCTATATTATGCCTCACTCGCGACGCGCTTTGTTTACAGCTGATGTGGGCGTTTCACAGGTCTGAAATGGTTCTCAGAATTTGCGTTTGAATAGCACGCGCTCTCCGGGGAGTGGTCACATTTCATTTGAATGAGCTCGTAATGAGCTTGACTGGAATCGCTCTCTTTTTATACAGATTACAGAAGCTGAGAATATTTGTTTTTTATATAAATTACTTCATTTAAAAGATGCGATCTCAAGCTTTATGCCCGTGGGTCTGTTTGCCTGAATTTTCGCGGAGTTATAGATCATTTTCGAACGCGTTTCAAATGGGAGTTTACTGACAGAGAGAAGGCAGAAATCGCATCATGTTAATTTTTCTTTATTTGTCAAAAAGCAAAACACTTTATTTTTATTGTGAGTATACAGAAAAAAAATAGAAACTGAACAGGATCGATTGATGTATTACACGAAAATGAAAGATCAAAATTAACAGAGCATTTTGTGTTTATTTTTCATTGCTAAAAAAAAAAACGAACAAAACGCAGGCGCGTTTTTGGTCCCCAGAGGGTTAAAACAGCACTTTTGCTGGAATTGTTTTTTATATTAAATTCCACCCTATAGTCAGAGCATATATTAAGAAGCTCCTGCTGCCCAGCACTACTCGGACTAAAAGTAACAAGGTCATCTGCATATATAAGATGATTCACCAGCATGCCACCAATCATACAGCCAGTGTTACAACCAATGAGTCTCCTTGACAGTTCATCCATACAGTTAAATAAGACAGGGGACAAAATTCCTCCCTGCCTAACACCATTGGACACTCTAAAGGGGGCAGATATGCTACCCCTCTATTTGATATGCATCTGTTGGTGGACATACCAATAGGCAAGAACCCTCACAATATACCCAGGCACTCCCCTTTGCAGGGCTCTGAAAGTAAGGACCAAGATTTTAAATAAAATTCTGTAGTGGACTGGTAACCAGTGAAGGGCTGCTAAAACAGGTGTGATGTGTGCTCTTTTCTTAACGTGAGTTAAAAGCCTTGCAGCAGAGTTCTGAACAGCCTGGAGACGATAAAGCTCCTTCTTACTCAAACAGGTAAAAAGACTGTTACAGTAATCTAAACGAGAGGAAATGAATGCATGAATGATCATCTCCAACTCACCCTTAGTCAAAAATGATCTTAATTTAGAAATATTCCTCAGCTGAAAGAAACAGTTTCTAACTAATTGTTTAGTGTGGAGCTCCAAGGACATAGCTGAATCAAAAACAACACCTAAGCTCCTGAGGCTCGGTTTGACAGATGAGCCTAAGTCACCAATATGCTATTTTATCTTTGTGATTTTACTTTCAGGGGCGATAATTAGTGTTTCTGTTTTGTCTGAGTTCAGAAACAAGAAGTTGTCACATAACCACTGTTTGATACTAGTCAGACAGTTGATAAGAGAAGACAATTTAGAGAACTCAGTTTCCTTAAAGGAGCAGTACAGTTGTATATCATCCGCATACAAATGGTAAGATATGTCGCTAAACTGATTAATTATCTGTCCGAGAGGAAATATGTACAAAAGGAACAGAATAGGTCCCAAGACAGAACCCTGAGGTACCCCACACGACAACTCTGCAGTTTCAGACATGATCTGATTCACATAAACACTAAAACTTCAACCAGAAAGGTATGATGAAAACCATTTTAAAACTGAACCAGACATCCCAACCAAATCACGAAGTCTATTTATCATAATATTATGATCAATAGTGTCAAAAGCAGATGAGAGGTCCAATAGGACCAACACTGTATATTCTTTAGAGTCAGCTGACATCATAATATCACTAGAAACTTAAGGAGATCACGTGACCCTTCGACGGCGATGCAGGCTTAGTCTTTCGCTCCGCTCATTTTGCCATATTTTGTATGATCCTGTCAGTAAAATTTGAACCACTCTGCATTGGACCCGTCATGAGTGCTAAGGCAGACAAAGGAGATCGGAAAAGAGAGATTGAGCAATCGCCAATGAAGAAAAAATTCAGAGATTCCGCCATCTCCAGAGAAGACCTCGACGATGCTATTGTTAGCCGCATCGAACTAGCATTTAAAGAGCAGCAAAACACGTTGAATTCGGTTGTGAATTCGGCAGTAAGAGAAGCGATGGACTCTGTTTTGATTCCAGCATTACGCGAACTACGTGAAGACATACAAGCGACCAACAAGTCTGTTAAAGAGCTAAGAGAGGAGTTTGAGGCCATAGATACCGCGGCGAAGCAGACACGTGACCGCGTTGACTCTGTTCAAGCAGCTGCACGTGAGGATAGGAGGACAGTCACAGGCTTAAGAAATCAGCTTGAGCGACTCACAGAGAAGGTGACGGATATGGAGGACAGGTGCAGGAGGAACAACGTACGATTGGTGGGGCTGCCAGAGGGGGCTGAGGGATCCGACGCGGTTGGTTTCCTTAGAGTTAATATCTCCAAGTGGATTCCTTCCCTGAAGGGCCGTGATATTGAGATTGACCGGGCACACCGCGTATATGACGGTGGGAGGGGCTCCGATCGGCCGCGCACTCTCATCTTCCGTGTACTGAGATGGCATGACAGATCAGATATCCTGAAGGGTGCTCGGCAGGCTTATCCGGTGAAATGCTCACAGAACAACGTCACACTGCTATTTTTTCCCGACTTTAGTCCAGCCACAGTGATCAGGAGAAAGGCATTTGGTCCGGTTTTGAAGAAGATGACAGCGCTTGGTCTCCAACCCTTCCTCATCTATCCGGCCGTAATTAAACTACGGCACAAAGGGGAACAGAAAAGCTTCGATACCCCTCAGAAAGCGGAGGATTTCATTAGCTCCCTGTCCCAGCAGAAGACGTATGCCACGGCTCTGCGCGGGGAAACGGCGGCCGCTGTCCCTCCAGCCCGGCGGGAGGAGCTTGATGGCCGGGATGAACATGGTCCCAGCTGCTTAGGAGTGGATGAGGGCAGAATGGACATGGACGCTGGATAAACCAAAAAAAAAAAAAAAAAAAAGAGTGAGATATTCTCACTGATATTCTCTCCTCTCTTCTACGGAGATATTGTTTCTTTATATCCGGTACAACGATCTCGTTGCTGGCAAGACTGACCCCTCTTTTTTCTCTTTTGGAGGGGACTAATGGAGAGTTGGTTTAATTAAAAAATGTGTTTTGGCAGTACGAGCTTTTTGAGAGACATGTTCTGCGTTGGAGTGGATCGGTCACGAACCATCACTATTTTATGTTGCTTAGTCGGTACCCGGTGGGGTCTTCTGCTGTTGTAGCCCATCCGCCTCAAGGTTGTGCGTGTTGTGGCTTCACAAATGCTTTGCTGCATACCTTGGTTGTAACGAGTGGTTATTTCAGTCAAAGTTGCTCTTCTATCAGCTTGAATCAGTCGGCCCATTCTCCTCTGACCTCTAGCATCAACAAGGCATTTTCGCCCACAGGACTGCCGCATACTGAATGTTTTTCCCTTTTCACACCATTCTTTGTAAACCCTAGAAATGGTTGTGCGTGAAAATCCCAGTAATTGAGCAGATTGTGAAATACTCAGACCGGCCCGTCTGGTACCAACAACCATGCCACGCTCAAAATTGCTTAAATCACCTTTCTTTCCCATTCTGACATTCAGTTTGGAGTTCAGGAGATTGTCTTGACCAGGACCACACCCCTAAATGCATTGAAGCAACTGCCATGTGATTGGTTGATTAGATAATTGCATTAATGAGAAATTGAACAGGTGTTCCTTCCTAATAATCCTTTAGGTGAGTGTATATATATTGCATTGACTTTAGACCAGGTTCCAGTTGGTCAATGGCGCAGTCTATTTCTGTTGCCTCAAAATAGCAAGGCGCCAACAATGCACCTGAACACTTTAGCTTATTCACTGTATCCCCCAGAGTTAGATAAGTCCATACATACCTTTTTCATCTCCGTGCATCCCGTAACTCTGTCTGACGCACCCACCGCTAGCCTAGCTTAGCACAAAGACTGGAGGTAAACGGCTCCAGCTAGCATACTGCTCCCAATAAGTGACAAAATAACGCCAACATTTTCCTATTTACATGTTGTGATTTGTATAGTCACAGCGTGTACAAATAACAAGGTCACATGAGACAGCCATCTTCTAACCTTATACATACTGGGAACTATATTCTCGAAGCACTGTTACTTGGGCGGAGTGATTTGCTCGCAGCGCCTGAGAAGCCCTGTGGTGAGGAGCAGAGAGTTCGCTCAGAGTTGGAGTAAATCACTCTGCAGAAGTAGCAGTGCTTCGCCTTCTGAGAATATAGTTCGCAGTATGTATACGGTTAGAAGATCGCTGTCTCATGTGACCTTGATATTTGTACACGCTGTGACTATACAAATCACTTTTATAAAGTGTACTTATTACACAAATAATATACTTTAAAGCAATACTGTTACGACCCTTCTTTGGCTCAGAACCGTCTAGGTATTTTAGAAGTGAATCCCTTCCCGTATTTTAAACGAATCCCTAACCTAGTTTATATAGACAAAAATCCAACTAAGTGTGTAAATGTATGTCACGTGACGATCTTACCTATCCCCTCTCCTCCTTCCCGCTTAACCCAGCTTTGAAGAGCTGTTTAAATCTTTCAGAGCTCACAAATAAGAAGTTTTTGGGGCAATCAAAAGCAAGGCACGATTAACATGACATTCTACATACTTAAAACTAAATCAAGCAAAAAGAAACAAAACACATCATAAGACAGAACCAAACAAAAAGTCTCTCTCCTCGCTGGCAGTAGCATGTTCCTTAAGTAGGGCTTCTCCAGGTGTCAAGTATCAGAATGATGAGGATCCCGCCTCACATGGCACACCCATTCAACTCATTACGAATGACTGACAGGCAAAACAGCCATTCAGCAACAGCCTGAGAAAGTGAAAGAAAGAGAGACAAGAGACTGTAACAACAAGGGTCGTACATTAATATTAATATTAGCTCAAATGATCTCTAGGGAATTTTAATAATTAATCATGAATATGATTAATAGTTTGTATGTTACAGTTACATTAATTTATCGCAGCTGAACTAGATTGATATATGAACGATTACCATAACGGGTTATGGTTCGTCATTAATACATCAATTGTTCTTATTTCAGCTCGAAGTTATGGGATAACTTTAATGGAATTAATTTAGTTATCAAACAATCTGTTTGTCCAGCGAACAGATTGTACGTAAGATTAAATTAACTCTCAAGGAAAATTATCCTTCTTACAAACACGAGAAAGAGTATCTTTTCCAGGCCTTGAAAAGACACTCTCGGTGTTTGTAGACTAAAATTAGGTTACTTAAATCGTAGCCTACCAAGATAAAGCATATAGCTAAGATCGAACATTTCAGGGACTAAGTAACATGGGCAATTAAATCAGAGTCAGTCAAGGGCATATGGAATTTAATAATTGGACCAATACATCGAACTAAGGGATATATCAAACTACACAATACACACGGATTATATGTCTATGTACATAAAATACAGTTAAACAATACAAGATAACGAATAACAGTGAGAGAGAATAAAATGATCAGAGTTAGAAAAAGATAGAATGCCAGAAAAGGATTAAGAGAGAGTGGATGAGAGAGAGAGAGAAGGATGGGGGACGAGATCGGAAGTGAAAGCAAAAATCTGCGATCAGAGATCGCAGTTGGCTATGGCAAAATCACAGACAGTAACCCTTAAGACACAACAAAGAAATCACATCATAAGTTCAATTCAATAATCGATACTTGCATGGCATATGGTTCTCTTTGTATGAGGTGTGTAGGACCGCAGGGTTCTGCGTGTCTTTAAAAGCAGCGCGAGTCGTCTGAGGGGAGGCGTGCGCGTGCTGTCTTCCGGCGCGCGTGCGAGCGCGGGAGCTTCAAAGAGTTGCCGGGAATGATTCAGGCTAAGTTCATTCAGCTCGTGAATGAACAGAGGCGAAGAGGAAAACGAAACTAGACTATAGAAAAACATAAAAGAAATAAATAAAAAGAAAAGAGAAGCAGGCCGAAGCCGGTCCGGACTTGGGTTTTGGAGGAGGAAGGAGAGAGCGTAGGCATGAGAGAGAGAGAGGTTTTCTGAGTCGGTCTTTTATGGACAATATGGGTTGACGCCTCTGTTCGCGCGAACAACCAATGAACGTCCAAAGGTCTGAAGCGGGAAAAATGTCTTTGTCTTAGTTCCCAGTTTAATTTGCATGTTTTATGGCAGCGTTATTATGTGATCAGTTATACTCTAACGAGGGTAAAAATAGTATCATACATTTTACCAGATCCTGATGCATACATTTGGTTCCAGTACAAGGAGAGCTTTACGTGGATACCGAATTAGATATGTTTCGAAGGTACACGTCGAGATAGATTATTATTCTGTAAAAATAAGCTTAAAAGTTAAACTAACAACCTAGGAATAAAATGAACCCAACATGTGGTGTACATTGATAAGTGGGCATTGAAGATTGGACTTTAGAAAGATCCACATGGCATATCTATGATTGAAAAAGGGTGCACATCTGAAACATTATTCCTTTACGGTTTACAAGAATACAAAAACCCATCACAGAGAAGAACAATCATGAAAAAGAGAAATTACATTCAGGCTTACATATTTCTTCAATGGTTATACATATAAAATATCTAGGATGAACACCTAATTCTGCTCTTCTGGCTAACATTCCGTTAGGTAATAAAACACAGTTCCACACAGGGGGGAAGGGATTGCCAGAGAATGTTAGTGAACCCTCTCTAACTAAAACACTATTGATTAAAGAATACATTTCAAAACCACACCTCTAGAAAATCATAATTATATGGTCAAACGAATTAATAAAACATGCGTACAGGAAGATCAAACCCAAATCTGAGTTACATACATTAAAACTATATTTCTATAGGAGGATGTTTGTGTGTGTGTGTGTGTGTGTGTGTGTAGAAGGTTTCAAGTTTCGTTATCTCTCTGTGGTCCAGAGAGGGGAAAGGGGGGGTTTGGAATGTCTCTGAGGTGACATTAGTGTCGTAAAAGTCAATTGGTTCCAGTCTTTATGGAGCCAAAGCCTGATTTGCACTCACGAGTTCAAAGTGCACCAGCTTTTGTATTCAGGAAGAAATGTTTTTAGCAACACAGAGTATTTGAATTTGTTAATTCAAACCAACGACGAATGATTCGATAGCCAATGTTGTTACAAGACCAAAAAGAGAAACACAAAACACACCAAAAACACTATAAACATCCCTAAGGACATAACAAATACACTTAAGTGTGAATTAAATGTAATGTTTTTGACGCACTTAATGCATATTATATGTAATTTATTTCTAATGTTTCACAGATTAAGTTCAAATTAAATGCAATTAGTTGAAATTAAGAGTGATTTTTTTTTTGAACAACTTAAGTGGGACTTTAATACAACTTTATATATACACTTTTATAATTGCTTCTAGTGTCTTTGAAATATAAAGTGCACTGCTTTATGTACTGACAAGCAATTAATGTGAAATAAAATATACTTTAATATAATATGCATGTATACAATTAAATACATTTGTAATTACATATTTCTAATAATAATGTTGCAATTTAGTATATATAAATCTCATAATAACCTAGTTACAATCAACATGAATTTGAATTGAAACCCTCTACATTTACTGACAAAACAATCTTTAAAATAAATACACAAAAACCTGTCTGTTGATGCACAAGAAAAACCCAAGAAACACTATACACACAAACAGTTATAACACTTTAACTCTCATTTAGAGTATGGAGGACAATGAGGCTTATATGCACATTCATTTTCACTTTCACATACAAAGGTATCTAAACCTATCCATCACAGAAAACATCATTCTGTATGATTTATAAAATTGTTTCCTTGTAATTTACTGGTATTACTATACTTGTGTGGTAATTTGGTCCCCATAACGTAGGGATTACCAGTATCTCAGAAACACACACAAACACACACATAATTTTAGAAGCAAACACACAGTTCATTCCATGTACTAAGATTCAAAACTTTGGGTAATGCTTTACAAAAAGGTTTTATTAGTTAACTACTTCAGTTAGCATTAACTAAGAATGAATAAGACTTTAAGAATGTATTTATCTTAGTTAATGTTAATTTCAACATTTACTAATGCTGTCACGTACTGCTCAGAGACACGAAGTAGGAGATCCAAATGCAGCTTTATTTTGTGGGGCAATCCAGAGGCGTAATCCAACATACAGGCTAGGGTCATACACAGGAAAGCAGTCCAAAACAAAGAAACAAACAAACAAACAAAACAGGCAGGGACCAGAGGCAAGAGAGTAATCCAGGGACCAGAGGCAAGAGAGTAATCCAGGAAACAGGGCAAGATATCCAAAAACAAGAAACAAGACAACCAGGGAAACGCTCAGAATAGCAGTGTAACACTTAACAAGACTTCGCGGTGAGTGAATGAAAGAACAAGGTATATATAGACAGACTAACAGGATGATGAGACAGGTGAATGCAATCAGTGAATGAGGTACAGGTGAATGTGATCAGTGATAAGTGATGAGTCCGGGCAGTGAGTTATGGGAAATGTAGTTAGTGAGTGAATATGATAGTCTGATGTGGACTGCCCTCTGGTGGCTCACAAGGGCAGCTCCAGCTGGTGATCGTTACATAGCCCCCCCTTTAAGGAGCGGATTCCAGACGCTCCTAAAAGTGTCCAGGAGGGAGGTGGAGCGGAGGCGGACCCGGGGGCGGGACGGAGGGCCAGGCCCGTGCAGCGGAAGGGGACCTGAAGACTCCGGCAGGGCGGAAGGCCAGGGCGGAGCAGGCTGTGCAGACGGCCGGGGCGGAGCAGGCTGTGCAGGCGGCCGGGGCGGAGCAGGCTGTGCAGGCGGCCAGGGAGGAGACGACCAGGGAGGAGACGACCCTTCAGGCGACCAGGGAGGAGACGACCCTTCAGGCGACCAGGGAGGAGACGACCCTTCAGGCGACCAGGGAGGAGACGACCCTTCAGACACCGGCTCAGGTACAGGAACAGACACAGGGACAGGAACAAACACCGGCTCAAGGACAGGAACAGACACCGGCTCAGGAACAGACACCGGCTCAGGTACAGACACCGGCTCAGCGGAGACCATCTTGTCCTGAAACACTGGCTCGGCGGTGGCCATCTTGTCCGAAGACACAGGCGTGGAGTCGGCCATCTTGTCCGAAGACACAGGCGTGGAGTCGGCCATCTTGTCCGAAGACACAGGCGTGGAGTCGGCCATCTTGTCCGAAGACACAGGCGTGGAGTCGGCCATCTTGTCCGAAGACACAGGCGTGGAGTCGGCCATCTTGTCCGAAGACACAGGCGTGGAGTCGGCCATCTTGTCCTGAGACACTGGTTCGGTGGCGGAGGTCATCGTGTCTGGAGACACAGGCGCAGAAAGAGGAAGAGGAACAGATTCAAGCTCAGTATCCAGATCAGTTTCAGGCTCAGGAACAGATTCAGTCTCGGCGGGACGAGACACTTGACGGGCGGACGTGACGTGAAGCTCAGTCTCTGGATCGGCAGAAGTGACGTGAAGCTCAGTCTCTGGATCGGCAGAAGTGACGTGAAGCTCAGTCTCTGGATCGGCAGAAGTGACGTGAACAGTCTCTGGATCGGCAGAAGTGACGTGAAGCTCACTCTCTGGATCAGCTGAAGCGACGTGAACAGTCTCTGGATCAGCAGAAGTGACGTGAACAGTCTCTGCATCAGCAGAAGCGACATGAACAGTCTCAGGATCAGCAGAAGCGACGTGAACAGTCTCTGGATCAGCAGAAGCAACGTGAACAGTCTCTGGATCAGCAGAAGCGACGTGAACAGTCTCTGGATCAGCAGAAGCGCACTCTGAGCTTGACGGGACCAGCGGCGGCGAGGGCTTTGAGCTGGGTAGGACCAGCGGCGAAGAGGACTCTGAGCTGGGCGGGACCAGCGGCGAAGAGGGCTCTGAGCTGGGCGGGACCAGCAGTGAAGGCTCTGTGCTGGACGGGACCAGCAGTGAAGGCTCTGTGCTGGACGGAACCAGCGGTGAAGAGGGCTCTGTGCTGGACGGGACCAGCGGTGAAGAGGGCTCTGTGCTGGACGGGACCAGCGGTGAAGAGGGCTCTGTGCTGGACGGGACCAGCGGTGAAGAGGGCTCTGTGCTGAACGGGACCAGCGGCGAAGAGGGCTCTGAGCTGGGCGGGACCAGCAGTGAAGGCTCTGTGCTGGACGGGACCAGCAGTGAAGGCTCTGTGCTGGACGGGACCAGCGGTGAAGAGGGCTCTGTGCTGGACGGGACCAGCAGTGAAGAGGGCTCTGTGCTGGACGGGACCAGCGGTGAAGAGGGCTCTGTGCTGGACGGGACCAGCGGTGAAGAGGGCTCTGTGCTGAACGGGACCAGCGGTGAAGAGGGCTCTGGGCTGGCGTGAAGTGCAGGCTTAGCTGGACTGGCGTGAAGTGCGGGCTCGGCTGGACTGGGGTGCCACGGAAGGAAGCTCTCCAGACATCTGGAGTGCCTCTCTCCAATCCAGACCAGAGAGATCGGGGAGCTCCCTCGGGTCGACCTCCTTAGCCCCCAGCCGGTAACATAACTTAATAGCCTCGTCACCCAGAGAGCAAGAGGCAGCGAGAGGAAAAAAAACCCAGGTGTACTGGAACAGATCGAGGCTATCCAGGGCTAAGGCCGCGATCTGTCCAGCGAACTCCCGGCTCATACTGGGAAGATCAGGTGAGATCCGTACTGCTGTATTACAGGAGGTCATAGCTGCTGGATCTGAAGTGTGGCGAAGTCTTCTGTCACGTACTGCTCAGAGACACGAAGTAGGAGATCCAAATGCAGCTTTATTTTGTGGGGCAATCCAGAGGCGTAATCCAACATACAGGCTAGGGTCATACACAGGAAAGCAGTCCAAAACAAAGAAACAAACAAACAAACAAAACAGGCAGGGACCAGAGGCAAGAGAGTAATCCAGGGACCAGAGGCAAGAGAGTAATCCAGGAAACAGGGCAAGATATCCAAAAACAAGAAACAAGACAACCAGGGAAACGCTCAGAATAGCAGTGTAACACTTAACAAGACTTCGCAGTGAGTGAATGAAAGAACAAGGTATATATAGACAGACTAACAGGATGATGAGACAGGTGAATGCAATCAGTGAATGAGGTACAGGTGAATGTGATCAGTGATAAGTGATGATGAGTCCGGGCAGTGAGTTATGGGAAATGTAGTTAGTGAGTGAATATGATAGTCTGATGTGGACTGCCCTCTGGTGGCTCACAAGGGCAGCTCCAGCTGGTGATCGTTACAAATGCATTATTAAAATCAAAAGTTGTGTAAATTAGTTAATGAACTGTGAACTAACTTGAACAATGACTATACATTTTATTAACTAACTTTAACTAATTATATTTGTATTAACTAATATTGAGATGAATAAATACTGTAAAAAATTTGCTCATTGTTAATCATGTTGGCTAATACATTAACTAATGTTAACAAATGAGAGCTTATTTGTAAAGTGTTACCGCACCTTGTTACTTATAAGCTCTTAAACCTTTACTAGCACCAACATTAAACAGGACCAGGAGGTTTCTTCTAAAATCTTTCTCCAGCATTACAATGAATGTAAGTTTGACAACAACAACAACAACAACAACAACAACAACAACCACACAACAACAACAACTCCAAAGGCACAAATACAAGAAAACCAAATTTGTTTGTCACCAATTTTTTTTTTTTAAGTTGTTGGAAAGTGCTGTTTAGGTCAATTTGCCAGAAGCTCTCCAGCAGCATCTCTATTCCATTGAGTATGTGAATGGAAATGTTCCAAAGAAGCTGGAAAGTCAGAAAAACCTTGAGGAAAGAAGAAAAAATAAACAGAAGGAAAACAATTGTTTATAAAACAGATCCAGTCCATTATTATAATTGGCTCAATTGAATGAAAGCGATAGATATACAGTAGCGCTTCAAAGTTTATATACACATTTGCCTTGCAGTATCCTCAAAATGTTAATGATTTTAGCAATAAGAAGGATCACAAAAATCTTTCACTTTTCCCGGCTGCTCCCGATGGCCAGTCTGAGACTGCCTTATAATTTAGCACAGTTAGACTATTAATAATAAAATGATGGCATTTCAGGTGAAACAGGTCGTCCTCTAGGTTCAGTCTTTTAAACTTATCCTCAACATGCATGCAGTGTAAATAAAGCAGTTACATCAATGAAATGATAGTAAAGTTAGTGTACGAAAGCCCAACAATGCCCCCTGGAGGTATCTTTATGTAAGTTACTTTGTTGGTGCTTGCACGGCATGGACAAGTCTGGGCATGTCTGAACTAGTCAGAGGGCAGTCCATATACATAGGTGGAGAGACTGACTTGCTTTCTTACACAAAGCGGACTTTTGCATGTTTGTTGTTCCCGTGAGTGATTGATTAAGAAGTAAGTTATCTGTTTTACATTCTATGCTGTTCGAACTTTAATATTCTGTATATTCAATTACTGTCATCTGTGCAATGTACTAGTTCAACTAGTAATTTGAATAATTATATTTCTGTGTGAATTGCATGCTATCTAAATTCATGTAAGGTCATATTGAAACTAGTTTGATACTATTCAGTGGTTTATGTTCTGCAGTATAATTCAGATATGTAAGCAAATCATTTATGCTATATATTTAGATTCTAAATAACTGAATACACTTTACCAGAGTAATGATAACCTGATTTACTATTGCTTCTGTTTTGTATAGTGACTATTCTTTATGCTATCGGTAATACTGTTTATACTAGCAAACTTATATTGTATTTTGTTTTCTCTGTTCATTGTAGACCACACATATACCTATGGGCAAATGCCTGTAATACTTCATACATGCTGAAATAATCCAAAATAAAACCCTTCTGCTGGGACACTCTCTCTCTTGCTCCAGTTTCTCTAACCGGAAACTCCCACCACCATTTCTACTAGTGCTTAACGAACCCTTTGAGCGTCCCATACGCTCGTATATGGTCCTTCGAGCCGGATGTACTTCAGTAGAAATGGATCCTGATACTGCCAGCACAGCAGATCCCGCGGTCCGACCCCGCACACAAAGAGAGCGACATCTCCCAGCCCATCTTGAAGATTATGAAGTCCAGCTCCCTGCACACCTGCACTCAGCTCCAACCCCAGCTGACGCCTCTTCACAGAGACATTCTAGACATTCATCTAAGTCCATTTCCTCTGGTACAGCCTCCAACACTACATCCAGATCACGCCACAGTACATCAAGTAGATCACCAAGACACGCTCTCTCTGACGTCCAAGCTGCATTGCTAGAAGAGAGATTAAAGGCTCTTGAACTAGAGGAACTACAACACCAGATCGAAGAGGACACTACAGCAGATAAAGAATGTCAGAGACTTGATGACCAAGCTAGAGAAGCACTCAAAGCCAGAGAAGCCTTGGCTAAACAAATTGCGACACGACGGCGTCTCAAGAAAGTACAAAATGAGCTTGAGGTTGCTAAGCTAGTCACCTCACTCCTTAAACAGGACACCCATGATGGTAGCAAATCTGGATCACAATCTAGCATCACTAGTAACTCACCTGAAGCACTACCTGAAGCAAGCCCACTTCAACAGAGAGCTGCTACTAGTGATATTTTCATAAAATCTGACCAGCAAATGCAGGGACATTCCACGCCACAACCTGTCTTTCTTACTTCTGAGGCATCAGTATTGCTTCCTCCAGTACCACATGTGTTACCAACCACAGCCTTAGCAACTGAAGCTTCCTTAAGTGCCCCAGACTTTACTCCTGATGTGCGCCATCCTAACGTAGTGACATGGTCATTACCCCCTCTTGCAGCAGCTCAGCCCACTTCAGAGTCTAGAACTGCTCTCACTTTTCCTGCACCTATTTACCCAGCTGCAGTTACAGTGCAGCCAACCCCTCCTGTCACCACTGTAACCCATCATCAGATACAGGCTGTCAGTGTGCCTCCCTCAATAGCTTCACCTCTGAACCCTGTAACCTTAGGGGCTTCAGTACATCCTCAGCCATACCAAGTACTGTATCCTCACTCTCAAATGGCATTCCCAGCCACTCACCCAGTTCCATCTCATGCCCTTCCAGCTCAGACAACAATGTATATCCCTCAAGCCCAGCCGCCAGGAATAGAGATGTTAGCTGCTTCTGCCTATGGTGTCCCAAAACCTGGCATACCGACCTTTGAATCTGGATGTGAAAGTGACTTTGCACTGCTCAAAATGGCACTGGACAACCTAATGAACAACCAACAACACTTAAGTGAACAGTACAAGTATCAAGTGCTTTTAGGTCACTTAAAGCTTCCCAGTGCTCTCCAGCTTGCAAAGGCATACATGCACGATCCCCGGCCATACACAGCTGCATTACAAGCACTGCAAGATAAATATGGTCAACCACGCCAACTAGTCCAGTGTGAGCTAGGTGCCATACTAAATACTCCTGCTCTAAAGTTTGGAGATGCTGAAGCTTTTGACGACTTCGCCTTATCTATCCATTCATTTGTAGGGATGCTCAGGACTTTAGAAGGCCCGAATGGCTATGAGTTAAGATGTGGATCTCATGTTGATCGCCTTCTGAGCAAAATGCCACCGTCATACCGTGACAGTTTTGTGGAGTACTGCTTTAGCCATGGCATTCTCCAGACTGGCACCGACCGCACCTACACCCTATCTGATTTCTCTGCATGGCTGCAGCTAAAGTCTCAGGCTAAGCGCATTTCAAATAGAGCAGCAGCGCTTTATCAAAGTGAGGTAACCAGGACACCTAAGAAGGATCCACGCACACCTTATCGTTCTAAGGACAGATCCACCTCAATCCTTTACTCCACTAACAGTACCTCATCTGTTCAAGGACAAGCAGGAATTAAGACACCCAAGTTTCAACCGTACTGTCCATATTGCAACAATAAGGACCATTTCCTGAACTCTTGCTCTAAATTTAAGCTACTAACCACAGAGCAAATACTGAAGTGGATAACGGATGGAAAGCGCTGTTGGAAATGTGGAAGGACACATGCTTCGGACAACTGCACTCTGAAGCGAGAGTGCAAGACCTGTAAAGAGCTGCACCTTACCATTCTTCATGAAGCAGTACTGCAAACACAAAAGAGCGTTCTTATGGTCAATGTTCCCCCTTCACAGGTATACTTAGATCGTCCGAACCGATCTCCAAAGGTGATGCTTAAGGTAGTAAAGCTCCTACTTCATAACGGAGATAAAGCCATGGAGACATATGCGGTGTTAGACGATGGCTCTGAGCGTAGTATTGTACTGCCACAAGCCGTGGAGCAGTTAAACCTCACCAAAGTGCCTGAAACTCTCACGTTACGTACAATACGTCAGGATGTACTTCAATTAAATGGAGCATCTGTTTCCCTCTCTGTTTCACCTCTAAACAGACCCACTAAGAAGTTCCAGATTAATCATGTCTTCACTGCAGCGAATCTGAGACTGTCGGAACATTCTTATCCAGTAGCTGCTCTTCAACGCAAATATGCCCATATCCGGTCCTTACCATTGCCACAGATCGAGCGAGCACAACCCTTGCTACTCATTGGGTCAGACATGCCTCACTTACTTGTACCAGTTCAACCCATACGAATGGGACCTCCTAATGCACCAATAGCTGTTCACACCAGACTTGGTTGGGCCCTTCAAGGCCCTGTGGGGTACAGCCAAACTGCTCCCTGTGATCAACAATGTCTGAACATCTCTATTGATCCTCAGAATGCTGAGTTACTCAAGAACGTTGAGCGTCTCTGGCAGATTGACACCCTGCCATACATTAATGAAACAGCAGCTACTCGTTCTAAACAGGACCAGCATGCTCTGACAGTACTCCAAACATGCACTTCTAGGATAGAGGTGGACGGTATTCTACGATATGCCACTCCTTTGCTCAGACGACCAAATACTGTCGCCCTTAAAGCTCCATAGGAAGCAGTGCTGGCAAGCCTTCGCAGCACTGAAAGGAGACTCGCCAAAGGCTCAAACCTCTCTGAAGCATACTGCACTGAGATGAACAAATTAGAGCAAGCTGGTTACGTGGCAGAAATCTCCACTCAGGAAGCTGAGAAGACTATTGAATCCTGGTACATTCCACACCATATGGTGAATCACAATGGCAAAAACAGGATTGTGTTTAACTGTTCTTTCTCGTATCAGGGTCAATCATTGAATGAGCTCCTCATTCCTGGTCCCATACTTGGTCCATCTTTACTTGGAGTTCTGCTTCGGTTCAGACAACACACCGTGGCTGTGAGCGGAGATGTGAAAGGAATGTTTCACCAAGTTCGCCTATTGCCAGATGACAAGGCAATCCTGCGCTTCCTCTGGAGAAACATGCAAAGGAGTGAGCAGCCAAAGATATATGAGTGGCAAGTCCTGCCTTTTGGCACAACGTGCAGTCCTTGTTGTGCCATATATGCACTGCAACAAATAGCCCATGACAACAGCGAAATTGATCCCATTCTCGTAGAATCAGTTACCCAGTCATTCTATGTAGACAATTGTCTTCAAAGTATGGAATCAACGGAAAAGGCTAGAGCTCTTGTAGATGGCCTACGGCAATTGCTGCTTACTGGAGGGTTTGATCTCCACCAATGGGCCAGCAACAAACCAGAAGTCATTGAACACCTTCCATCAGAAGCAAGGTCACAAAGCAGTGAGCTATGGTTATCCCAAAAGAGTCCAGATCTCTTAGAGGGCACACTTGGATTGCGATGGAATTGTCTCAGTGATTCCTTAGGATACAAGCCCCGCCAAGTGGAAAGTCTCAAACCAACCTTGAGAAATATTTACAAGGTATTGGCATCGCAGTATGACCCTCTCGGGTACCTGATTCCATTCACCACCCAAGCCAAGATACTCATTCAGGATCTGTGGAAAATTCATGTGGGATGGGATGACCTCATTGAGTCTGACAGTCTACGAAACAGATGGCAAACCTGGGTACAGGAACTACCTGATTTGGAGGAACAAGAGATTCCCAGATGCTACACTCCATTTCAAGTGCATGATGAAACATTCACCAGAGACCTACACATCTTCTGTGATGCCTCGGAGAGAGCATACGGCTCAGTATCATATATGCGCACAGAAGACAAAGATGGTCATGTACATATTTCATTCGTACTGGCCCGATCACGTGTTGCCCCCCGGAAACAAATGTCAATGCCACGACTTGAACTAAGTGCAGCACTTACTGGAGCACAAGTAGCTAAAGTCCTCCAAACAGAACTCACAGTAACCATCAGGCAAGTGATTCTCTGGTCAGATTCCACCACTGTCCTTCGCTGGCTGCTGGCTGACTCCTGCAGATATAAAGTCTTTGTAGGAACTCGAGTTGCTGCAATTCAGTCCCTCACAGATGTTAATTCCTGGAGGTATGTGGATTCTGGCAATAACCCAGCAGACGGCATTACCCGTGGAAAGTCCTTAAAAGAGTTGACACAATCATACCGTTGGGCTAAGGGACCTGACTTCTTGTATCAACCAGAAACATCCTGGCCAACCATGCTAGTTGCTGACCCTGAACCAGATACTGAATTAAAGAAGTCAGCACTCTGTCTGCACCTATGCACTAGTCCTGATGTACAACTCCCAGACGCAAAGCAGTATAACACCTGGAAAGACTTGGTAAAGGCCACAGTGGCGTGCCTACACGGGGCGGCTCAATCTTCCACATTGCCAGCAGACGTAGCTGAACATTATGTTACTGCAGAAAGGCTCCTTCTCCAACAAGCCCAAAGAGACTCATTTCCAGAGGAGGTTAAGGCTCTATCATCAAACCGATCCTTACCATTCAATAGCCGGCTAGTGTCTCTGTCTCCTGAGTATGATAAAGATGCTTTGCTGATTAGGGTTGGAGGGAGACTGCGTCATGCTGAACATATAGACATGAATGCCCTGCATCCCATAGTTCTTGATCCTAGTCATCAAATAACTAAACTCCTTATTAAGGAATATGATGTCAATCTCCTTCATCCTGGGCCAGAAAGAGTCCTTGCAGAGCTGAGACGTCACTATTGGATTTTGAGAGGCAGAGCAGCCATCAAGAAACATCAACTAGGCTGTATGGAATGTCAAAAGTGGCGTGCCCAACCTAGCATCCCTATGATGGCAGATCTCCCACCAGCTCGTCTTAGGTTTTATAAGCCCCCCTTCTATTCCACTGGAATGGACTGTTTTGGTCCATTCACAGTAAAAATAGGACGACGAACTGAAAAGAGATGGGGAATAGTCTTCAAATGTATGACCACCCGATGCCTCCATCTGGATCTACTTGAGAGTCTTGACACTGATGCCTTCTTGATGTCTCTACGGAGATTTATAGCTAGAAGAGGCAAGCCTTTCGAGCTCTTCTCTGATAATGGCACCAACTTTGTTGGAGGGAACAGAGAGATTAAAGAGGCATATGAAGCTATGGCACCTCAATTAAAGGAGCAATTAGCTGAACAGAAAATCTCTTGCAGATTTAATCCTCCCAGTGCTCCACATTTTGGTGGTATTTGGGAGAGAGAAGTAAAATCAGTGAAACAAGCCTTGAAAGTCATTCTAAAGGAACAGACAGTCCCTGAAACAGTCCTCCGCACTGTTCTGATTGAGGTGGAGGGAATCATGAATGCCAAGCCATTAGGCTACGTATCATCGGATATCGCAGACCCAGACCCAATCACACCCAGCATCCTGCTCATGGGTCGCCATGACTCCTGTCTCCCACAAGTAATGTATGACTCCAGCAATCTTTTGGGAACCAGGAGATGGAGGCATAGCCAAATACTTGCGGACCAATTCTGGGCTAGATTTATTAATCACTACCTGCCAAGTCTCCAGGAAAGACAAAAATGGAAAAAGGATACTGACAAGCTCAGGGTTGACCAAGTAGTACTCATCATTGACCCACAACTTCCACGAGCCCTCTGGCCAGTGGGCAAGGTGACCCGTACCTTCCCTGGACCTGATGGACGTATAAGGACAGTTGCAGTGCAGGTTCAAGATCGGACTTATGTTAGACCTGTAGCTCGGTTAATTCCACTTCCCAAACTCATTGATGATGACAACACCAATCCTGCCACGTAGGAAGGGCTTTCTACCAGGTTCAAATGTCGCAAGCAACATTTGGGGGCGGCTGTGTACGAAAGCCCAACAATGCCCCCTGGAGGTATCTTTATGTAAGTTACTTTGTTGGTGCTTGCACGGCATGGACAAGTCTGGGCATGTCTGAACTAGTCAGAGGGCAGTCCATATACATAGGTGGAGAGACTGACTTGCTTTCTTACACAAAGCGGACTTTTGCATGTTTGTTGTTCCCGTGAGTGATTGATTAAGAAGTAAGTTATCTGTTTTACATTCTATGCTGTTCGAACTTTAATATTCTGTATATTCAATTACTGTCATCTGTGCAATGTACTAGTTCAACTAGTAATTTGAATAATTATATTTCTGTGTGAATTGCATGCTATCTAAATTCATGTAAGGTCATATTGAAACTAGTTTGATACTATTCAGTGGTTTATGTTCTGCAGTATAATTCAGATATGTAAGCAAATCATTTATGCTATATATTTAGATTCTAAATAACTGAATACACTTTACCAGAGTAATGATAACCTGATTTACTATTGCTTCTGTTTTGTATAGTGACTATTCTTTATGCTATCGGTAATACTGTTTATACTAGCAAACTTATATTGTATTTTGTTTTCTCTGTTCATTGTAGACCACACATATACCTATGGGCAAATGCCTGTAATACTTCATACATGCTGAAATAATCCAAAATAAAACCCTTCTGCTGGGACACTCTCTCTCTTGCTCCAGTTTCTCTAACCGGAAACTCCCACCACCATTTCTACTAGTGCTTAACGAACCCTTTGAGCGTCCCATACGCTCGTATAGTTAGTCTACGGCCACACCGCTGTGCTTATGGTAGCCTACTGCCCATGGCGCAAATTACAGGACGAAAACTGGAAAAATAGAAAATGGTTAGATTTCATTTATTCAAATGTTTGTTTCTGAAGTCACAATTTAAAGTGAAAAAGTATCTATTGATGAAGTACACAAAAAATAAATAAAAAATGAACGTCTGGTTTAAATTTTTCATTTTTGCATTTATTTATTTATGGTTTATTTACATTTTGTACAACATACTTGAGTTGAAATTAAAATCAATTATTTTCCATGTTTTCCATTTTCAGTTAAAATTATTTTCTTTAGTGTATTAGTCAATACATCAAAATAGGTGTACTTATATTTAAAACACTATAAAATAATAATTATTTAAAATGTGTGTTAAAGTAAACCTTAAGTAGACATTATTACAAAAGAGCATTTTTAAAAAGTGCACTTAAGTGTGTTTATAAATATTGTCATGAAAGTGTTGAATCACACAAAAAGTATGCTTTCAATACAATTAATCACACTTCTTTTTCCACAAGGGTTGTATTAATTTTACTGGAAGAACTTTTTTTCCCAACTTTGAGAGAACCTTGGCAGAACGTTATCCAATGTTCCCTGTGTTAACTGTGATGACTCTATCCACCAATGCTTTGGTGTAAAAAAAGTACGCCAAATGATCGCATCAAATTGTGCATGATTTACAGTAGCAGAAAACTGATCATGATCATGAAGAGCTCCAGGTAATCATATGAAGTGTTTGACAGGTGATGCACATGATCTGAGGATTGTGCTGCTTGGAGTCTCTGGAGCTGGAAAGAGTTCAATGGGAAATGCAATACTGGGTCGAGAGGCGTTTAAAGAGAGCACAACCAGAGAGAGCAAGAAACAGAGTGGAAAAGTAGAAGACAGAAACATCTCCATCATCGACACTCCAGCATTCTTCAACGATCAACTGACTGATGAAGAGCTGCAGAAGCAGATGATGAAGAGTCTGGATCTCTCTGATCCTGGTCCTCACGTGTTCCTGCTTGTCGTCAACCTCGAGAACTTTGAGAAGGACGAGAGGAACATTGTGGAGGATATTGAGAAGATCTTTGGAGCTAAAGCTTTGAAGTTCACAATTGTGCTGTTTACTGGAAGAGAACGAATGACAGAAAAAGGGAAGGACTTTATACTTGGTGAAAAAATTAAGGGCCTTGTCAATAACTGCAGAGAACAATATGAGATCAACAGTACAAATGAGATTAATCAAACTCATATCAAAAAACTTATAATGAAGATTGATGAACTCTTCAAACATAATGATTATTACAATAACAAAATGTACTCAGTGTCTCAAACAAGCAGCACAAAAGAAAGAAAAAAACTAGAAAAGCAAGAGAAAGAGAAACAAAAGGAAGTGTCGCAGGAAACTTCTGAAATGAACACTGCAACGGAAGAAGGAGCAACACATGAATATGTCAGACAAAGAAAGAAAAAAACTGATGAAGAAACAAATCTACAAAGAAGGAATTCATTAGATAGAGCTCTGACATTCTCGAGCCAGGAGAAACAAAACAAGGATAAAAGTGGGAAAAAGAGTCAGAAGAAACAACAGACAACAGAAGAAGAACATCCAACTCAAGCAGGTGAGAACTTTAATAAAACGATGACAATTTTTTTCTTCAAATGTCTGTCATGACACCATCCTAAAAACTCTAAACACAATATCCTCTCCACTTATCCTTTGTCGGGTCACAGGAGGGCTGGAGCGGATCCCAGCATCTATAGAACAAAAGTTAATTCACTTTATAACAATGCAACTGTCAGCAAGGGTGCAGGAATACACAACGAAGATGAAAAACAGTATTAAAAAAAATCCACACAATAATCCACTGAAAGTACAGAACTGATGCAACTTAGACTGGACCAATGAGAACTGAAAACAGAGCAACTTAAAAACAGGTTAAATGAGGGTAATAATGATGATAAACCCATGAGAATGGAAAATGCTCGAGCAAAGCATACAAACTGTTCTGTCGTTGGCAGCTGCACAGACGAGCACAGAACACTATTTGTCCAAAAAATGTCACAGCTGTCTTATAAAGACCTCAGGGAACTGTGTCAACTTGTGTCAAAGTTAAACATGACGGTACATGCAAGTTGATGAGATAAATCAATGTAACTTCACTCCACAACAACTAGGCAACATAAATGTAATTTGTGATGTAATGTAAATGTAAATGTAATTCAGAGACATCAATGTGCGTCTAAAAGTTGCAACCTCTTCCTGAGTCTCTCCGTAAGGCTGCACTCCGATACTGGTTATTTCTGAGATTTTGGATGAGTGAGATTTGTGTGCTTTGTTATTGCCGGAGTATCCGAAGCTTGTGGAAAGGATCGGCTGTCTTCTGAAAGGGAGCAGGGAGCAGCAGCTCATTTGCATTTAAAGGCACACACAAAAACAGCCCGTTTTTGCTCACACCCAAAAAGTGTCTATTTTAACATGCTATAATAAATTATCTGGGGGATATTTTGAGCTGCAATTTCACATACACATTCTGGGGACACCATAGATTTATATTACATCTTGTGAAAAGGGGCATAATATGTCACCTTTAAAGGTTAATGACCAAACGTATTTTTATTGCAATGCTGTTGCAGATGAAATATGTGGATAACATTGAATAAATATCTTTTCATCAGGTTAGATACTGATTATTCAGTCAAACCGCTTTATCTAAACCTCTCTACTTAACCATCGTATAAAAAAGTGTTTTTTAAAAGTTTGATTTATTTTAACTTGAGCACCGCATTTTTAGAATGCTGTGTCATGTGCAAGACAATGCAAAAGACGTGAGACGCGAGTGCAACGCTTAAAGACGTACATATAGCACGTGTTTACATTTAAAAAAAAAAAAAACAATGGAAAAGTAGCACAGTGCAATGGAAAAATGGGGGAAGAGGCGCATGAATCATGTGACTAGCGTTAGGTGTGATGACTGACAGGACGATGGCAGAGGCAAAAGCACAAGAGAACCTTTCTAATAAAAGTGTTTTTATTAAAAAATACTAATGAACCACAAAATAAGCATTAGTTTTAAAGTAAGGGGAAAATCCAAAGATCTTTTTGTAATGGTCACCAGACTATTGTCACTCTCACAAACTACATTTCCCAGAACTCACTGCCCGGACTCATCACATTCACCTGTGTCTCATCATCTTGTTTAGTTCACCCCTTAAAAGCCTGGTTCACCCCATCACTCACTGTGAAGTTTTGTTTGTGGCACACTGCATCCAGCGTTTTCCCTGTTTCATGTCTCTTGGATCTGTTTAGCTCTTATTTTGATCTTTGACGTTAGATCTTTCCTTTTCTTGGAACAAAACAAATGCATAATGTTGATTAAATATTACTCTTAATGAAAAAACACAACAATAAAATAGTACAACGACCAACTTTTATTAACAAAAAGAATAACTAAGACTGATAATATGGTATAACTACATTGTAGGCTAACCAAAAAAAAAAAAAGAAAGGTCTTGTCTTACTTTAAAACTAATGCTTAGTTTGTGGTTCAATGTACTATTTTGTAGTTGTGTTTTCTAATAGCAATGACAAATTCGCTTATATTAAAAATCAAACTTTTATTAACAAAATGAATAAGATGGGTGATATGGTAGGCTATAATTTATTTACACAAGTAAATAAAAGTGTAACGGTCACCAACTGGAGTGCCCTTGAGAGCCACCAGAGGGCACTCCACACCAGACTATTGTCACTCTCACAAACTACATTTTCCAGAACTCACTGCCCAGACTCATCATCACTCATTATCACATTCACCTGTGTCTCATCATCTTGTTTAGTTCACCCCATATAAGCCTGGTTCACCCCATCACTCACTGCGAAGTTTTGTTTGTGTCACACTGCATCCAGCGGTTTCCCTGGTTTCATGTCTCTTGGTTTTCTTGCCTGTTCTGTGGATTACTCTCTTGCCTCTGACCCCTGCCTGTTTTGTTTTGTTTTGTTTTGTTTTGTTTTGTTTTGTTTTGTTTTGACTGCCTACCTCTGCCTGTACTTTGGATTACGCCTTTGGGCCCCATTTACACTGCATGGTTCAAGTGACCCAATTTCCGATTTTTTTTTTTTTTTTTTTTTTTTTTTTTTTTTTTTTCTCTCTCATGTGGCACAGATCGGATATGACCGGTGAACGTGTAAACAGGAAAAAAAACGCATGGATTCAGATTTTTCACATGCATTTTACCAAGCAGTGTAAATGGAGCCCAAAGGTGTAATCCAAAGTACAGGCACAGGTAGGCCAAACAAAACAAAACAAAACAGGCAGGGGTCAGAGGCAAGAGAGTAATCCACAGAACAGGCAAGAAAACCTGAACGTCATTGACAAATTTAATTTCTTTGTAAAAATATGGGGTGTAATCGTGTTGTCTCAAGTTTATTAATCGCTGGAAAAATCGGTACATCCCTATAGCTGCTTAAAGGTGTAGTTCACCCAAAAATGAAAATTAGCCCATGATTTATTTACTCACCCTGATGCCACCCTAGGTGTATATGACATTCTTCTTTCAGACGAATACAATCGGAGTTATATTAAAAAATATCCTGGCTCTTCCAAGACTTATAATGGGAGTCAATGGGTATATTTTTTTGGAAGTCCATCAAAGCCTATTCATCCATGATAAAAGTGCTTGAAACGGCTCTGAGAGGGTTAATAAAGGCCTTCTGAAGTGATGCGATGCATTTGTGTTAGAAAAATATCCATATTTAATACTTTATCGACTAAAACAAATAGCTTCCGGCAGACGGCCGTACGCAAGTCGACTTACGCCAAAAGAGTAACCCTTGAACTTGACGCACAATGTAATGACAAACGCGGTTACCCAGCCCTGTTTGAACCGGAGAGGCGTCAAAGCTTACAATACTCCTACATCCTACGTCATACATCATCAAGGGTTACTCTTTTGGCGTAAGTCGACTTGCGTACAGCCGTCTGTCGGAAGCTATTTGTTTTAGCATGTCAAAACATCAGATCCGATTTGAAACTTGTGACATATAAACCCGATTACTTTTTTTATCATTCATGTAAACACCTTGTTCGGATTCATCAATCGTATTGATTTCATTCCGATTGTGTCCATGTAAACGTAGCTACTGACTTACAAAGGTTGATTTTGGGTGTTATATCTTATAATATGAAGTGAATTGTTCTTAATTGATTTGTGTTTTTTTTTCTGTTTGTCAGGAGGAAGATGGCTCGTGCTCATCTGTGTTCTTCTGCTGGTCTTTATCATACATCAGCACATCACCATCAAAGCAGAGAGAAACCAGTTAAACAGTTGCAGTAACACCCTCAAAGCAGAGGGAGACCAGTTAAACAGTTGCAGTAACACCCTCAAAGCACAGAGAGACCAGTTAAACAGTTGCAACAACACCATCAAAGAACAGAGAGACCAGTTAAACAGTTGCAAGAACAAAGTTGAAGAGCGCAATCAAATTATCAACAGCTTACAGGAAGATTTCACTGAACTAACGACTGAAAAAGACCTGTGTTTTCAATTCACCAAAAGGCTAGGTATGGCAAACTCTGATGACATCATCAAATCTTACTCTCTTGACACAGTCCCACATATTTTCTTTCATTCCTGACCCTATACATGCTGCAGCAGCCATCCTCAAATATCAAAAGCACATCTACATAATTGAAACAATTTTGAAACAAATTGAAATGCATGAAACATCAAAATACCTGTAAGGGTATAGTGATAGCAGAGAGGAAAACAACCAAAATGCTCTTGGCAACATCACTAGCCTTAAAATATGACTAGTGTAGTGTAGTGTAGTGTAGTGGCCACATATATGTATACTGTATGTAACAGGCCCAAGGGAACTGCTGAGGAGGATGCTGCCATAAGACCCAGTAGCTTCTGAAACATTTTTAGGGGAAGTTTTTCCTCAACATTGAGTGACACCACTAGTCTCTAAATCCAGGCCCACATTTGGGACAAATCGAGGAACCAGGAACGAGATGTGTTGACTGGAGGACAGCAAGCTTTTACGTAGGTTGATGCTGAACCCCAGACTTTCTGAGGAGCAGAGATCTGTGAGCAAGTAGTTCCTCCTTTGATTGGCTAAGAGCAACCAATCATCTAGGTAATTCAGGATGTGTACCAACTGTCTTAGGGGAGAGGGCCGCATTTATGCATTTCGTGAAGGTGTGTGGAGCTAGGGTCAGTCCGAGTATAAGACTGTAGGTAAGCCACCCCTTCGAATGTGAATCTCAAGAACAGTCTGTGATGAGGGGCTATCTGTATATTAAAGTATGAGTAGCGGGGGGCTGACGTTTGTGAAAGGACCGCGAGGAGGAATGCTCTTTTTGTGAAGGTGTTTGTTTTTAATTTGTCTCACTTTAACAGCGGAAAGAAGGTCTGGGCACACATACCACCGAAGGGGAGATAGGGGGGTCAAGGAGGGCTGTCTTGCCGGCGTCCTAGGTCTCACATACCCCTTTTCCACCAAGGCAGAGCTGGTGCTGGTTCGGAGCCAGAGCCTAGTTTCAAATCGGTTCTTTGTTTTTCCACCGCCAAAGCACCAGCTCCGAACCAGTAAAACTGGTTCTTAAGTAGCACCAAATCATTGCAGGGTCTAGAACGGAGCCAAGAAAGAACCGCTTGCGTCAGGGGCTGGGGGCGGGGTTACCGTGACCAACAAGACGAATAGAAACTTGTGACCGCCATTTTTAAATAGCAGCTAGTCGAGCTAATAGCAGCTCGATTATAATATCCGTCTATGTAACTTAAGTTACGGCGAGCTGCACGAACGCGTTGGATTCCGATGTATTTTTGCAAACCCATGAGCATCCATAGTATTGCAACTTCCGTTATTGTTGATGGCTTGTTCGAGATGCATCGGAGCGGCGAGGACCGATCGGAGCTGCGGGAGTGTTTGGAGAGCATACGACTCCTTGTGCTTTTAGATCGCTATCGCAGTGCTTTGATGCCATGCGGCGATCGATCTGCGAGAAGCCGATGCATCTCGAACAAGCCTGGCGTGTTTGTGTTTGGCGCTACCGCACTAGCGGTTGCTGGGCAACATGAGACGTATACAGTGACGTAAGATCTGGCTCTGTTGTGGCTCTCTAGCCAGTGGAAAGGCAAACCGGTTCTTAGTAAGCTCGTCAGTCGAACCAACTCTGAACCAGCTTTGGCTCTGGCTCTGAACCAGCACCCGGTTCTTGTTGGTGGAAAAGGGGTAAAAGTTTAACCATGGGTGGTGCTTTGAGCACCACTAAACAGGCTATCATACAGCTGATTGCCTGGGTCATTGTCTTAGTAGTGCACAGAGCAAGGTTCTTTGCACTGCATAGTTTCTGGGCCGGACTCATCCATAGCGTGGAGGAGTTTGGCTTGGAACACTTGAAGGACCGCCAGAATAGGTACCAGAGTGAATGAAGAGCGGATCCAGCTTGACAGGCCGCAGAGTAGGTTCTGCGACGACCTCCTCCAGGGGGAAGCTTTCGGTGCCGTCAATAACGGTGAGGGGCCAAGTAGGGGTCGCATCACAACTGGTAAGCTCATCATGATCAAATTTGGTAGGTTCCTGGCGGCGGGCTCGCTGATGGCACCCCAGCAGCAGGAAGCCTATGTCGAAGCGACTGTGGGCAGGCACTTCCAGGGCTGACCACTCTAAACCAAGTTTGCGATAAGTTCAGGCCAGTGCCCGGTTGCATAAAGCACCTTAAGTTTTTCCCTTAAGTATGATACTTAAGGGGCAATTTCCCCTTACCTAAGAGAATAATTTAAGGGTGTTGCATATAATCTCTTAAACGGTTCTCTTAGGTAAGGGAAACATTTAAGTGTTTCACGACAGCGATCCTGGATTCACGTTATAAAAGTCTGTTGTTGCCATAGATACGCAAAACACTAACACTAGCAATTTCGCAGTTTCATAAAATAAAGTAGGCTAGGACATCGGAATGGATAAAGAAAACAAAAAAAGAAAGCCTAATTGGACAGAGGAGGAGAAATGCATTCTTTTTAGAAAAACAATTTTGAAAAGCAAACTAAATCTCACTGTAACTGCGGGGAACTTGACCGTTGCGTTTAAATGACGGGAAAGAGCCCCCGCAACCCGGTGAAGCACTTGAAAACATCTCCCACTACCGTCTGAAAACTACCAGTTGCAAAAAAAAAACACAGTGCTATTTATAAGCAGTTGTAACACCGCAGGTAAAGAGTGGTTGCGATGTGTGACATGGTCAAGGTCGCCGTCTAGTTTGTTAGTCTTGTCAAATCGGTAACGTTATTCTTGCAACAATTTTTCATCGCTAAGATGGTCCAAAGGGTTCTCCCTATCCCTAAAAATTATTCTTGGCACATAATGATCTTCAGCTGGTTCCATAAATTAAGCCATGTCGTCTTATTTTTGTCCGCATTACTCTTAAGGTTACGATTTTCGAACCTTAAAGGAGAACTCCGGTCAATTTTAACATTGAGCTCATTTTTTTGTAAATTTGGAGTGCTGTCAGTACAGAGAACAACGACAAAAATCGGTGTTGCCTACACTGTGTTATCCTCTTTTTAAAATTTGCACCCTGTTGACTTCAATGGGGCAAGTTTTAAACCTGCTTTTAGCCTCTTAACATCCTTGATGTGTCAGTGCACCAGCCATGTGAGTGATTCCTTCAGAGTGAACACGGGTGAATCTGACTGCAATAGATGTGAAAGATATCAATAAAAGTTATGTTAATTCAGCCAGCGCACATACCTGTATTTACATCCTGTTTTCGGTCGAAGTCCAAAGTAGTCGATTGTTGAGTTCTCCACTGTTGCTTAGTTACCTATGATCACGCGCGTGAACTCGACAATCGACTACTTTGGACTTCGACCGAAAACAGGATGTAAATACAGGTTTGTGCGCTAGCTGAATTAACATACATTTTATTGATATCTTTCACATCTACTGCAGTCAGATTCACCCGTGTTCACTCTGAAGAAATCACTCACATGGCTGGTGCACTTGTAATGACACATGAAGGATGTTAAGAGGCTAAAAGCAGGTTTAAAACTTGCCCCATTGAAGTCAAGAGGGTGCAAATTTTAAAAAGTGGATAACACGGTGTAGGCAACACCGATTTTTGTCGTTGTTCTCTGTATTGACAGCACTCCAAATTTACAAAAAAATGAGCTCAATGTTAAAATTGACCGGAGTTCTCCTTTAAGTTATACTTAGGGAAATGACCGTTAAGGGGTTTTATGCAACACTTAACGCTTTTTAAAGGATTACTTAAGTGAAAAAACAGCATTTAAGGGAAATTCTAAGTGTTTATGACGTTTCACTTAAAGAAACCCTAAAGTAACACTTAAGGGTTTTTTTCTGCAACACCCTTAGGTTTAAGGGAAACATAAGGGCGAACTTAAGGGAAAATTACACTTAAAGGGATAGTTCAGGATTTTAGACATGAATCTCTATAGCTTCCCCATAAGCAGTGTGGTGCATTGACCATGACTTACCCCCGACAGCGTCCTGTGAGCCGAGCTCCGGTCCAGTTTTGGTCAAGATGAAATTGTCCGGCAAGATTGCTGGGGTCACGGCAATAAAGCTTTTTTCTTCTCAAATCAATATGTGTTCAAAAGAGTGATATATTTGCGTCACTAAAACGTTGTCTATGGAGAGGTCAGACCTCGTAATGGCTTGGCACTATTTTCTCCCCTGTCATATCACTGCGCGCTGCCGCTACCTACAGCCAGCTGCGAGCTGCGCAGGCGCACACCACTTTTTCAGTTGTTCGTCAGTGTTTACAGCAGTGTTTACGTGCTCAGAACAGCTACACGAACGAGCTAACATAGCTACTCACCAAGAGCGATCAGTTTGTACAAGCTTTGTAGAAAGCTGTGGCTCCAGCTTCAACTTGTTCAACTTCTCTGTCCATCCTCTCTCTTTCTGTCCTTTCTAACTCCATCTGGCGTAACTCGTCATCTGTGTATTCAGGTTCGTAAAGATATCCTTTTGGCTGTGTGTCGAAGTCAATGTTGTCATCGTCGCTGCTGTAGTCAGACATGTTATCGTTCTCTTTACGAGCTGTAAACAAAGTGACACGTGCGCGGCTCCCAGCTGGCTGTAGGTAGCGGCAGCGCGCAGTGATATGACGGGGAAGAAAATAGTGCCAAGCCATTACGAGGTCTGACCTCTCCATAGACAGCGGTTTTGTGCTGCAAATATATCACTCTTTTGAACACATATTGATTTGAGAAGAAAAAAGCTTTATTGCCGTGACCCCAGCAAACTTGCCGGACTAATTTCATCTTGACCAAAACTGGACCGGAGCTCGGCTCACAGGACGCTGTCGGGGGTAAGTCATGGTCAATGCACCACACTGCTTATGGGGAAGCTATAGAGATTCATGTCTAAAATCCTGAACTATCCCTTTAAGGTGCTTTATGCAACCGGGCACAGGCCCTTAACATCACCTGGCTCCTTAGGTGGTTGGGGGCAGAGTCCTGCATGGAGTCTGACCACTCCTCTGTATTTAAAGGGGTGGTTTACTGCTTTTTTTTCTTTGCATGATTGTGTTTATGGGGTGCAATATAACATGTCTTCGTGTTTTTTTGTTTTTTTTAAGCCTTATTTTTCATAAATTTCACCTTTATTGTAAGCCGCTTTCTCCTCTGTCATTTGAACGACCGGTTGACTTCCCGATTCTATGAAACCACTCCCTCAGAAACAGGCAATGGGCTCAGATTGGTTAGTTGGACCGGTGTGTTGTAATTGGCTAAACTGCGTAGTGCACGTTGTCGGAAACTTCACGCCCATTACCTTTACGGGCGAAAGTTGCATGTGCTCCGGTCAAATGTGAATAATGGTGTCAATACTGCCGTATCAGTTTGAGCCAGAATCAGACCCAGAAAGCGGCAATGAAGAGAGTCAAGCAGAACCTCCGCAAACACGGCTCTTACAAAACGTTTCTGAATGGTACATTTTTCTATTATTATTATTCTATTCTATTCTACTATTATTATATAAGAATTTCGATAGCCTACTCTGTTACTTGAATGCTACTGCTGCTTGTTAGCTTTTGAGATACGGTTTTCTCCTGATTAAACATTTAATATACATGACTGAGTAATACCGTTTTTAACTTTATACACGTTTGTCTACACACAAAATAGCATCGAACTAACTGGCTACTATAAACAAACAGCGTTGGTTTACGTTCTTGATCAAATCGAAAAATTACGTCATAAAGTATAACTTACATGGAAAATACATTTACAAAATTAGTACATAATTACAAATTCAGGTCCAAAATGTTTGTACGCGTTTGTCATAGACACACGAACTAAGTGGCTAACGTTACTAAAGCCAGCGCTGGCATTTGTTTACGTCCTTGATAAAACTAAAACATTACGTCTGAAATTATACATGCAAATACATTTAAAATTATTAAGTCTTACTTACAGGTTGTGGCCCAACAACTGCTGCCTCTGGTTTTAAAGTTGGAACTGCTTCTTGTTTTAGTAAGAGTTTCTTGTTGAATCCAGCATTGAATTCTTGGAGATTCTGGAAGCTGTCTTCCGTAAAATGCGCAGCACAGAGAGCTAAATTACGATTGTAATTTCAGGAACATAATCAAACATAAATTTTAGCCATTGTTGACGAACTACAGCGTCCGTAGGAAGCCCGAACACAGAAGACCTGACAGCTGGGTGAAAATAACACTTTCGACGGCATGGCTACAGCTCTCCACTATAACTCTTCCTCTTCGACAAAGCCGCAGAAATATGACCATGCCCCCTTTTTTGCATATTCCGGAGGGAGGGTTGATGTGGGTTAGTTACGTATAAAACCCGGGAAGTATCTCGTTGTAGTCCCATTCGAGTCGTTTTTGTAGGCATTAAACTTCCTGATTTTTAAAAGACGATATCTCTGCTTACGTTGAACTATTAGCGCAGCAACTTTGCAGATACTGTTCATACACCAGCAGCAACAGTACACACTATTTAAAATGAAAAAAGTGAAATCGCAATCAACCACCCCTTTAAAGCTGTCAATGTCATTGGCAAATTCTTCCTTGGAACCCTTAAAAGAGACCAAAATGATCGTACCAGATGCTGGTCTTCACGAGAGAAGAGCACCGGGGAATATCCTCGCTGCAGGGAAGTTCCATTTTGTGTAATAAATCATTTAATTTATACTTTTACTGATCATAGGCAGAGGGTGAACCAAGATTCGCTACCCATTTAAACTTTAAAAAAAAAAAAAAAAAATTTTTTTTTAATTGTTTCAACTTTTTGCACACACGTTGAATCTCTGATTAACATACTTGTTTGTTATAATGAGGGGATATTTGCACGTGTGCAGAACGTGCAGAGTTTTTGTTCAGTGCTAATTTAAACACCTCTGATTGGTCATTCCATTCAAGAAATCAACAGATATGTTTGTGATTAGTGTAGCAAGGTTAGATGTTATGGGAAGAAGGAGGTGGGAACCAGCGAACATTCAAAGACTTTAATAAACGTAAAATAAACAAATACAAAACGAAAGTAAAGGCAGCAGTCCCTCACGGATGACTGCTGCCACATAAAACAGAAACAAAACATCAAACAAAATCCAGGTCTGGCCTCTCGTCCTTCACCGTCGTCGCACCTCCTTTTATGCTTCCGCTCCTCCTTGAGAGATACGAGACCGGTGCAAGACTCATTATCAATCACGCCATCAGCCTCGTGCCGTTCTCCCATGGCCCTCTGCCTCGTCCTGCTCGCCACAATTAGCTACATTGCTCAACGCTGCAAAAACACGTTGTAAACTAGATACTTTGTTATGGAATACGTGAATGGCCAAATCCACAGAAATAAGGTTTTTGCTCTCAATTGTAAGTTTAGTCCATACAATTAGGGGGGCACATTGTTTCATTGTAACCGTAACCTGTAACCGTACAAAACCGCAGTTGACGTGACAAAACGCCAGGAAATCCCTTTAATGGGTATCAGATATCGCTACAGCTGAATATAGTGGTGCAGATATGATTTTAAGGCCAGCCGTCAGTTTGCATCACACTGGTTCCCTCGACAAAAACCCATTAGGATTTTCCCATAGGTTTTTGGATTATCGCAAAAAACAAGCTCTGTGCTCAACACAAGTTTATGATACTTACACGTTTTGTCCATCAAGATAATTTTCACAGATGAACACAACTTTTATGAATTTTAAAACCTAAATGCAGTCGCCAGTAGGCAATAGCCAATTACACTACGGTCCCATGACTTCAAAGTCACCATCACTAAGCTTCCGACAACTCTTACAGTTTTTATCTTAAAACATTTTCCCAGAAAGTTTGTATTAGAATATTTTGTAAGAGCACAATTATAACCATAATGATGCTGTAAAAGCGGACTGCACTTATCTTTTCAGTGTGATGTTTAATCTCCTCGACAGTAGACCCATTTAGCCATGTTAACAACCACCTTTTTCAAGACATATAACAGCTTAAAAAAATCACGAGTGGGGTAATACTGATGTATTTAATGTAGTAGAATAAAATGTGAAAGTGTCTTGAGCTTGTTAACTACAGATCTTATTTCAGCCATTTAAACAAAATCCCATTAAAAAAAAACTATTGATTTCGGGACGATTGAACTGGAAGTGTTAAAATGCTAACGCGTTTCCTCGTTTTTGGCCTACAAAGTGATGTCATACCTGCACCACTCAATAACATGCAGAAACATATTTTGACATTCTTTAAAAAGAAGAGAACAGAAAGTATGATATTTCATTGTTTAGTGTTTAAGGATATTCCCCTGACACATTAGAATAGAAATTATAATATTACTCAACTTTAACCCATTTGTCAGCTAAACATTCATTCAGTGTTTCCTATTAATGACCCTGAGTAAAACTTAACCTTATTCCTACACCCCGTAACGCTTTGTGCGAATTATGGGTGTAACTTCCGTTGAGCTGTAAACAATCAGTGAAAGGCTCGCTCTATGAACGCAATTTTTTTTTTAAACCGGTACAATGAGATGAAATTATTCTCCTCACCCTTCAACTATCAAACATTAAAAGGACATTTAAAAGTGTAAAAGCATCAACAAGGTACTTTCAACAAGAGACCATGAATAACCCCAAAAGAGATTCTTTTCATTATGTAACATACGTTTCATTTTCATCTCCATTATGTAACATACGTTGCCTTAATCAAAAATGTAAAACAAAAAGGGAGAGTCTCAACGAAATCCGACAAAAGCAGTAATGGGATATGCATTTGAAACACATGTTAATACCAGGTCCATTTGTCTTTTTATCTTCTCCAGTCATGGCAGATCTCAGGATAACGGTGGTTGGTAAAACTGGAGCTGGAAAGAGTGCATCAGGAAACACCATCCTGGGAGAAAAGGTGTTTGAAGAAAATATGTCTTCTGAATCTGTGACTAAGACATGCCAGACACATCAGCAGAAGGTGGAAGGTGGAAAAATCTCAGTGATTGACACTCCAGGACTGTTTGATACAAAAATCAGTGAAAAAATAATGAAGGATGAGCTTGAGAAATGTGTCAATATGTCTGTTCCTGGTCCTCATGCATTTCTGCTGGTCGTCAGACTGGACGTGAGATTCACAGACGAGGAGAAGAAAACAGTGAAATGGATTCGGGAGAACTTTGGAGAAAAAGCTGCTGATTACTCCATTATTCTGTTCACTAGAGGAGATCAGATAGATGAACCTATAGAGGAGTTTCTGACCAAAAACAGGCAGATTGAAGAGCTTGTTAGACAGTGTAAAGACAGGTATCATGTTTTCAATAACAAAGATAAAAATCCATCACAGGTTAATAAACTGCTGGACAAGATAGTAAGAATGGTGATGGAGAACGGAGGAGGACATTATACAAATGAGATGTACAAGGAGGCTCAGAAGAAGCAGAGAGAGGAAAATGAGAGACGGAAGTTGGAAGAAGAGAAAAAAATGAAAAATGAATTTCAGAAGAGGCAGAGAGAGGAAAATGAGAGACGGAAGTTAGAAGAAGAGCAAAAAATTAACAAGAAAGTTCAGAAGAGGCTGAGAGAGGAAGATGAGAGACGGAAGTTAGAAGAAGAAGAAAAAATTAACAAGGAAGTTCAGAAGAGGCTGAGAGTGGAATTTGAGAGACGGAAGTTAGAAGATGAGAAAAAAATTAACAAGCAAGTTCAGGAGAGGCTGAGAGAGGAAGATGAGAGACGGAAGTTAGAAGAAGAGGAAAAAATTAACAAGGAAGCTCAGGAAATGAATGAGGACAAACAATCCTTTTTTTCAACAGTTGTAGATTTTTTTCTGAATTTTTAAAAAAAAAATTGTCAGTTTTATAATATAAATGACCTATACTGTAAAAGAAATGCATGTAAAAAACAAACAAAAAAAACATAGGAGAAATACATGGCAGCACAGGGTGGGAAATGTTTACCATTAAATGACCCATAACTCCTGAATCACTTTAGACACATTTATACACTGTAAACAGTTAGGAGCAAATCGGATGTATAACAGTATATTAGATCTGTGCATTTTTTCTTAAAGGGACAGCAGCCTAATAAACTGTTGCCATCCATTTCATTAATGTAAATAATCAGAAATCACTCACTGCTTTTGACCTGAATCACTTTTGTATCTTTATTATTAAAGTAATTTATATTTAATTCAAACAGTGCAAACTATACAGTGTTTTATTTTTATATTTGATTATTCAATTTCTTTAGTATTTCTCAAAAGTTGGTTTTGTCTTTTTTTTGTAATTGCTCACAGTCATGCTTTCCTATCTGTTATGTGCTCCTCTTATAAATGTCATGTTCTGATTGGTTGTTCTCTTACGAGAGGTTCTCTCGTATTGCGTAAGTTGCTTACGCATCGGGAAAGTCTTCTTTCTTCAAGATCTGAAGCCAAAAATTATCCTTAATTTTGTATTCATTGTCAACGCAGTGCAGCAGCTGGCAGACCATGGCAAGCTGTATGAGCGTGCTCATTGGCTGCTCAGCGGCAACTGCTTAAGCCTACCAGTGAGCTCTGAGAGACATCACGTCCAATGAGGGCGCTTTGCGCCCTCCACACCCCTCTAACCGTCAAGATGGGTGTGGCCAGTGTGTATATAAGCAGAGCTCACAGGCTGAAATTCTGATTTTCTTGTCTTCAGCAAAGCTCTTCGCATCGCTGGATCTTGAGAGCCGCCGCCGTTGAAACCAGCGACCAGCAAGCCTAGGACAGCGCCTGAAGAGGCCGGCCGCCTTCAGCCATCCGTGCCTGCTACGCTATCCGGCGACATATCCTTTTATTACTGCTGTGTGTGCTCGCCCTGCGACACACACTATCTCTCACTGTTCTAAAAGAGCACGAGGCGTTTTTGTTAAAAAGGCGTTTTTTTCCACGCCCCGCTCAGCAACGGAGACCGCCACCTCTTCTGCGCTCTCTGCCTGGGCCGCGAGCACGCCGCCACCGCACTCTCTACGGGTGGCTGCCCAGAGTGCGAAGAACTTTCAATGTCGACCCTGCGGGCTCGACTTGAAGTTTTCGACCAAGCTGTCGCTCCGCCTGTCCCTGCCGGGCCGCGCAATAAGAAGCGCCGCTCGCAGAGACCACCAGAGACTGATATGACTGAGGAGCTCGCCGGAACCTCTCCCTCGAGCTTCTCTCTCGCCCTCTCCGCCCCCCCTCCCGGCCGCTCAACCGCCGCCGCGTCAGGGGATGAGGCGAATGAGATAGACACCCTCCCTCTGTTCGAGCCGCGCTACTGCGCCGCTCACAAGGGATGGCAGAAGTGGACGGTCTCGGAGCGAGCTTCCTCTCCCTCTGTTCGAGCCGCGCAAACTGCGCCGCTCACAAGATATACGAGCCTGTTATAAATACACGCACGCCTGCAAGCAATAGCCGTCACAAGACATGACACTGTTATATGCTCGCTCTAACCTAAAGCTAATGTATTCTCCCCCTGTGGCTTGGTGGTAGAATCTTAGGCTTTTGCGCCAGAGACTCGGGTTCGATCCCGGCTCTCGCGGCAGATAAAAATTTATGCTGTTCGCTTCTCCAAGCTCGCGGCCAGTTTTTCTTACATACAGAAAGCGAACCCGCACTCCCCCTTGTTGGGCCGCGCAGATTGCGCCGTTCAAAAGGGATGACAGAGCGGACGGTCACGAGCAACGTTCAGCGCGCGCGCCTCACTCACCGGCGAAAAGAGGAGAGAGAGTGTTTTCGTCCCGCTGTGGCCGGACAAACCGCCAATTCTCAAACATTTCTCAGTCCCCTCTTAAGTTCAGGCGGCTGGAAATATTACTATTGCAGTAAACGAGCCTGTTTTTAATACACGCACGACTGCAAACAAACATGAGGTCGTACTGTTATATGCTCGCGCTAACCGAAAGCTAATGTGTTCTCCCCTGTAGCCCAGTGGCAGAATCATAGGCTGTAATACCAGAGACCCGAGTTCGAGCCCAGCTCTCACGGCATATAAAAGTTTTTACTGTTCGCTTCTCCGAGCTCGCGGCCAGCTTTTCTTACATACAGAAGGCGAACCCGCCTCTTGCACCACATGGTGCTCGATATTTATGAGCGTCTATACACGAGGGAAGAAAAGACGGTTAAGTCCCGCTGCGGCTGGACCACCATCAAAGCTTCACGCTCTGCCAGTCCCCGTTGCCACGGCTACTGCAGATGTTTACCTCGCAGCCAACGAACCGGTATATCTACCCACTCGCCTGCGCGCAACCACCGTTCTCACGGCGACCCAGAGAAATCTCGAAGAGAGCATTATGTCTGGTTACACGGCTCGCGCCGCATGTGTTTTAAATGCAGTGAATGTGCCTACGTCTCTGTGTTCACCCCTGCACACAAGCACTATAAATCCCGTGTCTATCACAGAGCCCACTCTCATAAAGCGGGCACGAGCCGCTCGAGTGATAAAAGTAGGTCACGTGTCCACATCACAGTGCCCACACCTACTCACTGCCCGCTCTGTTACACGGCCCCTCACAACCGGTCATGTTCTAAATGCAAGTGTTGTGCCCGCTCCCTTGCGCTCACACATACTAACGAACATTTCGCCCCCGACGCCGCCTTCGCGCGTTGCGCCTCACACTATATGTTCCCCGTCCAAAGCCACCGGGACACTGTGTGTAAAACGGCCAGCTATCGCTGTGTGCGATCCGCCGTGTCTAAGCACCGAGAGCGCGCGCGCTGCGCCCGCCCCTCCGTTTCGAGCTCTCGAGCCCGCAATGCGCGGCGATCAGAGCCCGGAGGCCATTCTGCCCCTGGCTGCACACGCAAGAGCGTGGGAAGCTCTTCCAGGCGCATCAGAATGGGTGCTAAGCACAGTAAAACTAGGCTATACTCTGCAGTTCGCTCGCCGCCCCCCGCGCTTTCGAGCGCGTACCGAGACGAGAGTGAATGGGGAAGTAGCACATCTACTTCGAGCAGAAATAGCCACACTTCTGTGCAAAGGGGCTATAGAACCGGTTCCCCCTTCTATGAGCGAGTCGGGCTTTTACAGCCGATATTTCCTCGTTCCCAAGAAGGACGGAGCTCTCAGACTGATTTTGGATCTGAGATATTTGAACAAAGCTCTTATGAGAAGACCGTTCAAAATGCTCACAACCAGGCAGATTCTCGCGCAAATTCGCCCGAGGGACTGGTTTATTTCTCTCGATCTAAAGGACGCATACTTTCAGATCCAGATAATACCCCGTCACAGGCCATTCTTGAGATTCGCCTTCGACGGTCAGGTATATCAATACACCGTCCTGCCGTTCGGCCTGTCTTTGGCACCCCGTACATTCACGAAGTGCATGGACGCGGCTCTCGCTCCCCTGAGAGGTCAGGGGATGCGAATTTTGAACTATCTGGACGATTGGTTGATTCTAGCACAGTCAGAGGCCGAACTCATCGCCCACAGAACAGTGCTTCTCAGCCACCTGGAAAGCCTGGGGCTCACGGTCAACCGGACCAAGAGCTCATTAGTGCCCAGTCAATCAACCTCTTTCCTGGGTTTGGTTCTGGACACTGTGGCAATGACGGCCCGCCTGTCGCCACAGCGCGCGCGCTGCGTTCGACGCCTGGCTGCGTCCTTCCAACCGGGCAGCACGCACCTCTCAAAACATTTCAGAGGATGCTGGGTTGTATGGCTTCAGCTGCAGCAGTGCTTCAGCTGGGTCTATTGCGTATGCGCCCGCTGCAACGCTGGTTGAACGCCCGAGTGCCTCACAGAGCCTGGGCTTCCGGTGGCATTCGAATCAGAGTGACTCAGAGCTGCGTTTCAGCACTGAAGCCCTGGTTAGCGGCCGACTGGTACCAGCGGGGAGTGACAATGGGAGCCGTCTCACACCGCAAAGTTATCTCGACGGACGCTTCCACCTCAGGTTGGGGCGCTCTTTTCGAGGGCAAACCGGTCTTTGGCCTGTGGTCAGACCAGGAGAAGCGCCTCCACATAAATTGTTTGGAGATGATAGCGGTCGAGAACGCGCTCAAGCGCTTTCTCCCATTCATACGGGATCACCATGTGCTAGTCCGCTCGGACAACATGTCTGTGGTGTCCTATGTAAACCGACAGGGCGGTGTCAGGTCCAGGAACCTGTGCAACCTGACAGAACACCTTCTCGTATGGGCTCACCGCTCGTCGCGCTCGCTGAGAGCCGCGCACGTGCCGGGCCATTTGAATGTCGGCCCAGACAGACTGTCCAGAGACATTATTCCCACGGGAGAATGGTCCCTGCACCCTCAGACAGTCCAGTTCCTCTGGCGCCTATTCGGCAGAGCGGAGGTCGACCTCTTTGCGTCGAAAGACAACGCTCACTGCCCGATATTTTTCTCGAAAAGCGAGGACGCGCTGTCCCAAACCTGGCCCAGCCTCCCGCTGTACGCTTTCCCTCCGATCTCCCTGTTACCACAGGTCATAGCGAGGATCAGGGAAACGCACCACCCAGTGCTTCTCATAGCCCCGCGTTGGGAGAACCAAGTCTGGTACCCAGAGCTAGTGAGGCTGTCGCACTCACCCCCATGGCCGATCCCGGTGAGAAAGGATCTCCTCTCTCAAGCCGGTGGATCGATCTGGCATCCCCATCCGGAGCGATGGTCTCTGCATGCATGGATAATCAACGGATACCCGTTGACCTGCCAGAAGGGGTTGTGAACACGATCACACAGTCTCCCTCCACGAGACGGCTCTATGCATCTAAATGGTCTGTGTTCTCTAAATGGTGCGCTACTAAGAGCTTGGATCCACGTACATGTGGGGTCCCGCGAGTGCTCTCCTTCCTACAAGAGCTGTTGGATAAGGGCAGGTCCCCTTCCACGCTCAAAGTGTATGTGGCGGCTATTGCAGCGTTCGCTGAGACGACGCGCAGCCGGGCAATATGAAGGAACAAGCTTATTATCCGTTTCCTCAGAGGAGCCAGACGGATGAATCCCCCGCGGCCCCCCTCGGTTCCTATCTGGGATCTGTCCTTGGTCCTGGAGGCCCTGAAGGCTTTTCCCTTTGAACCGCTTGAATCCGTGGATCCAAAGTACCTTTCGCTCAGAACCGTTTTTCTGATAGCTCTGTCTTAAGTAAAACGCGTGGGGGATCTGCACGCGCTATCTGTTAGCCCTGCATGTCTTGAGTTCGGACCAAATGACTCAAAAGTCATTCTCAGACCGAGACACGGTTACATCCCCAAAGCGATTGGAACCCCCTTTAGGGCACAAATCATCTCCCTTTCGGCTCTGCCAGCATCCGATAACGGGGACAGTGATAACCTCCTATGCCCTGTTAGGGCGCTGAGAGTCTACATCACGCGCTCCGCCGCTTTCAGGCGTTCCGAGTAGCTCTTCGTTTCGTTTGGCGGACGCACCAAGGGTCTCGCCGCCTCGGAACAGAGCCTGTCCAGGTGGATAGTGGACGCGATTGCAGCAGCTTACGCCTCCAAACACCTGCAGTGCCCTTTGGGTATCAGAGCCCACTCCACTAGAGGCATGGCCTCTTCGTGGGCCTGGTCCAGCGGAATTTCTATTCACGATATTTGTATGGCGGCGGGCTGGGCCTCCCCATCGACATTCGTGAGGTTTTATAACCTGGAAGTTCCTGCCTTGCAGGCTAAACTATTATCAGTGTAAGTGGCATGTATGCTCTGCCCAGTCCATTATGCGCAGACTATGTTCACATACTGGTGATATCTCTGGTATGGCACCAAGGGTGAAACCGCTTTGTCTCTTTCCCTAATATGTGCTTATGTACTGTGTGGGCCCGCGCTGCCGGCCGCACTGTTTACTTTGATATGTATAGACCGGCTGTGCCGCTCTATCTATCTACGAAGTGAAGTGCTTTGTACATGTGTTGGCCCGTTTCTCCGACCGGCCACCTGTTTCAGCATTATGCTTTCCCCGGTCTCCCTGGGATTCATGTGCTGGATGCTCGGCGCGCACGGCGTTGACAAGGGGTTCCCGATGCGTAAGCAACTTACGCAATACGAGAGAACCTCTCGTAAGAGAACGTACTCCGTTACCTAATGTAACCTCGGTTCTCTCTAGAAGAGGGAATATAGTTCTACAGTATATAGTCTGCATATACTGTAGTCCTCATATTCCCTTAATCTCTTGTCAAGCTTTGTTTTCTGTAATCATTTTTGGTGAGTTTAAGTTCATGTTTAAGTTCTTGTTAAAGTTACAGTATCTGTTCACTTTTTGATTTAATAAAACTGCACTTGGGTTCATCAACCTTGCCATCAGTAGAATTCATTACAAAATCAAAATTGACCCTATTTACTTGTACTTGTACTTGTTATAGTGCACATTACTAGTCTTGTGGTGAACAACTAATCTGTGCAAATTAATACACAGAAAAAAAAAATAGTTTGTCATGGTAATCTTTAATCAAAATCTGAATTTGCTTCCGCTCTGGAATGCCGTTCCTTCTCTGATGACGTGAGTTTGACGGTTTGTGTTGAATAACTTTAACTTTTCCCCTCCAACCATCGGCCACTGTAAACCCAAATAAGTTGGCAAAACTCAGAGAATTTAAGGCAATCAGTTGCCTCAAAATTTTTCAGTAAGCAGAGCAAAGTTTAAGTAAGCCGAACTGTCAGTTCATACAAATATACTATAGATCCTTCCTCAAAATTGGTAACACACGCTATAGACATCCTTAGGCAAAGGTCTTTTACTATGTGACACACTAGAATAGAATTTACAGCTGTAAACAACACACACCAGGCCTTCTGTAGACTTCAGAAAGTCAACTCAAATCATGCATGTAAATCTATTGTAGGACACCTCCAAAACACAATTAGGAACATAATAAGGGCACTTTAAAATACATTTTATTTAATGTGGACCTGATAATTGGAAGGTATCTAAAACCTACAAACATTGTTACAGGTATGTTCATTATTCAAAAAAGCCCATAAAATAGTTCTGCAAATGTAAAGTGAGAGAGAAAAAAAATGAGAGAGAGGACGCTGGCGCTGTCTGTTCGCCGCTTCTCCACTTCTGATATTAATTTAGCGTATTTTAACAAAGTGGTTTTTAGGACTATTTTATGCCCCTTGCAAGTTTTCTTTGTGTACCGCAACAACTTTCTGACCGGTTGCTTTAGCAACGTACCTGCTGCCGTTGCTCTTCGGTGTAAACACTGTGCTAACGCCACCAGCGTCTGGCATGATGTTGAAATATTCCATTTCTCAACTGCTGAGTCTCAACTGGAACACTGTTCCACCTTGCATCACAGCCATAAGACAGCTTGGACTTCTGCGCCGACCCCGGTACTGCCACAGAAGTGCTCGGAAAGACTTTGTTTACCTCCTGCATGGTGCATCAACGATCCACTCCATCTGGTCTTCAGCTGCGCGTGTCGCGCTACAACGGCGTCATCAGAACACTGCCGAGCTTGGAGTATATAGTAACCCTACACCGCTCCTGAGAGCCTCTAGTGGTGGGAGATATATAAAACACGGAGTGGACCACAGTGTATTGCGGAGCTTACAGAGACTTTCACCATCAGCTCTGTCTCCTGTCACTATGGAATTATTCAACACGCAATCCCTTACCAATAAATCTCTGCTTATCCATGACCATATTCTGGATAGAGGATTAGACTTCATGTGCCTAGTGGAAACTTGGCACAAAACAGGCGACCACTCAGTACTCAATGAAGCTTGCCCCCAGGGTTATGTCTATATGGAAAAATCACGCAGCTCTGGACGTGGGGGTGGTTTGGCCGTCATCCATCGGGATGAACTGAAACTCTCTCCTCTGCCACTGCCTGATCTTACCTCAATGGAATGCTTAGCCTTCAAATGTAAACCTCCATACTCCATGACAGTGCTTCTCATATACCGTCCCCCCAAACCACACTCCTCATTTCTCCCTGAAATACATGATCTACTCACATCACTCTGTTCCATGTCAACCAGGATTGTTATTCTTGGTGATTTTAATATCCATATTGACAAACCCTCCTGTCATCTTGCAACAGAGTTCATGAGTCTACTTGATTGTCTTGGTCTCCAGCAACATGTGAAGGCTCCTACGCACACCAAGGGCCACACCTTAGATCTTGTCATTACTGACGCGGCCCCCATAAACAGCCTGGAGGTAAAAGACCTGGGTGTGTCCGATCACAAGTTGGTCTCTATGGCCCTTACATTCTCACTGCCCATCATCAGACCTAAGCGCCAAATATCTTTCCGGAACTGGAAACAAATAAACCCAACTTCCTTCACTGTAGACCTTCAATCTAATATAAACTGCCCAGTCTCTAGAACAGTGGACGGACTAGTGGATCACTACAATACATCATTGAGCAGTGTTTTTGACCTCCATGCCCCTGTCAGGACACGGGAAGTCAACTTTGAACGCTCTGCCCCCTGGTTCACACAGGAACTGCGGCAAATGAAAACTGAGGGCCGTATCCTGGAACGCCGCTGTAAACAGACTGGTCTAACTGTTCACAATCTTGCATTCCGCGACCATCAAAAGGCTTATCTTAAGTCCTTGAAGGGTGCACGCTCAAAATTTTATTCCAATCTCATCAATAAGAACACTGGAAATTCTAAACAGCTTTTTTCTACAGTAAACAATCTCCTGAAGCCGAAATCATCTTTATCCACTGAAACCACAGTGGAGCGATGCAACAGCTTCATTGACTTTTTTAGATTTAAAGTCAATAATATCCGCTCTTCAATATCTGGCTCTCTTTCACTGTCTCCACCATCCTCCAACCCACTGTCCGGTGGATTGACAATCCTTCCGTACTTTACCGAGGTTCAGCAGAGCCATGTTGAGGAAACCATCAATAAAATGAAGCCGTCCGCCTGCATCTTGGATCCCATCCCGACTGTTTTGCTCAAGTCACTCATTCCCAGTGTCAGCCCAATCATCACTGAGTTTATTAATCTCTCACTAATAACAGGCGTTGTCCCTCCTGCCCTTAAAGCTGCTGTCATTCGTCCGATACTTAAGAAACCAACCCCAGACCCAGAGGTCCTGGGAAATTACAGGCCAATCTCTAACCTCACCTTTCTGTCAAAGGTCCTAGAGAAGGAAGTCGCCATTCAGCTTCACAGCCATCTAGAACACAATAACCTATATGAGGTATTTCAATCAGGCTTTCGTTCGGCCCACAGCACCGAAACAGCTCTGCTAAGGGTGACAAATGACCTTCTCATGGCAGCTGATTCAGGATCACCATCGCTGCTCATTCTACTCGACCTAACAGCCGCATTCGACACAGTGGATCATACCATCCTTCGGGACCGCCTCCACAATACAGTTGGACTATCGGGAACAGCACTGCAGTGGTTTCAGTCCTACCTTTCTGGCAGGACTGAACGAGTTATATTAGGAGAATGTGAGTCCAGGCTGCTCCCTGTTACATGTGGTGTTCCGCAGGGGTCGGTTCTCGGCCCTATCCTATTTATTCTATACCTGCTTCCACTCGGTTCTGTCATCAGCAGACATGGACTATCCTTCCACTGTTATGCGGACGATTTGCAACTTTATATTAAAACTGCTCCAAGCCCCTCCACAACCTTGTCGCGACTCAACACATGTCTTCTGGAGATAAAGGAATGGATGAAAAGCAACTTCCTCCAGCTAAACTCCGCTAAAACTGAGGCACTACTTGTTGGAACCCCGCACCAAATCCACTCCTCTCCTGTATCTCAGTTCATCTTGGACGACCAAGCCATTACTTTCTCCTCCTCAGTTACAAACCTAGGGGTTAGGTTTGACCCGCAGCTGACTTTCAACGAACACATTAAATATATTTGCAAAACCTCCTTCCACCACCTTCGAAATATCTCCAAACTACGTCCTCTTTTAACTCTTCCGGATGCAGAGAAACTTGTTCATGCTTTTATTTCCACCAGGTTGGATTATTGCAACGGACTCTTCATTGGGATTTCTGCCAGAAACATGCAGAAGCTACAATACATCCAAAATAGCGCTGCCAGAGTCCTCATGAGAGTCCGAAAATATGATCACATAACTCCCATCTTGCACTCACTCCACTGGCTCCCTGTTTGATTCCGGATCGACTTCAAAATTCTGCTGTACACACACAAATGTATCACTGGACATGCACCACCTTATCTACAAGAACTCATCACCTTGAAATCCTCCTCCCGCACTCTCAGATCATCAGGCCACCTACTTCTTCAGGTCCCGACCACCAGACTTCGTACTATGGGGGACCGAGCTTTCTGTTCAGCTGCACCGCGGCTTTGGAACCACCTCCCGAGTGAGCTGAGAGAAGTACAGAGCTTGGACACTTTCAAGGCAGAACTGAAGACTTTTTTATTTAGAAAGGCTTTTATGTGCTGATTGTTTTATTGCTTTTATGGTTTTTAGTATTCTGTAGTTATTGTTGTTCTTTTGTGTAGCACTTTGAGATTCTTCGGAATGAAAAGTGCGTTATAAATAAAATCTATTATTATTATTATTATTATTAAAGTAATATTTACCATAAACTGACAGCTCAACCATATGGTAGAGTTTTATCTTTTAGATAAAAACAATTTGAGGTAATTTTTATATGTCCAATAATAAGAATTATATATATATATATATATATATATATATATATATATATATATATATATATGAAGAGTTCAGATGCAAAAGCCTCTAAGTGCCATCTGAAATTTTCTTCTAGAATGACCATTTTTATCAAGCTCGTATATTTAAGTTCAGTAATTTCACTTTAATGACAATTAATAGGTAATCTTCATTGCCATTTGAGTGAAATTATTGAACTTAAATATACAAGCTTGATAAAAATTATCATTCTAGAAGAAAATGTGGCTGTATGTGTCACAGTGTCTGGTTTGTGTTTTCCTGGGTAACCACTAGAGGTCTCTTTCCCATACTGTCACCATTACTTCATGAACTACATTTCCCATCATCCTGCTCTGTCACTCATTGATTCATTGCACACAGCTGTCTCCCGTCACTTTGTCAGTATCTGTGTGTATATATTCCTGTTTGTTTCAGTGTTTGTCATGGAGTTGTTGGTCAACCCTCTGGGGTCGACAAACACGCCGGCACGTTTTGCTGGATTTTCTTCACATTGTAGCACTTTACACTTAAATTACTCCGTCATTTATGGACATACAGAAAAAAGAAATATAAAAAAAGAATCTGTGATATTTCTACTTTTGTATGTGTCCACTTACAATCAAATCAAAACACTGTGCTTTTGTAAAATAAAGAAAATAAACAGGGTGTGCATTCTGCCTCTCAGTCGCGGTGAACTTTTTTTTCTTGAGCACGTCTATAAACTGAAACAAAACTCAGCGAATACTTGTCACACATTTATGAGCCATATACCTTTATAAACATTTAAGTGTGTACTTTTAAATGATCGGATTCAAACTGAAAACAAATATTCTCTGTTTAAGTAATTTGTATAAAACCAACAAGATGTCCAGATTCTCAAACGCTTCCTAATTACTTTTAATTAGACCACGCCTACTCGCGCAAAAGATATTCACATGCAAATCTCCACATGGAACGCTAACGTGCACATTACCTCAACAACAAAACACCAAAACACAACTCGAGATTGAAAGACGCGCTGTGAGCTTACATTGGCTTTATCCCAGAAGAAGAAGAACGCGATTTGAAGACAAGAAAGATGTAAGGTAAGAAATTCTTACATATTAGTTTGTTATTGTTGCATACATTTCACATTGCAGTTGAACTGTTGCTAGATATATGGTGAATATTGTAATATTTAGACCCGTGTTTACTGTTACTGTGTTTGTGGATATCTGCTCAAACGTAGATATGTATATGGTAACCATAATGTTTTATATTTGAGCGCGATCGCGTTTGAATGTATCATATTTTGGATCGCGATCGCGTTTGAATGTATCATATTTTGGATCGCGATCGCGTTTGAATGTATCATATTTTGGATCGCGATCGCGTTTGAATGTATCATATTTTGGAAAAGCAAAACGCTCCAAACGGCTTCATGTTTTTACTATTATCTCATTTCATATCATCATAACGAATGGAAACATTTGAAGTAACATGATAATCAATATATTTTTCTCTAGCTTAGTTGTTACTGAAATATTTTGGAAGATTTATAGGCTGCTATGGTTATTGTTATTATTTTATGCAGCACTGCGCATAGTCTATGCCTACAAGGCACAACAAACCTGGTGTTCATTATATTATTGTTGGAAACATTTGTGTGTGTGTATTCTGTGAATTTTAAAAAGCAATTTTAACCAGAAAAATCTAAAATGTTTTCCCAAAATCGTGCAGGCCTTTCTCTTGATATCAGTATGTTCACTTTTTTTTTTTTTTTCAGGACTCAGATGCCACTGAGTCCTGCTGACTTCAACATTCACAGTACATGTCTCTGTACATGAACATGGTAAAGTGAAAATCAAACACCTTGGAAATGAAAGGTATGTACAATGTTTTTAGGAATGGCACAAAGGTCTCTGTCTTTGGATCATTGGTTATCTTTGCATTATGTTGTGTTGTAAATAAATCAAACAATCTAAAAGCCATTCTTTTTTAAATCTCCTCATTCTTTGTGAAAGGTTGCTCAGAATGACAGGGACCTGATAGCTCCTAATGGGGCAGTTAGAGGAGGGTCTTTGTCTTTCTCAGGTGTGGAAAGCTTACATATTAATGAGCTCCCGCATAAAGCTTTATCACACAAAACACGTCGTAAAAATTTTAAATCAATATATTGTCTTCTCTGAATGAGCAGTCAGGGTGATTTTCACATCGTTTTAGTGCAAATACTCTAGGCTACGTCATACAATTTTCAAAAGTCTTGTGAAGAAATAATCAGTATGGGTTTCATGACCTTATTTCAGTGAGAATTTTTTTCTGTATTTTCACAAACCACGCATAAATGTCATTATCTCAAAACTACAAACTTTTACATACATGCTGCTGATATATTATTGTAGCAGAGTTTGTGCTGAATACAGTGCAATCAGACTTTAGCCATGAAAATGTCACAAGTAACAGAAATAAGCACAAATGTCAGAGCATGTCAGAACACCTCCAGGGCCCAGAAAATAGCTCAGACCCCAGAGGGTTAATGTCACAACATTTCTTGAGGTCTGTTTTCTTGCTTGTTCTCATTTGTTTCTTGTTTTGTTATTGTTTTGGACAGCTTGAATGGGTTTGACCCTTGCCTGGACTGGTTTATGATTTTGGATTACCCAAATAAATACTGCGATTGGATCTATTTGTTTCCCGTGTGTGTTTCTTGACAGTATGTTGTTGCTGTTGGCGTGTGTTTTTTTTTTGTTTTGTTTTTTAAACCAGTTCAGCGGAAATCCCACCCTGCAGCTGATTCTAAACATTTCATTGGTCATGTCAATCCCTGTACTGATTGCCTACACCAAACACTGAACCCTAAACCCACCTGTCACTGTCTTTATTTTTATTTTTTAAAGAAATTTAGTAGTTTTATAAATAAAATAAAAATGATTTTACTGCATTTTCTCTGTAAAAAGACTTATTTCCTAACTACTTTTTTTTTTCATGGACCTTTTTCACATTTCCAGGTTTCTCAGAAGTGGAAGTCATCATAGTTGGGTAAACTTATAGTGGTAAATGAGAGAATACATTAAATATATTTTTTTGTGTTAAATATATGTGCTAAAAAATAAATCCACAATAGTATTTTGACAACTTTCAAAAAAAGGAACAAAATAGAGAAAATTTGATACTTCAGTCAGAAGAGAGCAAGATGTCAACTTTATCCGTCACTCTCATAGCCGCTGTATTAGGAACACCCTCACAGCAGCGTTAACTAGTTTCTTGTCATTTGATGCAAAGGTAATACTAGAGAGCAGCTTCACTCCTGAATTCTGCAGGTCATTGTTATTCAGGTCCATCTTTCTCAGGACAGATTTTGAGGATAGTAGAACTGCTGCCACAATTTCACAATCTCAAGCAGTGAGATTACAGCTATACCAAGACTCAAAGAGAGCAGAAAACAATTTTCTGTGAGTGTAAAATCTCTAATAGTGAATATGCATCTGACTGAAGTTCTATCAGGACCACTATCTATCATCAAAGATGCCCATCCATGCAGCCCAAGGATAAGAAGAGCAGCAATAACCCTTTTAAGGTAAACAGAACAGAACCAACATAAATGTATAACAGATATCATTAAGTTTATAACAGATTTAAAAAGAGTAAACATGACAAGATGTTGGCTCCTGTCTGCCTCTCTGCCTGCTGTGAGTTTGTTTGCTTCGGTGCTGTAAGCTCCGTCCTAGCCTCATATATCTTTGTTTTGAACCATCATTTACTACAATTTGTAGTTGTTTATACTAAATACAGCTTACCCAACATCTCAGATTAACCTGACATCGCTAGCTTCCGTTACTACTAGCACAACACGCTAGTAATTCGCTAGCGCTTACGCGCCACCCGTGCGCTCAGCTATTTTTATTTATTTATTTTTCTCTCGCGCGCCCGCGCCTTTGAGTTCATAAAAAAGCTCAGGTGAGTAAGAATCAGTCAACAAACACGGTGAGTAATGTCTTGTCCTGTTATTGTCACCTGCACTTCATGTCACATGTTTAGCATAGCCTTCTCTGTTGGCAATATAGGATTTATATGTGATAAATGCAAGGAGTCAGTTAGGCTGACAGAGAAGATTTCAGAACTAGAGACACGCATCCAAACTTTAATTGAGGATAGTAAGAGTGCTAGAGTTTTAGATACTATTTTGGATGCACCTAGCGTGAATTCTTTACATGGTGCGGTTCCAGCTGAAGTAGTGCCTGAGCAGCCAGGCAAATGGGTGACAGTGAGGGATCGCTCTAGTCGCGGATCAAAAAACCACTCTTCCGTTCCGATTACCATAACAAATCGATTTGCACCGCTCAGTGAAACACCCACTGAAAATTCTGTTGATTGTGCCCTAGTAATTGGTGATTCGATCACACGGAATGTGAAAATAGAGACACCAGCGACCATAGTCACATGTTTGCCGGGAGCCAGAGCGCCTGACATCAAAGCAAATTTAAAAGTGCTGGCTAATGCTAATCGTAAATTCTCTAAGATCATTATTCATGTCGGCACTAATGATGTTCGACTCCGCCAGTCGGAGATCACCAAAATTAACATTAAAGAGGTGTGTGAACTCGCAAGTACATGTCAAGCACTGTAATTTGCTTTGGCCCCCTTCCTGTTCGCAGGAGTGATGAGATAGTTAGTAGATTGTGTTCACTGAATCGCTGGCTGTCTAAATGGTGTCCGCTTAATAATATAGTATTCATAAACAATTGGAAAAGTTTTTGGGGCAAACCTGACCTGTTGAAAAGAGATGGTATTCATCCCTCCTGGGATGGTGCTGCTCTTCTCTCTAGTAATATGGCTTATAGTCTTAGAGATCAAACATGACAAATTGGGCACCAGGTCAGGAAGCAGACAGACTGGCTAAACCGACCGTCTGCTAGCGGCCTCGCGTCACCCAGGTCAGATAAATCCCATCACATAGAGCCTCTTTCACCTAGCTATCATCATATAGAGACTGTGTCTGTTCCCCGAATTTGGAAATCCAAAAAACGTTTAAACCCATCTAAGGTTAAAACATTTAATTGATGTTCAACAAATAAAAAACAGCTATAATACAGATGAGCAAATGCTAAAGCTTGGGTTGCTGAATATTCGATCGCTTACTTCAAAAGCAGTCATTGTTAATGATATGATTTCAGATAAGAACCTAGATGTGCTGTGTTTGACAGAAACCTGGCTAAAACCTAATGACTACATTACTTTAAATGAGTCCACCCCGCAAGATTACTGTTTACATGAGCCTCGTCTGAAACGCAAAGGGGGTGGTGTTGCTGTAATTTATAGTAATATATAGTAATTTTCAAAACCACTAAGAAATCAAGTTTTAAATATAATTCTTTTGAAGTGTTAGTGCTTAATGTAAAAATATATAGTATAAATGATAAATCACGCTTGAGATTTGTGCTGGCTACTGTATACAGGCCACCAGGGCACCATACAGACTTTATCAAAGAATTTGCGGACTTTCTATCAGAGTTAGTATTGGCAGCAGATAAAGTACTAAATGTTGGTGATTTTAATATACACATCGATAATGAAAAAGATGCATTGGGTTTGGCATTTAAAGACATTGTAAACTCAATTGGAGTTAGACAACACGTGTCAGGACCTACTCATCATCGTAATCATACTCTAGATCTAATATTATCACATGGAATAGATGTTGATGCCGTTGAAATTCTGCAGCAGAGCGATGACATCTCAGATCATTATCTAGTCTCATGTAAATTACATTTAGCTAAGGCTGCAAAGTCGACTCAGTGTTTCAAATATGTTAGACCTATCACTTCTGCCACTAAAGATTGCTTTATTAATAATCTTCCTGATCAGTTTCATCATCTTAGCATCCCGGATAGCTTAGACGAACTTGATATTGCAACAGAAACTTTTAACTCTCTCTTTTCCAGCACTTTAGACACAGTTGCTCCTTTGCGCTTAAAGAAGATAAAAAAAATAACCCAACGCCGTGGTACAACGAGCACACTCGGGCCCTTATGAGAGCAGCCAGAAAAATGGAGCGCAACTGGAAGAAAACAAAACTAGAGGTATTTCGCATTTCATGGAAAGAGAGCTCGATTGCATACAGAGAGGCTTTAAAAGCTGCTAGATCTGCTTATTTTTCAACCCTATTAGAAGAAAATAAACATAATCCTAGGAATTTATTTGAAACAGTGGCTAAACTAACGAAAAAGAAAGCTTCAAACACAGAAGTTTCCAAGCAGCACAGCAGTAATGACTTTATGAACTTCTTCACTTGTAAGATTGATAATATCAGGGACAAAATTATAACTATGCAACCGTCTACTACAGTATCGCATCAGGCAGTGCATTGTAGTCTCCCTGAAGAAAAATTTGATTCATTCGTTGCTATAGGAGAGGAAGAATTTACTAAACTCGTTAAATCATCTAAATCGACAACATGTATGTTAGACCCTATACCGACTAAGCTACTGAAAGAGATGCTTCCAGAGGTCATATATCCTCTTCTTAATATCATTAATTCGTCTTTGTCTCTAGGATACGTACCAAAAAACTTTAAGCTGGCTATGATTAAACCGCTTGTTAAAAAAACGCAACTTGATCCTACAGAATTAGTCAATTACAGGCCGATCTCGAATCTACCTTTTCTGTCAAAAATACTAGAAAAGGCAGTATCTTCACAACTGTGTTCCTTTTTAGAAAGAAATGATATCTGCGAGGATTTTCAGTCCGGATTTTGACCGTACCATAGTACTGAGACTGCTCTCGTTAGAGTCACAAATGATTTGCTCTTATCATCCGATCGTGGTTGTATCTCTCTATTAGTGTTACTCGATCTTAGTGCTGCGTTTGACACCATTGACCACAACATTCTTTTAAATAGACTAGAAAACTATGTTGGCATTAGTGGAATTGCACTAGCATGGTTTAAATCATACTTATCTGACCGTTATCAATTTGTAGCAGTAAATGAAGAGATGTCTCATCGATCAAAAGTTCAGTATGGTGTACCACAAGGCTCAGTACTAGGACCGCTGCTGTTCACTCTGTACATGCTACCCTTGGGAGATATTATTAGGAAACATGGAATTAGCTTCCACTGTTATGCCGACGATACTCAGCTCTATATTTCTTCAAAACCTAACGAAACTTACCAATTCACTAAATTAACAGAATGCATAGCTGATATAAAAAATTGGATGATTCGTAATTTCCTACTTCTAAATTCTGAAAAAACAGAGATTCTAATTATTGGACAAAAAACTTCCTCACGTAATAACCTAGAATACAGTCTAACACTTGATGGCTGCTCTGTTAAAGGTGAACTAAGTAACTTTTTTACCTTAACTGAACAGCTTCGGAGTCATTGGAATGGTTATATTACTTATTTCGGGTTGAATGGTGGTCGTTTCGCACCCCCCTGGTGCCCATGAGCGGAAAATCCGCACTTGCAACTTTGAGCCGGCGGGCCGGCGGCCGCCGCGTCAGGAAGTATCGCGTGATATCAGGTCTCGCGATGTAAACAATTGCTTTACGGCCAAAAGAAATCTGCTCAAATACTGTCATTATTGCGCTCCCTCACGCTGTCCGAACCCGAATGAAGAAGACGTTTTAAAGAATGTCCCATGTGCTTTGATGTCGTTGATCTACAAGCCTCTGGTGTCTGAGAATCACCAACGAGTTTTTACAACAGTGTTGTCAAATATCTATTCCGAAGCTGTGGGGGGAGCTCTAGAGAGAAACCTGCGAGCAAAAAGCGAGAATACAGCGAAGAAATCCCGAAGCTACTGAGTGCTGCTTTAAGTCTTCGTCGTCGGTTAGGAACCTGGGTGTGCTCTTTGATACCAATCTTTCATTTGAAAGTCACGTGTCTAGTATCTGTAAAACCGCATTTTTCCATCTTAAAAATATATCTAAATTACGTCATATGCTCTCATTGACAAATGCGGAACAATTAGTTCATGCTTTCATGACATCAAGGCTAGATTATTGTAATGCTCTACTGGGTGGTTGCCCTGCACGCTTAATAAACAAACTACAGCTAGTTCAAAACGCAGCAGCTCGAGTTCTTACCAGAACCAGGAAGTATGACCATATTAGCCCGGTTCTGTCAAAACTGCACTGGCTCCCTATTAAACATCGCATCAATTTTAAAATATTGCTGATTACTTACAAAGCACTAAATGGTTTAGCTCCGCAGTACTTGAGCGAGCTCTTATAGTCCTTCACGTCTATTGCGATCTCAAAATTCCGGCCAGTTGATAATACCTAGAATATCAAAATCGACTGCTGGCGGTAGATCCTTTTCCTATTTAGCACCAAAACTTTGGAACAATCTTCCTAACATTGTCCAGGAAGCAGACACACTCTGTCAGTTCAAAGCTAGATTAAAGACACATCTCTTTGACATAGCATTCACATAATACATTTAGACTTCTATAATTCAATGTTAGGCTGCATAGATTAGGTCAGCTGGAACCGGGAACACTTCCCATAAATCCTGATGTACTTGTTACATCATGAGAAGAATGGCATCTACGCTAATTTTAGTGTCTTTGTTTATCCCGAGGTCTTCCCGCAGCCTGCCAAATCCAGGCCGTATCCAGATCTGACGAAGGACCTCCGCCTGGACCCGATGACAACGCAGTGCTGAAGTGCCAACTAGTCTCTCCCTATGGAGGATCCCTTTCCCACTCTACAGATAAAGCATCGTCGGGAAAACTCAATTTGCGTATCTACCCCAAATTGATAAAATAAAATAAAATAAAATTCTTAATCAAAACTATAAGGAAACACCAGTAATTTGTTTAGGCTTGGTTTGTAGGGAATTACAAACCTGCACACATATATTCAAACGCACATAACTATAGAACCAATTCCTAAAGCGCATATGAACGCCATCAGCATTTCTCACAGGATCGCGTTTAAAGTTTGTGTAGAGAGAATGGTGTCGTCTTGGCGGCCCCTAATTTAATACAAATGATCGTTGCGACGGAAGCGAATCAATCAAAACTAACTTTAGCTGGAAAATAACTTTATTAAAGAACCGCTATAAAGCCAAAACAATATTACCTTAAATTATACTTTTATCTCTGTAAAGCTGCTTTGAAACAATCTACATTGTTAAAAGCGCTATATAAATGAAGATGACTTGACTTGACTTGACTAGATGTGCAAATTGTCCTGAGATATACTTAGAGTTTTGGTAGAGAATACAATTCACGTAATTTGATAGATGTAGTCACTGAATGCATTTTGTGCCAAAGTAATGATAAATGATCCATGGTTTAGCCCTTAGACCGATATTGTGCTCACTGCGTGTAACTAAGTATTGAGAAATTGGTCTAAAACTATTTTTTAAAGTCTCTTCGGAAGTGGAAACACCCACAGCGCTGGTAGAGGTGCAACTTCTGCTGGTCTCCTGATCCGAGGGTCTGCTTTCTGCAGATGAACGGGTATGTTCTCTGCGCTGATGGAGGTCGACTCTCCAGCTATCTGTGAACAAAATTACAGTACTGTCTTCATGAGATATTTGAATGTACAGTATGAAAGATGGATAGCCACTTGCTTTAAACCTGACACAAAGAGTGTATCAACCTCTGATGGCTTCCATTTCCAGGGCTGCAGTCAGCAGATTTGAGGGACTGCATGAGGAAGTATCTTCAGTGCTTAAGTCCAGTATGCTTACATTGAAATATTCTTAACAATATAAAAGTGATTCTTATGATTACTCAATAAAAATCATTAAAACTTTCACAGCAAAAAGACATGTGTGCCACAACCTGAAGGGGGACGTTTTAACAATGACTAATTTATTAATTACACTACAAAGCCTTTAACATGCTAAAAAAGTAACTGAGTATGTAAAAACGACTAAAGACGTACACTCCTGGGCAGAAAAAAAAGACTAAACACTAAACTTTTAATTGTCTTAACCACAAATTATTGGTCAGGAAATTAGCAAAATTTAAGCAAATGGACTACTTAAAGGACTACTTTCTGCTGTTTCAGAAAAACATCAAAGAATGTGATTAGGCAGAATATGGAAAGTTGTTTGTGTGATCAATCACAACGAAACACGAGTTGCATGGTGATGCTTCAGTGTGATGTCTTCGGAAATCTGCTGAAAAATATAATAAGTGAAACATGGAGAAAGAGTCTCATTGTGTGGGGACCCTTTTAAGCTGCTGCTATTGTTCTTTTAATGCTCATATGGATTGCTTCCCACAATTGAAAAGTTATCTAAAGAGGAATAATCAAATGTAAATTTTTCAACAAAACAATGCTCCTGCCCAAACTGCAAAGACAAGTTTTGGCCTTAATCTTATTCTAGATTTGAACCCTGTAGTTGATATTTGTTCTTGGATTAAACTCAAACGAACTGGGAGACATTTTCCAACCACTCATGAACTGGAAGCCATTAATATTGAGTTGAACAACACTGACTCTTCTTGTAAAAAGCTGTCTGCAAGTTGGGGAAGGCTATTGCGTGCAAAGTTACTTTATCTACAGTATATGTGCAATTCTTGCTTATTTCCTGTGATTAAAATGTGATTAAAATGGCTCAGCCCATTTTTGTAAAAGAAATTGGCCCAGGAATGTAGTAGTTTGTGTAAAACATTTTTGATCATGTTGATAATTTAGAGACTTTAAAAATGTATATAGGCTATTAAATTTGATTGTGCTTCATATGGGTTAAAATGGTGTAATTCACATTCAGCCATGGATTGTCCCTTACTGCACAGCACTGTGTTCATACACTATTGAACAACCAGTCTTCTTCTTTAGTAAAAAAAATAAAAATAATACATATTTACACACACATATCAATACATTCTTGTACATCTATCTTTGTGAGGACATTCATTGACACAATAAAATCTGTAGCTCCTTACCCTAAACCTAACTAATTATAACCAAGTCTTAACCCTACATCAGGCCTTTATATTCAGCTCAAGATCTTTCTCAGTGCTTGATACATTGATACAAACAGTAACAATGGCGTTGGTTATTCCGCATCAATTCAAGTCTGAGTCCTCATCTTTTGGAAGTGCATTCAAAAGATCTGCAGTGCAGAAAACAGTGTCTTCTCAACATAAATAACACAAACCTAACGTACTCGGTTTCTAACATAACACTGGTTCCCTGAGAATAGGGAACAAATATTGGGAAACTCCTTCCCTCGAGAAATATTGAAGCCTATATTTAAAACGCAGTGCAGCTGCACTGCGAACACAACAGAGCGTCTAGCTCGCCCATTGGCTGTGCTGCAGCAACTGCACATCCTATGGCGAGGTGCCTCTGACACGCGAACCAATCAGGCAACCCCACACCAGAGTGCCAGAATGGGCATGGCCTAAAAAAGAGTCCATTATTCGCCAAATATCAGGTTTCATCGACTGAAGCGACAAACTCTGACAGATTGCAATAGTGCGGCAGGCTATGCAATTACCGTTCCCTACTCTCAGGGAACCGAGGTTACGTTAGTAACCGAGAACGTTAGTAACCCTTTCGAGAATGGTCACTTCGTATTGCGTAGCTAATACGCAGTGGAAACGCAATGTAAAACACTGCACTATTAGCAACTGGCTGCATCCACTGGAGCCCAGGGACACCCCGAGGTCCACAGAAACAAGCCATAATAAAAAAAAACACATAGTGACAGTAACCGGACCTGAGTCGGGTTTCATGAATAAGGGGGCTGGAACACCTGAACCAGGCTTGCTCTATAACATAAGTCCCAGGACAACTGTGCTTATGGACAGTAACATGTTAGACTAATAAGACCGGACACCATCAGGTCTAATATCACATTGAGCGGACTCGGGCCTGCAGGCAAGGAACCTCCATATTCTAAAATCTCACAAATGTGGACGGCGAGGACCAGCCGGCCGCCGCACATATGTCTTGAATTGGTACACCACTAGACCAGGCCCACGAAGAGGCCATGCCTCTTGTAGAGTGGGCTTTAGCGCCTATGGGGCAAACCTGGCGCACCGAGGCATATGCTAGAGAAATGCCATGTCCACTATCTAGATAGTCTCTACTTCATGAACGGAGCGCCCCTTGGTGCGGCCACCGAAGCAAACAAAGAGCTGTTCTGATTGCCTGAACGGCGCAGAACGCTCCGGGTAAATTTTTAGAGCTCTGACAGGACAGAGTAAATAAGCCTCCCCATCGTTCTCCGAGGGTGGAAGTGCTGATAATGTAATGACCTGCGCTCTGAACGGAGTTGAGAACACCTTAGGTACATATCCATGCCTTGGTTTGAGTGTAACTTGGAGTCACCAATCCCAAATTCCAAGCAGGAAGGGCTCACAGAGAGCACCTGAAAATCCTCCCCAGTGAATGGCCAGCCACAGGACTGCTATGGCTGCCACATATACTTTGAGCGTGGATGGGAAGCGACCCGAATCCAAAAGCTCCTGCAGAAAGGAGAGTACCATGGGTACTCACATGTCTGGGGTTCAAGATTCTTGGCTGTGCACCAGCCGGTGAACACTGACCACATCAGAGCATAGAGGTGCCTGGTTGATGGTGCTCTAGCCTCAGTGATGGTATTCACAACCCTTTCAGTTAGGACCCAGGATACCCGTTGAGGGGCCACACATGGAGGGCCCATAAGTTGGGGCAAGGTGCCAAATCATACTGTCTGCCTGCGTGAGGAGATCTCTCCACACTGGCACAGGCCAGGGGACTGTGTCCGTCATCTGCGCCTGTTCTGGAAACCACGCCTGGGTTTTCCAGAGAGGAGCTATTAGGAGGACTGGGCGTCCGCTCTCCCTGATCCGTCTGATCACCTGAGGGATCGTAGAGACGGGAGGGAATGCATATAGGGAGAGTCTGGGCCAGGGATGGGCCAGAGCGTCCCTGCTCTTCGAAAAGAACATGGTGCAGTGAGTGTTGTTTTCCGAGGCAAAGAGGTCTACTTTCGCCTCCCCGAATACACTCCATATCAGACGAACCGTGTGTGGGCTGAGAGACCACTCGCCTGGGGGAGTGTTGTCTTGAGACAGCATGTCCGCTCCCAAATTTTGGATGCCCGGGACATGAGCCACTCTCAGAGAGCACAGGTTGGCTTGTGCCCAAAGGGGGAGATTTCTGGTCATGACATACAGGTTGCTTGATCTGAGGCCGCCCCAGGCGATTTATGTAGGACACCACTGACATATTGTCAGTGCGGACCAAGACGTGGTGTCCTCTGAAAGGAAGCAGCTTTCAGATCCAATAAAGAACCAATCCCTTGGGCGAACTTGCGCAAGGATTTGTTTGGTAGTTAGCATTCTGAATGGCCGTCTCATGAGGGCTTTGTTCAGATGTCTCAAGTCTAAAATGGGCCTGGTGCTGTCGTCCGTTTTTGGTACAAGGAAGTAGCAACTGTAAAACCCTGACTGACTCAGCGCGGGGGAGGGGGGGACTAAATCTCCCCTTTTTCTAGTAGATTTTGTATTTTGGTGCGAAGCACATGAGCCACGCTGCTTTTCACCAAAGTCTCGATGACCGCCTGAAACCATGGGGGTCTGCGAGCGAATTGGAACGAGTAACCTTGCTTTATAGTGTTCATAACCCAACTCGACACATCAGGAATGGCTTGCCAGGCCTGGGCCCTTGTGGCTAGGGTTTGAATAAAATTTGGGGTTGGGCCGCCTAACATAGGGGGACCTAATACCATTGTGTTGTGTTTTGTGCACATAATCTCTTTGGGGCTGGCTTGACAGGCCTCGGCCTGGCTGGACAGAGATAGAGTGATAATTGGGGAAGGGCCGCCTAGTGAAGGGGGACCGGTTTCCCGTGGAGCGAGTAACCTCGCTTGTAGTGTTCATAACCCAGTTCGACACTTGGGGATGGCTTGCCAAGCCTCGACTCGTGTGGCTAGGGCTTGAATGAAAATTGGGGATGGGCTGCCTGGCAAAGGGGGACCTATTACACGTGTGTTGTGTTTTGAAACACACTCTTTATGTGCTTTATTATGAGCCCACGCGGGAGGCGGGGCCGGCGTGGGCTCACTCGTTTCTGATGCTCATTGTGTTCGTCTGAATCTTGCAGAGGATGCACGAGACGGCAAACCGGGCACGAGGGTGGGGTAGCTCTCTGATGTACAGAAGGCAAGCCGAGAGCGCCGAGACAATGGCGACTTGTTCTCGCAGTGAGAACAGCTGTCATGAGAGAGAGCAGTTTCAGCGTGGTTTGATTCCAGGCATTAAAACGCACTTGTTGTGTCACGGAGAGGGCTATATTCTGGGTTCAGTACAACTTAAGCTCTATGGACCGTCTCTGTTACCAGGGACAAAACATTTTAACTCATCTCTCAATTTGTAAAAAATAATATTGTGTTTTTAGTAATGCACTTAATGAGACATCTATTGGGAGAGAGTCTGCAACAGAATAAACATTACAATAGATTTTTATTTGAAAGTTAGATCCGATATTTCAACTCCTGCCTTGACCATGTAACTTAAAATCTGAAGTTCATATGCCTACAGCAAACTCTGTCCTGGAGGAGAGTTTAGCTCCAACCCTGATCAAACTCACCTGCCTGTAGCATTTTATCAATCTTGAAGACATTGATTAGCTGGTTCAGGTGTGTTTGATCAGATTTTGAGCTGAACTCAAGGATAGTGGCCCTCCAGGACCTAGTTCGCCCATTCCTGGCCTAGCTAAGGTGCTTTCGCACCAGGTAGTTCTAGGAACTAGAGATCTAGTGTGTTCAATTCAGTCTTAGAATGTTTCAGCTAGTCATTAAGTGTGTCCCGGGCATTAGACCCTGCTCTGAAGTAGGAGCTAATTTAGTTCCCCCAAAAGCTTTTGTCAGGACTATGAAAACGTTCCTCCAGTGCGTAAGACCCTGTTGTCCACTGCTGAAAGGATCATTTAGACAATTATCCTTGCTGGAAATTAGACAGGATCTTGCTGGAAATGTCCATTTGAAACCACCATTTGAGACAAAAGTCTCACCTCCGAGTCATCCTAATGTGATTAATGTGAATGATTATCATCGAGTATCATACATATTTAGTATCATTTGAAATGTCTCGACTGGTACAAATGTCTCATTTCCAAATAAGTAAAACAAAAGGTAATAAGGTTTTTAAGAGTTTAGGGATAACTGGCACACAAAGGAAGGTGGTCTCATACCCCCAAAAGGTGTAACCTCTGAATGCAAATTTCCATTGTTAGCACATGTTTCCATGTGAAAGAAGTTTCTGTCTATATAGGGAAATGCAACGAGAAGATCGGGGCCTTTCTGTATTTCAGATTAGCCCGTGAGGCTGAGAGTAAAGGCCATTGCACACTGAGTCCGAAATTCGCATCCGAAATTTTCGCACTTAAAAAAAAAAAATTGACCTCACGTTATGTCAATCACGCTTGCACACTGTCTACGAAACTTTCGTCCGTAATAAAAAAATTCGGATCGGGTTCGATTTTCTGCGTTTTTCGCATCCACAGCCAGTATTTTGAGAGGTTTTTTTGACAATTCAGAGCCACCTCCCCTTTCAATCAGATCGAAATTTCGGAAAATATGACCTGTATACAGCTGTTCTGTCTGCCCAGCGCTTCCGCCGGCCGTGTGTGTGTGTGTGTGTGTGTGTGTGTGTGTGTGTCCATACCATAGACTGTAAAAAGGGTCCATACCTAGACATACTGCCAGTCTCTGTTCAGGATCGATTGGTTCACGGAAATTGGTGGTCTTCTTTTTAATATGTGGCTCCAGTATCGCTAGCAAAGCATCAAACTGTTCCACTGACATTCTGAGGTAAATTTTGAATCGCTCGGGATAATTTCGCAACTCCTTGATAAGGAGGTGAAACTCTCCTTCCTCTCAGCGCAATATCAGGATTGGATGGACCCAATATTTCCTCTTTTTATTTTTCTCTTTTTAAGAAGAAAGAGGGCAACAAAATCATCCTCACTGCTTGACGAATCCATTTTGTATTTTTTGCGTTTTTTTCCGCAAAGGTTTAATAAATACGCATCTGACTCAGTGTGCAAGGTTTCTGTGCGTGACGAATTTTAAGGCTGACGAACACGAAAAAACGCATACGAAAATTTCGGACTCAGTGTGCAATGGCCTTAATGCTGCGTTCACACCAAACGCGAAAATGCGTCTGGCGCGAGTGATTTCAATGTTAAGTCAATGGTAAGACGCGTTTACGCGCGTCTGGAGGTCTTGCGGCGCGAATGAGCGGCGCGGTAGACGCGAATTCGCCTCATTCGCGCGTCTAGTTCGCGCGAATGACGCGAATTGAGCGTCTGGCGCGTTTCGCGCGTTAAGCGCGAATTGTGCTTTTTGTGCATCACGCGTTTGACGCGAATTCGCGTCTGCCGCCCGAGTTGAAAAATCTGAACTTCTGCGTCAATTCGCGCCGCGTTAACCAATCAGGAGCCTGCCTGATTGCTACTGTCACGTGGTGAACTGACAGTTTATAATGTTATTTTATGTTTGGCCTCAATAAATTTTGTAATATGACTAAAATGCACAACAAAGCAAATAATCTTTCACATAAAAACTCGATTTCAATATATGAGAGATACTCATTTTGTATTGAATGCTATTTATTCCATATTCTAGATTATATGAAACTTTATTAATCTAATGTAAAGACAATAAACACAATATAAAAACTTTTCAAAAAATCACAGGACAGGTTTCACTTTTGGAGGCTGGCTCCATTTATTATGAAAACAAAAATAAATGACAGATTAGGTGCGTGAGAGGGTGAACCTCGCACCGGGCTGTACAGCGCGGGCTCGTCATGCAGAGACCACTCGAGGCCGAGGCTTTATACGGCCTACGCTGTCCTCGTCAGCGTCCTCACCGTTAGGTCCACCAAACCTACCTCCTGAAGCAAATTGTGAAACTCCTGAAACCCTCCGGAGGGTTTGGTGGACCCGAGTACTGCGACGATGTCCCCTACGCTGCTGTTTCTGCTCTCTAGAGCATATACGAGCGGTGACTCTCTCGATTAATGCTATTGCTAATGCTCGATAAACATCTAAAAAAGATGGCCGCCAACAGGTTTCGAAACTTTCGCCCCCGGGCTTCGCCTTTGACGCGCGTGACGCGCGTAAATTTCGCTTCAAACTTTTGATTTTACGCGCGTCAATTTCGCTCTTGACGCGCGAATGCACACAAAGTGGTCACGCGTATAACTAGACGCGGCAGGCGCGAATTTTGACGCATTTTCGCGTTTGGTGTGAACGCAGCATAAGACTCTCAGCTTCATGTATAATGTTGGGTTCGCATCTCTTTTCTTTATTCCAGAGCATTTGATGTTTTGTATCGATTATGTTTGAATTGATTATGAAATTGGCATGATACATTTACCTGACATAATACATTTTTACATTTGATTATTCTAACTGACTTTGACATTATTTTCATTAAAGAGTTAAAAAGAATAGTCAAACATTCGCTCACATTTAATGATGCACAGATATCATTAAAACCTTTTCATTTATGGAGTCAGATAAAATAACGAGAGAATACATATTCAAATGTATTGCATTTAATCAAAAAATACTTTGCCTCGAGAAAAGACTAGATATTTTAATAGATAAAATAGTGAACTGCATATTAAACTAACCATGTCTCTAACATCTAACCTTATTTCCTTTTTCAAGATGATAACACTTGATAGCATGATAACACACAATGTACTAAAACGATCTGTCCTGTGTTTTTGAATGTTGTATGTTTTGTTGCTATTCCCCTTTTACTTTGGTTGTGGGAGTGTATAAATAACAAATTTGGGAATTGAAACTAGACTGATGACTAAATTTGAAACTTGTGATTAACAATGAAGTAATCATTAAAACAAAGTTTGCTTTACCTGGTAACAGAAGGATTTGTCTATGAAAACCAATCAAATTATGGGGAAATTATGACATTTTTGCCATACCTCCTTATTCTAAAAAACTGTTGTATTCTTTTAGCTGGTGGGATTCTCAATGGAATTTGTCTGAGATCCTCTGGCCTTGCTTGTTCTTGGGGGAGATTCTCTGAGAACTGCTCGAGAGATCCTCAGGCCGTGATTAAAGCATTTAACCCTCTGGGGACCAAAAACGCGCCCGCGCGTTTTGCTCGTTTTTTTTTTTAGCAATGAAAAATAAACACTAAATGCTCTGTTAATTTTGATCTTTCATTTTCGTGTAATACATCAATCGATCCTGTTCAGTTTCTATTTTTTTTCTGTATACTCACAATAAAAATAAAGTGTTTTGCTTTTTGACAAATAAAGAAAAATTAACATGATGCGATTTCTGCCTTCTCTCTGTCAGTAAACTCCCATTTGAAACGCGTTCGAAAATGATCTATAACTCCGCGAAAATTCAGTCAAACAGGCAAACAGACCCACGGGCATAAAGCTTGAGATCGCATCTTTTAAATGAAGTCATTTATATAAAAAACAAATATTCTCAGCTTCTGTAATCTGTATAAAAAGAGAGCGACTCCAGTCGAGCTCATTACGAGCTAATTCACAAGTAATGTGACCACTCCCCGGGGAGCGCGTGCTATTCAAACGCAAATTCTGAGAACTATTTCAGATCTGTGAAACGCCCACATCAGCTGTAAACAAAGCGCGTCGCGATCGAGTGAGGCATAATATAGCCTACCTTATGGAGAAAAGATTCCTCAGAACAGTGCTGATATGAGGAGCAATATCTCCTGATATGAGGAGCAGATCCCGCTGAGGAGTGAGGTAGGCTGTTTTCTTTTCTCAAATGTTGATGTGGAATAACGTTGTGGAATAACGTTAGTGTAGGCCTATGTAAACCGCAAAAAGATGAATCGCATTTCTATAATATGACTCGCCTTTCTGTGAGATGAATGAAGGGTACATATTTGTAAAGACTGTTTAGCCTAAATATGAATCGCGCGTCGGAGTGTGAAAGAATAAACTGCTTTGCTATAGCCTACTGAGATGAGTAAAAATCGACTGGAATATGTTGAAATGAAATATCTAACGTTATATATATATATAAAATTATTTGTCAAAAATAAAGTCATAGACTAAGATGTTAGATGTTCCAATGTTGGCTATATTCAAACTAATGAATACATATGATAAAATGTAGGCCTATAATCTTTTTTTTTTTTTTTTTTACAAAGAAAGAGTACACTTGAAATATTGTTGAAATTGTAATTATTGTTGTAATTGTAACATTTTTAATAAAATAGCAAAACATATTTACAAGAGAGATGTAAGCAAAATCTTAAATGGTCAATATAAGTCTAAATACATCTTTTGTCCTTGCATTGTGGCTCAGTCAGTGTCACACCTGAATGAATGGCTCATTAGGCAGAGTCATTATGCAGAGTGGGTGGGACATTGTAATCTAAGGTGTAAACTACTCCTCCTTCACGCATATTGGCTTTCCAAGCAAAACCTGTTTTACACCATTTAAATCAATGTATTTTTTTTGTGAACGATAAAGCAAGACTATTTTCACATCATTTTGAAGCTAGAACTCAAAGGGACAACATCCATTAGTCAAAAGTCTTGTGGACACATATTTAATATGTGTTTTGTGGTCTTAATTCAGCAACTTTCATTTTTATTTTTTCCAATAACCACGCATAAACATTATTCTCTTAAAAATACAAACATCTACATACACGTTGCTCGCATATTATGGTAGCCCTGTTTGTGCTATATAGAGTGAATTTACACCTTAGCCATTAACATGTTTATAAATAACTGAAAAAAGCACAAATGTCAAGGCATGTCAGAACATCTCAAGGACCCCCAAAACAGCTTGGTCCCCAGAGGGTTAAAGGACATTTGCTATGGTCTGTTTGTTGATTATTCCTGCGCAGGAAGAAAGCTAGTTAGGGAAGTAAGTTAGTTAGGTAGACCAGCGGTTCTCAAACTGGGGGCCACTAGATGGCGCTAGGGGGGCCGCAAAGAAATTCTAGAATATGAAATTATTTTAAAAAATTATTTTACCTGTACGCAAGTTAGGATTGTCCTATGTGAACTATGAAAAATTAAAAAAATATATATATATATTTTAAAAATAATATAAATTATACACAGCACATTACGCTGAAACGTCACCAAACCGTTGAGGTACTAGTGAACACAACGACATGAACACGCCGATAAATGCCATGACTATTTAAAATGGACAAGTTTTTAGATAGAGGATGCAGTGTCTCAGCTGAAAAGGTCACAACAGAAGAGCCCAGCGTGAAAAAAACGAAACTGCGTAAATTTGACGACTCGTACATAAAATATGGCTTTATGGAACATAGTGACGGCAGACCACAGTGCACACTGTGCTTGAAGATTTTATCCGTTGAAGCACTGAAACCATATAAACTCAACCGACATCTCACAACAATTCATCCGGAGCATGCAAATAAAAGTAAGGAATTTTTTCAGAGAAAGAAAGAAGAATACGTCAAGCAAAAGGTACGACTGACTAACATCACGACAATACCTGAGAAAGCACAGCAAGCATCGTATCTTGCAGCCCTGCGAATAGCCAAATGTAAAAAGCCTCACACAATCGGAGAGGAATTAATACTCCCAGCAGCAGTGGATATGTGCCGAGTGATGGTCGGGGAGGAGGCCGCGAATAAGATTAAATCCATACCGCTGTCCAACGATACAGTAAGCAGGCGGATCAAAGACATCTCTTCTGATGTAAAATCTCAACTGACCGAAAGATTACGATCGTGTGAGCAGTTCGCGCTTCAGCTTGATGAATGCACTGACGTTAGTAGTGCTGCGCAGGTATTAGTGTACGTTCGATATGTATGGGACAGTAAAATTATGGAAGATTTTTTATTTTCAAAAGAACTCGAGGGGAGAGCCACAGGTGAGGAAATTTTCAAAATGTTGGACACTTTTATGGTAGAAGAAAATCTGAGCTGGGAAAAATGCGTGTCTGTTTGCACTGATGGTGCGGCAGCAATGACTGGGCACAAGAGTGGAGTTGTCACCCGAATTCAAGCCATAAATCCAAAGATCGTAGCCACTCACTGTATGCTTCATCGTCAAGCACTTGCATCGAAGTTAATGGCACCCGAGCTGCATGATGTGTTGGAAGTAGTAGTAGCGGCTGTCAACTTCGTGAAGTCAAGACCGCTGAAGTCACGTCTCTTCGCAAAACTATGTACAGAGATGGGAGCAGCTCATGATCGGCTACTGTTCCATTCAGAGGTGCGGTGGCTCTCACGTGGAAGGGTTTTAGAGCGAGTGTTTGAACTCAGACGTGAGCTTCAGGATTTTTTGAAAGAACATAAACCCGATCTAGAACTGTTTTTTTCTGACCAACAGTGGATGGCAAAACTAGCATACCTTGCAGACATTTTCAGTAGTCTCAATGGACTGAATCTGTCCATTCAGGGATGTTATTCCACAATACTGGAGGCAAGTGACAAAATAAATGCATTCAGGAGAAAAATTGACCTGTGGGTGCGTAAACTACAAAGAGGCATCACCGACATGTTTCCAAATCTATCTGAATTTTTGGATACAAATTGCATGGCAGTGGACTTCATGCTCAACACCATTACCAGTCACCTCACCTCACTGAATGAACATTTCAGTCGCTACTTCACAGACATTGACATGGAGAAATATGACTGGGTTCGAGATCCCTTTACTTGTGATGTGATGGCCAGTGGCCTCAGTCGAAAGGCTGAAGATGAACTTTTGGAACTGTCCAGTGATCGTACTCTCAGGATGAAATTTAATCAGCAGGGCCCAGCAGAATTTTGGCCCACAGTTGAAAAGGAGTACAAGGAGGTTGCTCTTCAGGCCATGAGAATATTGCTGCCTTTCCCAACAACATACCTTTGTGAGACATCTTTCTCAGCCATGATGGCAATAAAGACAAAATACAGGGCACGGCTTAATGTGGAAGATGACTTGAGAGTTTGCCTGTCCCCAATAACACCCAGAATTGATAAGCTCTGCAAAGAAAGACAGTCTCACCCTTCCCATTGAGTTACTAGCTGTTACTAAATTGATGTGTCTGCAATGCAAGATTTCTTTTATATTGTAAAACTTGTATAATATTGTATGTCTTCTATATTGAAAAACTATTTCTTTAAGTAGAGCAGAATTTTTTTTTATGTTTCTGAAATATTAAAAATATGAATATTATCTGAAAATATTGCCGAAAAAACAGATTGCTGTTCAAATTGCAAACCAAACTTGAGCCACTGTCATTTACTACATTAAAATGTAAGAAGTTTAATGCACTTTTTTACAATCATACGTAAATTAATTTTTCAGTATCTTCTACTATATGGACATCATAAATTACTGTTCAGTATTCAAAATTTTTGTTGCACTTTTCAGACAACATTATTGTTAACTGTCAAAACTATTTGTTATATTTTATGAAATGTAGAATTTAACAATTTTTGTATATTCAACATCAGAGACATAAGGCTACAAACAGAATTGTTGTTCCAGCATTGTACAAATTCATTTGTTTTTGGTACAATCTAAAATTTGTAAGTAAAATTGTCAGTTTGAGGATGTTTTCGTCATGAGTTTTCTTTTGGGGGGCCACAAAAGGTTTCACCCTACTCAAGGGGGCCTTCTCCTGAAAAAGTTTGAGAACCACTGAGGTAGACTATATATTAAGTGTCGACTGGAGACGTTAGGGATCGTCGATTGGAGATGGCCTAGGGGGATCGTCGATTGGAGACAGCCCCAGTAGACTACTTATTAAGCGTCGATTGAAAACATTAGGGATCATCGATTGGAGATGGCCCAGGGAGAGCGTCGATTGGAGATGTCCCCGGTAGACTTAGGTCAGATGAGATAGGACTTAGTTAGGTTTAGGGAAAAATATATGACACATGTAAAGACCTCCGCGCTTGTCAGATGCCAGACTTTAGCCTGATCGAGTGCAAGTAAATGAATAACTGTCCACACTGTGTATAGAAAGTTCAGATCTGATTTGTGTGTCTCGTGAGTAGTATCTGTCAGGAGTTATTTAACAGCAAAAAAGCACACGAGACAGGAGTAGCAAACTTCATTCATCTTGTTTACTCATTTTACTTATGTTCTCAAACATTACGTCATTACACAAGGGTTAAGTCAACACAATTTCACTTATGAACACCTTTGCTCTCTTTTGTTTTCCGGAATATCTGAGTTGGTTTCCATGGCAAATGACTTTGCATTGGTAGGACCATGCCAAAAACAACATGATGGAAGACACTTTATCACTGGACCACAGCGATGTCTCCATCATATTATAAATTTTCAGCATGACCTGTACATCGACAACAACACAATGCAACATTGCTTCTGCTATGACATCCGATGTGTTTTATGTGGCGTGAGAAAGTGACATATAGGGATAAAAGCTATGCGAAATCTGATCAGAGCGATCAGAATGAAACAGATTTCAGGAAATGAGATTTGAATAGGACTACACACCACATGAAAGTAGCTTGGAGCAGATTTGTAAAAAAATTGGATTTCATGTGATTTTTTTTACTTTTCTTTTTTTTTTTTCACACTTGCTAAATATGATCGTATTCCCATTGGATATGCACAGCAGATGGATGGATGGATGGATAGATAGAAAACAGCCGGAATCGAGGTTTCATTGGGACAACATTCTTACCATCTACCTATTTCAGAGAAAAGCCGTTAGGTGGCATTTTAAAACGTACAGGCGCCAGCCTCTACTTTGCAGTCTTTGCTCCAGGTTAATCCATGATTCATTTTGAGAGACATTAGTATAACAAACACTTGCTGTTTTTCACGGAATGTATGTCATTGCCCATCAAACACTGTGATAAAGCCTAGTTCATTGGGTTGGATTGCTAGCCAAACCTAAACTAACCAAACTAAGGGAGAAAACGCACCAGGTTCTGAAACAAGCTCTCCAAACGAGGGAGGTGTGAAATCGAGTAAATGCTTGCACCCCCAGAGGTGCTGAAGAACTGTGATTTTGATGACATCATTCTAGAGTTCTGCAACCTTGCTCTGCTGCACAATCGGCTGCCTGATATGTGGCCTCTATCAAACATCGTGCCAGTGCCCAAATCCGGAGACCTCTCGAAGCCGGACAACTACCGAGGCATCAGCCTGACCTGTATCACTGCGAAAATCTACAACCGCATGATTCTAAACAGGGTCCGGCAAGCAATCGACCCTCACTTGAGAGTAAATCAGAACGGCTTTCGAGAAGGGCGAACTGCTACAACCCAGATCTTGGCACTCAGGAGACTGATAGAGGAGGTGAGAAAGGACAACCTGACTGCAGTCTTATGTTTCATAGACTTCAAAAAGGCATTTGACTCGATTCACCGAGGCACGATGGTGAAGATCCTGAAGGCATACAGAATTCCTCCAAACCTACTCCGGGCAATAGAGTCCATGTACTCAGGAACAAGGGCCAGGGTGGTGACCCCAGATGGCAACAGCGAGGAGTTTGACATCCTGGCTGGAGTTATGCAAGGGGATACATTAGCCCCCTTCCTCTTCATCATAGTCCTTGATTATGCGCTCAAGAAGGCAATCAGTGGGCGAGAGCAGGAACTTGGCTTCACGCTGACACCAAGGAAGTCAAGTCGACACCCGGCAGTAGTCTTGACAGTCCTTGACTATGCGGATGACATCAGTCTGCTCTCCGACAACATGGAACAAGCACAGGAACTACTACACAGGGTAGAGCTAGAGTGCACCAAGGTTGGCCTTAGGGTAAATGCAAAGAAAACTGAGGTCATGACCTACAACGTTCCACCAGAACATCAACCTCTGATAACAGCAGGAGACACTGTGCTGAAAGAAGTTGAGGACTTCAAGTACCTGGGCGCATGGGTCAACTCAACTGAGCAAGATCTAAAAGTGAGGAAGGCACTTGCATGGAGGGCCCTGAACGGTATGAACAGTGTATGGAACTCCAACCTCTCCCGCCAAATCAAACTCAGCTTCTTCTACGCGACGGTAGAGTCCGTTCTCCTCTATGGCAGTGAATGCTGGACCCTGAATCCAACCCTAGAAAAGTCCCTGGACGGGTGCTACACCAGGATGCTGCGTGCAGCGCTTAACATCAGTAAGAGTGCGCATGTAACCAACAAAATCCTGTATGAGGGAGTACGAAGAGTGAGCAACAAGATTGCTGTGAGGAGAATGAGACTTGCAGGACATTGCCGAAGGCATCGAGAGCTGCCAGCCAGCAAGCTGGTGCTATGGGAACCAACACATGGCCATCGGTCAAGAGGACGTCCCAAGTTAACATACGTGGACATACTCAAGAGGGATTCAGGAGCCCAGAGCACCAACGAACTGGCCAGATGCATGGAGAATCGGGATGACTGGAGGCAACGATGGAAGGCTCGTCTGAGGACGACCTAGAGAGACTGCGCAAGGTGTCGTCGGAGTGACGTCATTTTCATGTGATTTTTGGACGTCCAAATTCGGTCCATTGAAGGGGTTGTTTTGTAACGCCAGGCGACGTCTTTTTTCGACGTCTTCTGCACGTCTAATGTTGACGTCCGTCCACAAAAGTGCGTTTGTGGGAAGAAGGAAGGAGACGGGGTCGGCTTGCTGTGGATCGTGTGTTTTATTAGATAAGTCTTTTCCAAACAATAATCGCGCTCAGTGCGCTCAAACAAAACAGTGGTTTCTTCTCCTCATGAGACCACACACACCTTGCTCTCCCTGGGTATAGAACCCGTGATCTTGCGTTACAAGCGCCAACTCTCTACTGTTTGAGCTACAGCATCACACCTTTGTAGGTGTCTCTAGTTATCACCTGATGCTGAGATGATTATTATGAATTATTAATAATCTGTATTCAAATGTATTAATCATGTTGATAATAACAATGTTGATATTTGTAAATAAATAAAAAATTACATATGTAATACCGTAATGTAATATGTAATTACCGACGTGCGGAAGACGTCGAAAAAACAATCCCTTCAATGGACCGAATTTGGACGTCCAAAAATTACATGAAAATGACGTCACTCCGACGACACATTGCGCAGTGGGCATGTAAATTTCCTGCAACTGTCATAGACGTCCAAATGACGTCCAAAAAATTACCCAGTTCAAAGGTCCAATGTTGAACGTCAATATGACGTCCAAGTTGGGTCATGGTTGGACGTCCAAATAGTGGACCTAGTTTGGACGTTGAATAGATGTCCAGAATTGGTCATGGACTGACGGACCCAATATAGACATGATCTGCACGTCTATCCGACGTCCAATGTTTAGTGGGTTAAATCAGCTTAAAGGGTAACTAAACCCTAAACCAACTTTTTTTAGTTAATGATCTGTAAGAATGGGACTTTATTAGTGCTGTTCATTGATTCGAGTAACTTTTTTGACATTTGAGTATAAAGTGTTTTAATTCTACAATATATGGTGTAAAAACGTCTGAGTGCTGCCCTCTTCAGGTTGAACGGTGGCTACTGCAGTTGAATTTTCCTATTGGATGTTTGGGGTACTGCGTGACGTAAGCGGTACTGCCAGACGTGAGCAGGTTCCAGCTCACCACGCCCTTGGTACGAGCTACCACCACGCATAGTATTGCATCAGTTAGGATAGCTTCAAGTTAGTGTAGATTGATCTGTATTGGCTGTACTGTACAGTGGTTGCATGCACTTGGCCTGGAAGACTGTGAGTTCCCGCCTAGAGCTCAAGTGTGCAACCTGCATTTTACGCGTGATTGCTTCTCCAACGCAATAAAGGTGGAAATGGGCTTCTCCACACAGCTCGCGCTGAAAAGCGACGCAGTGCCAAGCGCTGCTCCTCCTGAATGGACTCCACCACCGCAGCGGCGTCTTGATGTGAGTGATCATTTATATTTTAATCACAATTTATGGTTAGGCTAAAGTTAATGCTCTGGGGTCGACAAACACGTCGGCGCATTTTGCTGGATTTTTTTACATAGCGGTAAAATATGAATATGCCTACAGAGAGCGCACGCTATTGACATCAACTTGATAAAACTCATCAGATGCATGTACTTCACGTCGTCTTGCGACCCTGTGTGTGAGTCACTCTCCATTTTAGAGTCTGACAGCAGCTGTCAATTATTCCGTCACTGCGGGTCTCAGGTGCAGGCCCCCCCGCTCAGCCCCGCCCTCGGTTCGTCCGTTATCTCTGCTGGGGTCTGCCCACTTTTCCAGCATTTTTCAAATATTGCCAGTGGGTGGAGTCAGGCTCTGAGCAGGGGTTTAGTTACCCTTTAAAAAGTAAGTAAATTAGTTTAAAATATGTGCTGAATATTTTTGCTTTGAATCTTAGAATGTTTTGCCTCAGACTCATTTTTATTACAAACTGGAGATGTCTCAAAATGATGTCTTGTGGTAACAGACAGCAAGTCACAGATGCTGTTTATAAAGCCTAACTTGAATTCCTTAAAAAAGGAATTGCATATAGATGAAATGGTACGGTGAAATTCATTGCATCCTTGTGTTTGTTCTTTGCAGGCCCTTCCTGAGTTTGACTTCTTAGCACACACATACTTCCCTGTAGTCAAGATCATTTGAGATCAGCCATGTTTTCCGGAACTCTTCTCGTTTACATGAACTGTACCATAGTCGCAGAATAAGTTTATATTCATAACAGTAATTGTATAGTTAAAGCAGGGCTATGCAGTTTCAGGAATTTCTTCACTGTATTCTTGCTTTTTGCTCACAGGTTTCTCTATAGAGCTCCCCCTACAGTTTCGGAATAGTTATTTCACAACACTGTTGAAAAACTAGTTGGCGACTCTCAGATACCAGAGGCTAGTAGAACAACGACATCAAACCAGATGGGACATTCTTTAAAACATCTTCTTCATTCGGGTTTGAACAGCGTGAGGGAGCGCAATAATGACAGAATTTTAGCAGATTTTTTTGCCGTAAAGCAATTTGTTACATCGCGAGACCTGATATGCGATACTTCCTGACGCTGCGGCCGGCGGCCCGCCGGCTCAAAGTTGCAAGGGTTGTTTTTCCGCTCACAGGCGATAGGGGGGTGAGAGATGACCACCATTCAACCCGAAAAAAGTAATATAACCATTCCAATGACTCCGAAGCTGTTCAGTTAAGGTAAAAAACCTGCATAGTTCACCTTTAATACACATGGACTCTAGTTTGAACAGCTCACAAATAATGTTTTTTTGTTTGGTTGATAGTATTATATTAAACTGAAGAAAAAAAAGGTTTTAGTGGCTTCAGAATTAACCCTCCCTTCATTCATCAGGTTCAGGTTTGACGAGGTGCGCACAAAGTACAAAACATTCAAAGTGTGAGATCGTGTATATCTTGCTGTCCAAAAATGCTCAAATCTCCACGCCAGGAATATTAGATCCAGCCTCTTTACCAGATCACATCAGAAGACATTTGTTTTGCCTGATTCCCAAAAACAGTTAGCAGCAAGTGTTATCTGAAAGCCAAAATCTGTTAACAAACCTGTATTTTGTCTGGATCCCAAAACTGAAGGTTTACAGAGGAGGCTGTGAAATAGAAGGAAGCCAGAGACAAAGTGATGATAAAAAAGGATCAGGGTTTATTGAATAAGCTTAGTTGCATATATTTCAAAGCTCAGACTTCATCCCTACTTCATCTGGACTGCATCTAACCAGCACAAATCCAACATAGATGTATGACCGCTGTTTTGAAGCTAAACACGTAAGGATCTAAGAATCCTTAGATCCTTCAAGAGACATGGGTTTCTGACTCAGTGTATCTCAACTTGATGTTTTTATTGTACTGAGTCAATAACAATTGGATAAAAATACATTTATGTATGTGAGAGATGGCAGATCTTTATAAAACGATTTCATGTCCATAAAACGTTTGGTCAAACTCTGTGAAATTAAAGCTTTTGTGATTTCCACATTTGTGTTCTTTAGGAATTCTTTAGGAATTTTCCCGTGTTGAATTGTTCCGAGTATATATCCTAGGATAAAATAATATTTTGTTTGTAAAACTTTTTTTTTATTATTGTTGCTCATTGCATTGTTGTCCATTATTTTTCCAAGTTTCATAAGTAAATGCAATTAGTTTTCTTCTGACAGCTGAAAATGCTGATGTGCGCCACACATTGTACTCTGAAGGAATTTGTGAACAGCAGAGCCGGACAGTAACTGAGTACATTTACTTGAGTATAGTACTTAAGTACAATTTTGAGGGATCTGTACTTTACTCAAGTATCATTTTTGGGGAGTACTCATGACTTTACTCAAGTACATTTGAGAGGCAAATATTGTACTCTTTACTCCACTACATTTCTATCCATGACTGTGAGTACCCGTTACTTTTTCTAAAAAAGAAAAAAAAAAAAAAGGAAAAAAGAAACATCTCGGAAACCCTCTCAAATGTGATTGGATTGTGCAGGTGCCACTGATTGGTACAGCCTATCAGCAATCACCTTCAGCTTTCCGCCAAAGTCAACTCCATGGTCAGATTTAGATAAGAGACGAAACCACGGATGAAGACGCAGCAGGTCCATCCCGGGAGCGATATTTTTTCCCAGGATGGTAGGGGAAGACTCATGAATATTCATTAGGGAATTCATCCCTAATTGGTCTTGACCCCAGTGACGGGTAGGTTTAGGGGCGGGGTTAGGGAGGTCATAAGACCCCCAGTGAGGGGTAGGTTTAGGGGTGGGGTTAGGGGTAGGTCATCAGACCAATCAAGGATGACTTCCCTAATGAATATTCATGAGTCTTCCCCTACCATCCTGGGAAAAAAAATATCGCATCCTGGGAATGTGCCAAGCCGTGGCCCCACCTTGCCAGACTATTTAAATTTTCTGAACAAGTTAATGATAGTTTTCGCTTCAAGTGTTTGCTGTGTTTACCAATGTAAGCACTGTGGCAGTAGTAATGCAATATTTAGAAAATGTACTCTTGTACTCTTGATACTCAAGTACTTTTAAAAACAAGTACTTTAGTACTTTTACTTAAGTAGACATCTGACTGTAGTACTTTTACTTGTACTTGAGTAAAATTTAGCAAGGGGTATCTGTACTTTTACTCAAGTAATGAAGCTGTGTACTCTGTCCGCCTCTGGTGAACAGCGACTGAGTGAACCTGGCAGAGTGAATGACTTGTATTTAAAAATGCCTGCATGTTATTACTAGAGATGCAACAATTGCCATTTTCTTGGCTAAATCCGATTTCTGATTTTTTTTGTAAGTGACCTGCCGATAACGATTTTTGCCGATTCCGATTTTTTTTCTGGCAACTATAATTGACAGCATATACAAACAAAAATGTACATTTCTTCAATGCAAATTTTTATTTTCATAAAAAACAAAACAATACAAAACAAAACAAAAACACTAAAAAGTCAGTAATAAAATAAGAACAAATGAACAAATTGCAAACATCTGCAGTTCATAGTACATAAACTGCACCTCCAGTATATAGTATGGGTTCTCTTCTACAAAAGATAAGAAAGACAGACAAAGGTCGTTTATAGCCTACCAAGAACGCAGACTTCGGACTTGCCAAGTTCGACCCAGGAGAGCGAACTAAAAAGAGACAGGGTTGTGTAATTTTATTATACATGTAAGTTAGCCTACAGTGAAGAGAATGTACATAAATATTTGAAATATATAAAATAAAATTACAAAACGCTTTTTGTTAAATGTCAGTTTTAATAATCAATAATAGCCATTATAAAAGTATAAGTAGTCTAAAAGGTATAAGAAGCTATACAATAAGAAATAAACAAACGATTCAAAACATAAGTCACCTCTGTAGTAGGCTACAACGTTAGAGTTAACGTAAATAGCCTAAATATATAAAGTTATAAAACTTCACTTTGCCCTCAAACAAAAGATTTGCAAGGGAACAAATTATAGATTAAAGAGACCAAAGATCACCTGTTAGATATTCACAAGAACGAATTATATCTCGAGACTAGTCTATACAAGTTATAGAGACTAGGATTGTCAGAAGGGGGAAATCGGCCCAAAATCAGCCCGATTATCTTTTGGTGTGTACCCAGCATAAGTAGGACAATACCCGGACAACCCTTCTGTGTTAAAATGAACAAAAACTAACCTTCTATATATTTCATGTATTGATGAGGAGTAAGAAGGAGAAAAAATACATAAAAATGAGACATTGGAGGGAGGGGGAAAAAAACTGTCCATGGAACTGGTTTATCTGTTCAGCACCTCCCTGATAACAGTCTGAACAAATTAGTTATTTCCTTCTTTTTCCCCTTTACCATGAACACTGAAATTTCATGAAGATTGACAGCTGTCTTCAAGGGAGAAATCTGTTTTCACTCCTTTCTCTCTTCTGCTGTTTGTTTTTGGTCTCTAAAAGAATAAATTAATCAGATCTCCATTTTTCCATCTTTTGGTCGAATCTGGATCCCATCCACATACGCCTTCTCTCCCACAAAGTAGGTTGTAACAAAGTTTAACGCGGAAGTGGTGCAGGTATTAGATGCTTTTAGTTTCTCTTTCTCGAATGCAGTCAGACAAAGACGGAGAGATTCTGACAAAAACAATCTGAGACATATGTGAATAAGGTAAGTATAAATTAAATGACATGATATTCTTTTATTTGTTCTAAATCTTATTCTAATTTACACAAGTTTGAGTATAAATTATGAAGGACTAAAAATGACAAAAGGAAAAATAAATAAATAAATAAAAGTAGAAATAAATAAAATCAGAAATAATAATAAAAATAAATACATTTTGGTAATATAAATGGCTATTTCTGTATTTTTATATTTATTTATGCATTTCTATATGTATTTATGTATTTATACATTTATTAATATATTTATGTATTTATATATTTATTTATTTATGTATTTATTTCTACATTTATTTATTTCTACATTTATTTATTTCTGTATTTCCACATTTCTACATTTATTTATTTCTGTATTTCCAAATTTCTACATTTATTTTTCCCTGCGCTATATGCTAATTGACCTATGGCAAATTTTGCATCTCATTTGGAAACCAAGGTCCCAGAGTCTGGAGGAAGAATGGAGAGGCACACAATCCAAGATGCTTGAAGTCCAGTGTGAAGTTTCCACAGTCTGTGTTGGTTTGGGGAGCCATGTCATCGGCTGGTGTTGGTCCACTGTGCTGTCCACTCAACGCAGCCGTCTACCAGGACATTTTCAGAGCACTTCATACTTCCTTCAGCAGACAAGCTTTATGGAGATGCTGACTTCATTTTCCAGCAGGATTTGCACCTGCCCACACTGCCAGAAGAACCAAAACCTGGTTCAATGACCATGGTATCACTGTGTAATTACTGTGTGATTTCATGTAATATTCAAATTTTCTGGGATTTTGATTTCGTGGGTTTCATAAGCTGTAAGCCATAATCATCAAAATTATAACAAATAAAGGCTTGAAATATCTTACTTTGCATGTATGAGTCTATATAATATATTAGTTTCACCTGTTAAGTTGAATTCTTGAAATAAATCAACTTTTTGATGATATTCTAATTTTATGACCAGCACCTGTATGCCTCTTTTTTACATTTGAGCCCCTGCGGAACTCTGACGAACCCTGACGAACAGTGTAACCAGTTAATGCAATGGCAAAAGTTCGAGCAAAGCATGCAAACTGTTATTTATTTTTAACACCTCCACCTAATTTTTTCTTGTGCTCCACGCCAGGGGTTTCTGCAGCACCCTCAGCACTGCAACTGGACCGCAATACCGGAGGTCACCAGGATAAAAGACAAGTTGAAGAAAATGTACCGGAGGTCACCAGGATAAAAGACAAGTTGAAGAAAATGTCCAGTAAGCAGAAAGTTTATTCTGAAGCATCGATGTTGTTCATTTTTGAGGAATATTACATACGGAGAAATATGACATAAAATTTCAATCATTGTTCTCTAAAAACAATACATCAATGTTAATATGTTAACAAAGATGCTTTCTTTTTACTTTTTTAGCATATCTTCTTGTTTGCATATTTTACCATTAATTTCCAATGATTGTCATTTTAAAAGAGCATTCAAAAGAACTATTTTAAAAGCCCTATCAATTACTTACGAAGGTTGATTTTGGGGGTTATAATATCTTATAATATGGAGTGAATTGTTCTTAATTGATTTGTGTGTTTTCTTTCTGTTTGTCAGGAGGAAGATGTTTGATGTTGACAGTGTGTCTCGGGATCTTTTGTGTTCTGGTGGCCATCAACATACATCAGCTAAACACCATCAAAGCACAGCATGACACCATCAAAGCACAGAAAGACGAGTTAAACAAACAAATTGTCAACAGAAATATGTTCAGTTGGGGTTGCTTTATCATAAAGGCTGGGCAGCAGTGGTTTCCCCCTAGTACACCCTTAGGGACAATTTTGTCCACTATGAGCCTATTTGTAGACATAGTGGGTAATAAGAGATAATGTACATCCAGCCGGTGGTTCTCTCAAAATAAAAAAAAATAAAATAAAAAATAATAATAATAATAATTATCTCTGATATTGTCATATTGCCCCACTGTGCTTCCGGTGTGTGTGTGTGTGTGTGTGTGTGTGTGTGTGTGTGTCTTTATGACCCAATTGTTGTGTGATAAGGAATGTTTTTTCAGGGGGGTTATTTTTATGACATGATGTGACCACTTATGGGGGTTTTATGACAACAGGTGTTTTGTGACCCCAATTCTGCTTGTGTGACAAGTTTTCAGGGAATATTTGTATTATAGCAGGATAATGGCCACAGTATGAAGAAATTATGAACAGAGGAATGTTGGCGATGGGGGATTCGGGGCTGAAGCATCCATAATGTCTGTGAATGAAACAAATGAGTTTAAAGAAAAAGCATTGCGGTTAAATAAAACATATAAAATAGTGAATAAATGAAATACGATGTTAAATTATCAAGTATAAGTATTTTAAAGTAAGTTTTGAATTTACCATAATGAGGTGATCTTTATGCGTCTATCTGGTTAAATTTGTAATGTCTGAGAATGAAACAATGAGTTTAAGAAATAAAACCATTACTGATAAATAAAACATAAAAGAAATATGAAATAAGATAACATTTATTTAAGTATAAGTATTTGTTTAAACGTGAGGTGAAGTACACTTAGATGTAGAAATGGTCCGGTCTCCATAGAGTTAAAGCTACACTGTGTGATATTTTCCCCCATCTAGCAGTGAAATGGTATATAACCCAGTGAATATTAATTTCTGTTCCAACTTTATATTGTAATGCCAACAGTTCAATTAAATTAAAACATGGGACTTCTTCTAGATTTGATGTTAAAAGGGGTATACGTCAAGGTTGTCCTATCTCTTCCTATTTGTTCTTATTAGCAGCTCAACTCTTATATTAGTAGACCATATCAAGCAAAGCAACCTTGTAGGTATCTCAATTGCAGGTAGGGAGGTGATCATCAGCCAGTTGGCCGATGACACCACTCTCTTCTTAAAAAAGAGTGATCAAGTTGCAGTAGCTCTAGGGGTAATTGATGCATTCTCTAAAGGCCCGTTCACACCAATCACGATAACTATAAAGATAACGATAAAGATAACTATATATGCGTCCACACCAACGACCGATAACGGTCTTTTTATTCTAAGCACGCGCGCGCCCGCGCTGCGGTTTCAAAGTAGCGAAAATGGATGACCTGCTGCTGCTTTATGTTACAAAAAAATATCAAAAGAAAAACAGGCGCTTTTGGGTAGCCTACACGATATCCTTAAAAGACGAGAGGAGTTGGGAGAATCCGTCACTCTGATTAGAGAGTTGTCGTCTTTTGAAGACAAATTTTATTCATATTTTCAAATGAATCAACAACAGTTTCAAGACATCCTGGACATCGTGAAAGAGGACATCAGCAAGAGCCAAACAAATTTCAGAAATCCGATCAGCGCCAGAGACCGTTTGGCAGTATGTCTTAGGTATATAGCCTGCCCTATAGTATATAACCACTGACTAATTAGGAAATGCTATCCAACAAACTTTTGGATAAATTTCATAAGTTAGGCTACAAAAAAAAAAAAGAAAGAAAGATGAGACAAAGGAGCAACATGTTGGCTATTACAGTAATGGTATTTGCACATAGTAGTTTAAAGGATGATAATAATAGTATTAATAATAATAGCAGCCTTATATTAAAACAAATATATAAACAGTGAATCTAGCAAGTCTAGTGTAATCGATCTAATCTAACAGTGAATTTAGCTGACGAAGTCAATGATGGGATAAAAACATCGCCTAGTCAACACCTTTATGTATACAACGCCTTTTTCACTGCAACTTCAGCTATGTTGTCAAAACTAGCGCTGGATAGCCTACCTGAGGTAATTTTGTTCCACTATGCTAAACTGCATAATATCTCATCGTTAATACTTCTCACCATTTATTCCCAGGATGACCGATTGCTTTCCATATATCCATCTTTTTTAACGTATCCTTGAAAAGGGGGTTTGACTTGTCAAACAGTGGAGGATTTTTTTGTACCTCGACGATTAACTTCTCTGCAATGTCATCTGCCATTTTAAATGCGCGAGACCTTTAAATTAGAATGGATTCTGATTGGCTGTCAGTGTTTTATCGTTTGACAGCTGGAAAAAAAATCGTTCTGAAAATGATCCCAACGATATCGTTCCTCATATCTTTATCGTTATAGTTGTGGTGTGAACTCTGTTATTCTTTAATATGGAGAACGATTTTTAGAATTATATCTTTATCGTTATCTTTATAGTTATCGTCCTTGGTGTGAACGGGCCTTAAAGCTTCTCGCTTATACCTTAATATATCTAAGTGTGAGTTATTACCTATTACAGAGTGCGATATTTCATCCATTTGTAATATTCCTGTCAGAGAAAAAGTGACATATTTAGGAGTTGTAATAACTAAGAATCAAGCAACACGATGTTCTGAAAATTGTATTTCTGCTATTGACAAAACCCGTAAAAAACTCAACCAGTGGGTCCAAAGAAATATTTAATTAAAAGGCAAGGTCTTGCTTACTAAAGCTGAAGGGTTATCTAGATTAACATATGCAGCTTTAGCTATACATTTGGACAATAAAACTTGTAAAATGATAGATAATCTTTTATTCAATTTTGTTTGGAGGAATCGTACCCACTATAATAAAAAAAACTGTTGTAATGAACACGTATGAAAATGGAGGTCTAAATTTTCTAGATTTTTAAACATTAAATTACACTTTTAAAATTAATTGGATGAAACACGAATAAGATTAAATCCATACCGCTGTCCAACGATACAGTAAGCAGGCGGATCAAAGACATCTCTTCTGATGTAAAATCTCAACTGACCGAAAGATTACGATCGTGTGAGCAGTTCGCGCTTCAGCTTGATGAATGCACTGACGTTAGTAGTGCTGCGCAGGTATTAGTGTACGTTCGATATGTATGGGACAGTAAAATTATGGAAGATTTTTTATTTTCAAAAGAACTCGAGGGGAGAGCCACAGGTGAGGAAATTTTCAAAATGTTGGACACTTTTATGGTAGAAGAAAATCTGAGCTGGGAAAAATGCGTGTCTGTTTGCACTGATGGTGCGGCAGCAATGACTGGGCACAAGAGTGGAGTTGTCACCCGAATTCAAGCCATAAATCCAAAGATCGTAGCCACTCACTGTATGCTTCATCGTCAAGCACTTGCATCGAAGTTAATGGCACCCGAGCTGCATGATGTGTTGGAAGTAGTAGTAGCGGCTGTCAACTTCGTGAAGTCAAGACCGCTGAAGTCACGTCTCTTCGCAAAACTATGTACAGAGATGGGAGCAGCTCATGATCGGCTACTGTTCCATTCAGAGGTGCGGTGGCTCTCACGTGGAAGGGTTTTAGAGCGAGTGTTTGAACTCAGACGTGAGCTTCAGGATTTTTTGAAAGAACATAAACCCGATCTAGAACTGTTTTTTTCTGACCAACAGTGGATGGCAAAACTAGCATACCTTGCAGACATTTTCAGTAGTCTCAATGGACTGAATCTGTCCATTCAGGGATGTTATTCCACAATACTGGAGGCAAGTGACAAAATAAATGCATTCAGGAGAAAAATTGACCTGTGGGTGCGTAAACTACAAAGAGGCATCACCGACATGTTTCCAAATCTATCTGAATTTTTGGATACAAATTGCATGGCAGTGGACTTCATGCTCAACACCATTACCAGTCACCTCACCTCACTGAATGAACATTTCAGTCGCTACTTCACAGACATTGACATGGAGAAATATGACTGGGTTCGAGATCCCTTTACTTGTGATGTGATGGCCAGTGGCCTCAGTCGAAAGGCTGAAGATGAACTTTTGGAACTGTCCAGTGATCGTACTCTCAGGATGAAATTTAATCAGCAGGGCCCAGCAGAATTTTGGCCCACAGTTGAAAAGGAGTACAAGGAGGTTGCTCTTCAGGCCATGAGAATATTGCTGCCTTTCCCAACAACATACCTTTGTGAGACATCTTTAATAAACTAAAACCCAATAAACTAACCAAACTAAGGGAGAAAACGCACCAGGTTCTGAAACAAGCTCTCCAAACGAGGGAGGTGTGAAATCGAGTAAATGCTTGCACCCCCAGAGGTGCTGAAGAACTGTGATTTTGATGACATCATTCTAGAGTTCTGCAACCTTGCTCTGCTGCACAATCGGCTGCCTGATATGTGGCCTCTATCAAACATCGTGCCAGTGCCCAAATCCGGAGACCTCTCGAAGCCGGACAACTACCGAGGCATCAGCCTGACCTGTATCACTGCGAAAATCTACAACCGCATGATTCTAAACAGGGTCCGGCAAGCAATCGACCCTCACTTGAGAGTAAATCAGAACGGCTTTCGAGAAGGGCGAACTGCTACAACCCAGATCTTGGCACTCAGGAGACTGATAGAGGAGGTGAGAAAGGACAACCTGACTGCAGTCTTATGTTTCATAGACTTCAAAAAGGCATTTGACTCGATTCACCGAGGCACGATGGTGAAGATCCTGAAGGCATACAGAATTCCTCCAAACCTACTCCGGGCAATAGAGTCCATGTACTCAGGAACAAGGGCCAGGGTGGTGACCCCAGATGGCAACAGCGAGGAGTTTGACATCCTGGCTGGAGTTATGCAAGGGGATACATTAGCCCCCTTCCTCTTCATCATAGTCCTTGATTATGCGCTCAAGAAGGCAATCAGTGGGCGAGAGCAGGAACTTGGCTTCACGCTGACACCAAGGAAGTCAAGTCGACACCCGGCAGTAGTCTTGACAGTCCTTGACTATGCGGATGACATCAGTCTGCTCTCCGACAACATGGAACAAGCACAGGAACTACTACACAGGGTAGAGCTAGAGTGCACCAAGGTTGGCCTTAGGGTAAATGCAAAGAAAACTGAGGTCATGACCTACAACGTTCCACCAGAACATCAACCTCTGATAACAGCAGGAGACACTGTGCTGAAAGAAGTTGAGGACTTCAAGTACCTGGGCGCATGGGTCAACTCAACTGAGCAAGATCTAAAAGTGAGGAAGGCACTTGCATGGAGGGCCCTGAACGGTATGAACAGTGTATGGAACTCCAACCTCTCCCGCCAAATCAAACTCAGCTTCTTCTACGCGACGGTAGAGTCCGTTCTCCTCTATGGCAGTGAATGCTGGACCCTGAATCCAACCCTAGAAAAGTCCCTGGACGGGTGCTACACCAGGATGCTGCGTGCAGCGCTTAACATCAGTAAGAGTGCGCATGTAACCAACAAAATCCTGTATGAGGGAGTACGAAGAGTGAGCAACAAGATTGCTGTGAGGAGAATGAGACTTGCAGGACATTGCCGAAGGCATCGAGAGCTGCCAGCCAGCAAGCTGGTGCTATGGGAACCAACACATGGCCATCGGTCAAGAGGACGTCCCAAGTTAACATACGTGGACATACTCAAGAGGGATTCAGGAGCCCAGAGCACCAACGAACTGGCCAGATGCATGGAGAATCGGGATGACTGGAGGCAACGATGGAAGGCTCGTCTGAGGACGACCTAGAGAGACTGCGCAAGGTGTCGTCGGAGTGACGTCATTTTCATGTGATTTTTGGACGTCCAAATTCGGTCCATTGAAGGGGTTGTTTTGTAACGCCAGGCGACGTCTTTTTTCGACGTCTTCTGCACGTCTAATGTTGACGTCCGTCCACAAAAGTGCGTTTGTGGGAAGAAGGAAGGAGACGGGGTCGGCTTGCTGTGGATCGTGTGTTTTATTAGATAAGTCTTTTCCAAACAATAATCGCGCTCAGTGCGCTCAAACAAAACAGTGGTTTCTTCTCCTCATGAGACCACACACACCTTGCTCTCCCTGGGTATAGAACCCGTGATCTTGCGTTACAAGCGCCAACTCTCTACTGTTTGAGCTACAGCATCACACCTTTGTAGGTGTCTCTAGTTATCACCTGATGCTGAGATGATTATTATGAATTATTAATAATCTGTATTCAAATGTATTAATCATGTTGATAATAACAATGTTGATATTTGTAAATAAATAAAAAATTACATATGTAATACCGTAATGTAATATGTAATTACCGACGTGCGGAAGACGTCGAAAAAACAATCCCTTCAATGGACCGAATTTGGACGTCCAAAAATTACATGAAAATGACGTCACTCCGACGACACATTGCGCAGTGGGCATGTAAATTTCCTGCAACTGTCATAGACGTCCAAATGACGTCCAAAAAATTACCCAGTTCAAAGGTCCAATGTTGAACGTCAATATGACGTCCAAGTTGGGTCATGGTTGGACGTCCAAATAGTGGACCTAGTTTGGACGTTGAATAGATGTCCAGAATTGGTCATGGACTGACGGACCCAATATAGACATGATCTGCACGTCTATCCGACGTCCAATGTTTAGTGGGTTAAATCAGCTTAAAGGGTAACTAAACCCTAAACCAACTTTTTTTAGTTAATGATCTGTAAGAATGGGACTTTATTAGTGCTGTTCATTGATTCGAGTAACTTTTTTGACATTTGAGTATAAAGTGTTTTAATTCTACAATATATGGTGTAAAAACGTCTGAGTGCTGCCCTCTTCAGGTTGAACGGTGGCTACTGCAGTTGAATTTTCCTATTGGATGTTTGGGGTACTGCGTGACGTAAGCGGTACTGCCAGACGTGAGCAGGTTCCAGCTCACCACGCCCTTGGTACGAGCTACCACCACGCATAGTATTGCATCAGTTAGGATAGCTTCAAGTTAGTGTAGATTGATCTGTATTGGCTGTACTGTACAGTGGTTGCATGCACTTGGCCTGGAAGACTGTGAGTTCCCGCCTAGAGCTCAAGTGTGCAACCTGCATTTTACGCGTGATTGCTTCTCCAACGCAATAAAGGTGGAAATGGGCTTCTCCACACAGCTCGCGCTGAAAAGCGACGCAGTGCCAAGCGCTGCTCCTCCTGAATGGACTCCACCACCGCAGCGGCGTCTTGATGTGAGTGATCATTTATATTTTAATCACAATTTATGGTTAGGCTAAAGTTAATGCTCTGGGGTCGACAAACACGTCGGCGCATTTTGCTGGATTTTTTTACATAGCGGTAAAATATGAATATGCCTACAGAGAGCGCACGCTATTGACATCAACTTGATAAAACTCATCAGATGCATGTACTTCACGTCGTCTTGCGACCCTGTGTGTGAGTCACTCTCCATTTTAGAGTCTGACAGCAGCTGTCAATTATTCCGTCACTGCGGGTCTCAGGTGCAGGCCCCCCCGCTCAGCCCCGCCCTCGGTTCGTCCGTTATCTCTGCTGGGGTCTGCCCACTTTTCCAGCATTTTTCAAATATTGCCAGTGGGTGGAGTCAGGCTCTGAGCAGGGGTTTAGTTACCCTTTAAAAAGTAAGTAAATTAGTTTAAAATATGTGCTGAATATTTTTGCTTTGAATCTTAGAATGTTTTGCCTCAGACTCATTTTTATTACAAACTGGAGATGTCTCAAAATGATGTCTTGTGGTAACAGACAGCAAGTCACAGATGCTGTTTATAAAGCCTAACTTGAATTCCTTAAAAAAGGAATTGCATATAGATGAAATGGTACGGTGAAATTCATTGCATCCTTGTGTTTGTTCTTTGCAGGCCCTTCCTGAGTTTGACTTCTTAGCACACACATACTTCCCTGTAGTCAAGATCATTTGAGATCAGCCATGTTTTCCGGAACTCTTCTCGTTTACATGAACTGTACCATAGTCGCAGAATAAGTTTATATTCATAACAGTAATTGTATAGTTAAAGCAGGGCTATGCAGTTTCAGGAATTTCTTCACTGTATTCTTGCTTTTTGCTCACAGGTTTCTCTATAGAGCTCCCCCTACAGTTTCGGAATAGTTATTTCACAACACTGTTGAAAAACTAGTTGGCGACTCTCAGATACCAGAGGCTAGTAGAACAACGACATCAAACCAGATGGGACATTCTTTAAAACATCTTCTTCATTCGGGTTTGAACAGCGTGAGGGAGCGCAATAATGACAGAATTTTAGCAGATTTTTTTGCCGTAAAGCAATTTGTTACATCGCGAGACCTGATATGCGATACTTCCTGACGCTGCGGCCGGCGGCCCGCCGGCTCAAAGTTGCAAGGGTTGTTTTTCCGCTCACAGGCGATAGGGGGGTGAGAGATGACCACCATTCAACCCGAAAAAAGTAATATAACCATTCCAATGACTCCGAAGCTGTTCAGTTAAGGTAAAAAACCTGCATAGTTCACCTTTAATACACATGGACTCTAGTTTGAACAGCTCACAAATAATGTTTTTTTGTTTGGTTGATAGTATTATATTAAACTGAAGAAAAAAAAGGTTTTAGTGGCTTCAGAATTAACCCTCCCTTCATTCATCAGGTTCAGGTTTGACGAGGTGCGCACAAAGTACAAAACATTCAAAGTGTGAGATCGTGTATATCTTGCTGTCCAAAAATGCTCAAATCTCCACGCCAGGAATATTAGATCCAGCCTCTTTACCAGATCACATCAGAAGACATTTGTTTTGCCTGATTCCCAAAAACAGTTAGCAGCAAGTGTTATCTGAAAGCCAAAATCTGTTAACAAACCTGTATTTTGTCTGGATCCCAAAACTGAAGGTTTACAGAGGAGGCTGTGAAATAGAAGGAAGCCAGAGACAAAGTGATGATAAAAAAGGATCAGGGTTTATTGAATAAGCTTAGTTGCATATATTTCAAAGCTCAGACTTCATCCCTACTTCATCTGGACTGCATCTAACCAGCACAAATCCAACATAGATGTATGACCGCTGTTTTGAAGCTAAACACGTAAGGATCTAAGAATCCTTAGATCCTTCAAGAGACATGGGTTTCTGACTCAGTGTATCTCAACTTGATGTTTTTATTGTACTGAGTCAATAACAATTGGATAAAAATACATTTATGTATGTGAGAGATGGCAGATCTTTATAAAACGATTTCATGTCCATAAAACGTTTGGTCAAACTCTGTGAAATTAAAGCTTTTGTGATTTCCACATTTGTGTTCTTTAGGAATTCTTTAGGAATTTTCCCGTGTTGAATTGTTCCGAGTATATATCCTAGGATAAAATAATATTTTGTTTGTAAAACTTTTTTTTTATTATTGTTGCTCATTGCATTGTTGTCCATTATTTTTCCAAGTTTCATAAGTAAATGCAATTAGTTTTCTTCTGACAGCTGAAAATGCTGATGTGCGCCACACATTGTACTCTGAAGGAATTTGTGAACAGCAGAGCCGGACAGTAACTGAGTACATTTACTTGAGTATAGTACTTAAGTACAATTTTGAGGGATCTGTACTTTACTCAAGTATCATTTTTGGGGAGTACTCATGACTTTACTCAAGTACATTTGAGAGGCAAATATTGTACTCTTTACTCCACTACATTTCTATCCATGACTGTGAGTACCCGTTACTTTTTCTAAAAAAGAAAAAAAAAAAAAAGGAAAAAAGAAACATCTCGGAAACCCTCTCAAATGTGATTGGATTGTGCAGGTGCCACTGATTGGTACAGCCTATCAGCAATCACCTTCAGCTTTCCGCCAAAGTCAACTCCATGGTCAGATTTAGATAAGAGACGAAACCACGGATGAAGACGCAGCAGGTCCATCCCGGGAGCGATATTTTTTCCCAGGATGGTAGGGGAAGACTCATGAATATTCATTAGGGAATTCATCCCTAATTGGTCTTGACCCCAGTGACGGGTAGGTTTAGGGGCGGGGTTAGGGAGGTCATAAGACCCCCAGTGAGGGGTAGGTTTAGGGGTGGGGTTAGGGGTAGGTCATCAGACCAATCAAGGATGACTTCCCTAATGAATATTCATGAGTCTTCCCCTACCATCCTGGGAAAAAAAATATCGCATCCTGGGAATGTGCCAAGCCGTGGCCCCACCTTGCCAGACTATTTAAATTTTCTGAACAAGTTAATGATAGTTTTCGCTTCAAGTGTTTGCTGTGTTTACCAATGTAAGCACTGTGGCAGTAGTAATGCAATATTTAGAAAATGTACTCTTGTACTCTTGATACTCAAGTACTTTTAAAAACAAGTACTTTAGTACTTTTACTTAAGTAGACATCTGACTGTAGTACTTTTACTTGTACTTGAGTAAAATTTAGCAAGGGGTATCTGTACTTTTACTCAAGTAATGAAGCTGTGTACTCTGTCCGCCTCTGGTGAACAGCGACTGAGTGAACCTGGCAGAGTGAATGACTTGTATTTAAAAATGCCTGCATGTTATTACTAGAGATGCAACAATTGCCATTTTCTTGGCTAAATCCGATTTCTGATTTTTTTTGTAAGTGACCTGCCGATAACGATTTTTGCCGATTCCGATTTTTTTTCTGGCAACTATAATTGACAGCATATACAAACAAAAATGTACATTTCTTCAATGCAAATTTTTATTTTCATAAAAAACAAAACAATACAAAACAAAACAAAAACACTAAAAAGTCAGTAATAAAATAAGAACAAATGAACAAATTGCAAACATCTGCAGTTCATAGTACATAAACTGCACCTCCAGTATATAGTATGGGTTCTCTTCTACAAAAGATAAGAAAGACAGACAAAGGTCGTTTATAGCCTACCAAGAACGCAGACTTCGGACTTGCCAAGTTCGACCCAGGAGAGCGAACTAAAAAGAGACAGGGTTGTGTAATTTTATTATACATGTAAGTTAGCCTACAGTGAAGAGAATGTACATAAATATTTGAAATATATAAAATAAAATTACAAAACGCTTTTTGTTAAATGTCAGTTTTAATAATCAATAATAGCCATTATAAAAGTATAAGTAGTCTAAAAGGTATAAGAAGCTATACAATAAGAAATAAACAAACGATTCAAAACATAAGTCACCTCTGTAGTAGGCTACAACGTTAGAGTTAACGTAAATAGCCTAAATATATAAAGTTATAAAACTTCACTTTGCCCTCAAACAAAAGATTTGCAAGGGAACAAATTATAGATTAAAGAGACCAAAGATCACCTGTTAGATATTCACAAGAACGAATTATATCTCGAGACTAGTCTATACAAGTTATAGAGACTAGGATTGTCAGAAGGGGGAAATCGGCCCAAAATCAGCCCGATTATCTTTTGGTGTGTACCCAGCATAAGTAGGACAATACCCGGACAACCCTTCTGTGTTAAAATGAACAAAAACTAACCTTCTATATATTTCATGTATTGATGAGGAGTAAGAAGGAGAAAAAATACATAAAAATGAGACATTGGAGGGAGGGGGAAAAAAACTGTCCATGGAACTGGTTTATCTGTTCAGCACCTCCCTGATAACAGTCTGAACAAATTAGTTATTTCCTTCTTTTTCCCCTTTACCATGAACACTGAAATTTCATGAAGATTGACAGCTGTCTTCAAGGGAGAAATCTGTTTTCACTCCTTTCTCTCTTCTGCTGTTTGTTTTTGGTCTCTAAAAGAATAAATTAATCAGATCTCCATTTTTCCATCTTTTGGTCGAATCTGGATCCCATCCACATACGCCTTCTCTCCCACAAAGTAGGTTGTAACAAAGTTTAACGCGGAAGTGGTGCAGGTATTAGATGCTTTTAGTTTCTCTTTCTCGAATGCAGTCAGACAAAGACGGAGAGATTCTGACAAAAACAATCTGAGACATATGTGAATAAGGTAAGTATAAATTAAATGACATGATATTCTTTTATTTGTTCTAAATCTTATTCTAATTTACACAAGTTTGAGTATAAATTATGAAGGACTAAAAATGACAAAAGGAAAAATAAATAAATAAATAAAAGTAGAAATAAATAAAATCAGAAATAATAATAAAAATAAATACATTTTGGTAATATAAATGGCTATTTCTGTATTTTTATATTTATTTATGCATTTCTATATGTATTTATGTATTTATACATTTATTAATATATTTATGTATTTATATATTTATTTATTTATGTATTTATTTCTACATTTATTTATTTCTACATTTATTTATTTCTGTATTTCCACATTTCTACATTTATTTATTTCTGTATTTCCAAATTTCTACATTTATTTTTCCCTGCGCTATATGCTAATTGACCTATGGCAAATTTTGCATCTCATTTGGAAACCAAGGTCCCAGAGTCTGGAGGAAGAATGGAGAGGCACACAATCCAAGATGCTTGAAGTCCAGTGTGAAGTTTCCACAGTCTGTGTTGGTTTGGGGAGCCATGTCATCGGCTGGTGTTGGTCCACTGTGCTGTCCACTCAACGCAGCCGTCTACCAGGACATTTTCAGAGCACTTCATACTTCCTTCAGCAGACAAGCTTTATGGAGATGCTGACTTCATTTTCCAGCAGGATTTGCACCTGCCCACACTGCCAGAAGAACCAAAACCTGGTTCAATGACCATGGTATCACTGTGTAATTACTGTGTGATTTCATGTAATATTCAAATTTTCTGGGATTTTGATTTCGTGGGTTTCATAAGCTGTAAGCCATAATCATCAAAATTATAACAAATAAAGGCTTGAAATATCTTACTTTGCATGTATGAGTCTATATAATATATTAGTTTCACCTGTTAAGTTGAATTCTTGAAATAAATCAACTTTTTGATGATATTCTAATTTTATGACCAGCACCTGTATGCCTCTTTTTTACATTTGAGCCCCTGCGGAACTCTGACGAACCCTGACGAACAGTGTAACCAGTTAATGCAATGGCAAAAGTTCGAGCAAAGCATGCAAACTGTTATTTATTTTTAACACCTCCACCTAATTTTTTCTTGTGCTCCACGCCAGGGGTTTCTGCAGCACCCTCAGCACTGCAACTGGACCGCAATACCGGAGGTCACCAGGATAAAAGACAAGTTGAAGAAAATGTACCGGAGGTCACCAGGATAAAAGACAAGTTGAAGAAAATGTCCAGTAAGCAGAAAGTTTATTCTGAAGCATCGATGTTGTTCATTTTTGAGGAATATTACATACGGAGAAATATGACATAAAATTTCAATCATTGTTCTCTAAAAACAATACATCAATGTTAATATGTTAACAAAGATGCTTTCTTTTTACTTTTTTAGCATATCTTCTTGTTTGCATATTTTACCATTAATTTCCAATGATTGTCATTTTAAAAGAGCATTCAAAAGAACTATTTTAAAAGCCCTATCAATTACTTACGAAGGTTGATTTTGGGGGTTATAATATCTTATAATATGGAGTGAATTGTTCTTAATTGATTTGTGTGTTTTCTTTCTGTTTGTCAGGAGGAAGATGTTTGATGTTGACAGTGTGTCTCGGGATCTTTTGTGTTCTGGTGGCCATCAACATACATCAGCTAAACACCATCAAAGCACAGCATGACACCATCAAAGCACAGAAAGACGAGTTAAACAAACAAATTGTCAACAGAAATATGTTCAGTTGGGGTTGCTTTATCATAAAGGCTGGGCAGCAGTGGTTTCCCCCTAGTACACCCTTAGGGACAATTTTGTCCACTATGAGCCTATTTGTAGACATAGTGGGTAATAAGAGATAATGTACATCCAGCCGGTGGTTCTCTCAAAATAAAAAAAAATAAAATAAAAAATAATAATAATAATAATTATCTCTGATATTGTCATATTGCCCCACTGTGCTTCCGGTGTGTGTGTGTGTGTGTGTGTGTGTGTGTGTGTGTGTCTTTATGACCCAATTGTTGTGTGATAAGGAATGTTTTTTCAGGGGGGTTATTTTTATGACATGATGTGACCACTTATGGGGGTTTTATGACAACAGGTGTTTTGTGACCCCAATTCTGCTTGTGTGACAAGTTTTCAGGGAATATTTGTATTATAGCAGGATAATGGCCACAGTATGAAGAAATTATGAACAGAGGAATGTTGGCGATGGGGGATTCGGGGCTGAAGCATCCATAATGTCTGTGAATGAAACAAATGAGTTTAAAGAAAAAGCATTGCGGTTAAATAAAACATATAAAATAGTGAATAAATGAAATACGATGTTAAATTATCAAGTATAAGTATTTTAAAGTAAGTTTTGAATTTACCATAATGAGGTGATCTTTATGCGTCTATCTGGTTAAATTTGTAATGTCTGAGAATGAAACAATGAGTTTAAGAAATAAAACCATTACTGATAAATAAAACATAAAAGAAATATGAAATAAGATAACATTTATTTAAGTATAAGTATTTGTTTAAACGTGAGGTGAAGTACACTTAGATGTAGAAATGGTCCGGTCTCCATAGAGTTAAAGCTACACTGTGTGATATTTTCCCCCATCTAGCAGTGAAATGGTATATAACCCAGTGAATATTAATTTCTGTTCCAACTTTATATTGTAATGCCAACAGTTCAATTAAATTAAAACATGGGACTTCTTCTAGATTTGATGTTAAAAGGGGTATACGTCAAGGTTGTCCTATCTCTTCCTATTTGTTCTTATTAGCAGCTCAACTCTTATATTAGTAGACCATATCAAGCAAAGCAACCTTGTAGGTATCTCAATTGCAGGTAGGGAGGTGATCATCAGCCAGTTGGCCGATGACACCACTCTCTTCTTAAAAAAGAGTGATCAAGTTGCAGTAGCTCTAGGGGTAATTGATGCATTCTCTAAAGGCCCGTTCACACCAATCACGATAACTATAAAGATAACGATAAAGATAACTATATATGCGTCCACACCAACGACCGATAACGGTCTTTTTATTCTAAGCACGCGCGCGCCCGCGCTGCGGTTTCAAAGTAGCGAAAATGGATGACCTGCTGCTGCTTTATGTTACAAAAAAATATCAAAAGAAAAACAGGCGCTTTTGGGTAGCCTACACGATATCCTTAAAAGACGAGAGGAGTTGGGAGAATCCGTCACTCTGATTAGAGAGTTGTCGTCTTTTGAAGACAAATTTTATTCATATTTTCAAATGAATCAACAACAGTTTCAAGACATCCTGGACATCGTGAAAGAGGACATCAGCAAGAGCCAAACAAATTTCAGAAATCCGATCAGCGCCAGAGACCGTTTGGCAGTATGTCTTAGGTATATAGCCTGCCCTATAGTATATAACCACTGACTAATTAGGAAATGCTATCCAACAAACTTTTGGATAAATTTCATAAGTTAGGCTACAAAAAAAAAAAAAGAAAGAAAGATGAGACAAAGGAGCAACATGTTGGCTATTACAGTAATGGTATTTGCACATAGTAGTTTAAAGGATGATAATAATAGTATTAATAATAATAGCAGCCTTATATTAAAACAAATATATAAACAGTGAATCTAGCAAGTCTAGTGTAATCGATCTAATCTAACAGTGAATTTAGCTGACGAAGTCAATGATGGGATAAAAACATCGCCTAGTCAACACCTTTATGTATACAACGCCTTTTTCACTGCAACTTCAGCTATGTTGTCAAAACTAGCGCTGGATAGCCTACCTGAGGTAATTTTGTTCCACTATGCTAAACTGCATAATATCTCATCGTTAATACTTCTCACCATTTATTCCCAGGATGACCGATTGCTTTCCATATATCCATCTTTTTTAACGTATCCTTGAAAAGGGGGTTTGACTTGTCAAACAGTGGAGGATTTTTTTGTACCTCGACGATTAACTTCTCTGCAATGTCATCTGCCATTTTAAATGCGCGAGACCTTTAAATTAGAATGGATTCTGATTGGCTGTCAGTGTTTTATCGTTTGACAGCTGGAAAAAAAATCGTTCTGAAAATGATCCCAACGATATCGTTCCTCATATCTTTATCGTTATAGTTGTGGTGTGAACTCTGTTATTCTTTAATATGGAGAACGATTTTTAGAATTATATCTTTATCGTTATCTTTATAGTTATCGTCCTTGGTGTGAACGGGCCTTAAAGCTTCTCGCTTATACCTTAATATATCTAAGTGTGAGTTATTACCTATTACAGAGTGCGATATTTCATCCATTTGTAATATTCCTGTCAGAGAAAAAGTGACATATTTAGGAGTTGTAATAACTAAGAATCAAGCAACACGATGTTCTGAAAATTGTATTTCTGCTATTGACAAAACCCGTAAAAAACTCAACCAGTGGGTCCAAAGAAATATTTAATTAAAAGGCAAGGTCTTGCTTACTAAAGCTGAAGGGTTATCTAGATTAACATATGCAGCTTTAGCTATACATTTGGACAATAAAACTTGTAAAATGATAGATAATCTTTTATTCAATTTTGTTTGGAGGAATCGTACCCACTATAATAAAAAAAACTGTTGTAATGAACACGTATGAAAATGGAGGTCTAAATTTTCTAGATTTTTAAACATTAAATTACACTTTTAAAATTAATTGGATGAAACACTTCTTAAAATGCCCCTCTTCAATTTGGAATTTTATTCCAAATTATATATTCTCCTAGCTGGGTGGCCTACAGTTTCTTTCGTTATGCAATTATAACATTGAAAAATTACCTGGAAAGCTCTCTTCATTCCACAAACAAATGCTTCTGGCTTGGTCTCTTATTTATAAACACAACTTTTCCCCACATTCATATTTCATATGGAACAATCATAATATTCTCTATAAAACAAGTCCTTATTCGTGATCTTTTCAATGAAGATGGGTGTCTATATACACTGTCACGCCTAGAGAATTTGCCATCGTTTTCGATGCTATTCCCACAGGTGTTATTACATTGTTTAGAGGTTTGGATAGGACTTTGTTTACCACACCACCTATTTTTGATCCCACTCAAACAATGGTGGGCAAGATTTGTCTAGTTCCATATTTTAGCAATAGGTCCATTCGTGCTCTCTTTCAGAAATATATTGTTACCAAATCTTATGTAATTACCTATTGGAGCAATTTTGTGGATATTGTGGACTGGAGAAAAGTTTGGTTATTGCCACATAAATACCTTATTGTAAATAAAGTCAGAGAAGTCTCATTTAAATTAATTCATAGATTCTATCCAGTGAAAAGTTACCTAAAAAAGTTTAAACCTAACATTGACATAAAATGTGGTTTCTGTAATGCACAAGATGAAACTACAGTACACTTGTTTTGGGACTGTAACTATACCAAAATATTTTGGAAGTGCTTTTGCAGGTATATTATTGATTTTGTGTACCCTCATTTTTAAATTTGTTATATGGTTTTATTAATACGGAGAAAAACTTTGAGAAAGAATTTTACTTTATAAACCTATTACTTCTCCTAGCAAAATTTCATACTCATAAATGTAAATTTTCCAATCATAAGCCATTATTCAAAGTTTTTATCAATGATTTTCATCAATACCTTCAAACGCTTTCTGTTTCAGAGAGACCAAAGCAAGGAAAACATTGTCTTGTTGTGCTCTCTTCAAAATCCCCCTTTAAATTTTGTCGCATTTTCTTATCCTAACAATCTCTAATTGACTGTATCTCCTTTATTTATTTGCTTATCTTTTCATGTATTATTATTATTATTGTACATTTTGTCTGTGTTTTTTTTTTTTTTTTTTTTCTCTTCTCTCCTCTGGTGTATGTTCCGATTCTTGTTTTACATGCTGATAATATTTGTTGGCTATTATACGTTTATATCTAATAAAAAATAAAAATAAAAAATAAACATAATTTCTGTTCCTTTCAATTCTGAGTGCGTTTTTAACTCCTACGGCCGTATTATTCCAAGATTAACATGGCTTCCAGTTCGACTTCCTCCATGAGTGTCAATGAGTGTAAAACGCGAAAGGCAAAGCTTGAATTTCCAGGAATGTCCCTCTTTGGCAAATGTATTTTGAAGATGGAGGCGCAACATGGCTGCCGCCATTCGAGCGTCTCACTCGTTTTATAAATGGCAGATTCTACGCTTAAGAGAATACTTTATTAGTTGGTGGAAGTAATTACACACGAATGAGCACATATACTTTTGATAGAACAGTGTTTTTTGCTAAGAATCAACTTAAAAAAGTTACACAGTGTAGCTTTAAATACAACTCCCTGTGAATTACCATCATTTTCACACATAGAAACTTGTGATGTAGTATCATCACCAGACTGCTCCTCCTCCATTTCCTCATTATTCAAGACGGATTCAATTTCATCCTTTGCATTTTCCCACTTTTTATAGTGGGGTGGCTAAGCGCAGATTTTCATCAGAATCGATCACTTAGCGATAAAAGCATGAAATTTGTTATGAAGGCTCGCAAAGGGGGTCTGATCAGATTTAGGACCGTATGCGCTCAAAATTTGGCCCCTGGGGGCCATGTCGTAATAGGAAAATGAATTAAAAGCTGCCAGAAACATAAAATGCAATAACACATTTCACCATAAATACATGTAAATATGAGCACACTTTTACATAGAAGGTATTTAAACTTTAAAATATAAGATATGTTTTAAAAAAAATTGAAAATGGCCGCCAAATATGGATTTCATAATGTCATAATGGATAGACGACAGAAATTAACAATTAAACAAGTTGCACATTTGATCATTAATCAATCTAGTTCATTTTTAAACAAAAAGGAAAAGAGGTTATGATATCTATCAGAAATTATGTACTTTTTAAATGTATATTTAAATATTTAATATTAAATTGTGTGCATATACTAATACGCATAATTTTTACTTGGTAGTTTGTCAGTGACTCCTCCTTATTCAGTCAGTAGGTTTCATCTTGTGGTGGCCACAGTTGAATATTATTCTCTTTAAAATCTAAGGGAACTGGTGGGATGTTTTACTCTTGACTACAAGTGAGATAAAGGCAAAGTCAGTTGAATGTGTTTCTCACTGTTACTCAGTAAATAGTGTAGGCTAATACTGCAAGTAAGCAAACATAACTCAGACAGGCAAATATAACATAAAATAGATTTTAGTCTGCAGGAATTTAGAGTTAGGATTCTGTGAAATAAAGTAGGTGTCCATTTCCACAGAATTTCATTTAGGCTGGTTATCTAAACTAGCTGCAATTCATCCTATTTATTTCATTGTAACTCTGTGCTCTTGTACGGCTAGTTTATACAACCCAAAGCTAATCTCAGTCAATTCTTTGCTCTCCAAATGCTCTCACCTTGACTAGAAATATTAATTGTAAGAACTGTTGAGTCCTGCTGGATTATTTGCAAGTGGTTTAGTAGGTAGGCCTACACATCACATTGTAGACCGAGTTCCCCTTCGAGGGGAACGCCCTTCACCGTGGCACGTCCGAATTTATTAATGAAACTAGTCCAATCCTATTGGCGTTGCGTGATGACGTAGCGTGTGACGGCATATACGGATGTGTACAAAACATGGGGGGGTCTCGACAAGGCACACCACTCGGCTCAAATTGCCCCTAATAATGACGAGCTCATGGAGGTTGTAACGCGAGCTGTGGCCAAACTTAACATTAGTTGGCCACAGGAAAGACAGGAAATGCGAGTCAAGAGTAAACTTGATGAACGTTTTCTGCAGCATCGCGCACAACCTTCACGTCGGTCTCTTCCGTTCTTCCCGGATTTACACAATGAGTTGTGTAAATCCTGGAACAGGCCTTTTTCAGCACGCCTATCTAACCCTCCAATGTTAAAATACAGCAACATTGTGGGGGTTAGAGAAAACGGATATGGGATGATGCCTCGTGTGGAGGAAGCTTTAGCCAGTTACCTCTCACCCGACCTTGCGTCATCCCTTAAGACACCGGCATTGCCCTCCAAACCCTGTCGTACGACATCTGATTTGGTGGGTAGAACTTACATGGCGGCAGGTCGGCCATCGGCCGCTCCATGTCAGCACTGGTAGCCACGGAGAGGCATCTGTGGCTTAATTTATCGGGCATTAAGGAAAAGGACAGGGGCTTTCTCCTTGACGCGCCTGTTTCTACCACTGGTCTGTTCGGCGAAGCCGTTAATGCAGTCGTCGACAGATTTCAGGAGACTAAAAAGCAGAGCGAAGCCTTCAAGCAATATCTTCCTCGTCGATCAAGGTCTAGGAGGTCTGCTAGGGAAAAGCAGCCTCAGCCCGCATCGAGCTCCTCCTACCGCCAAAGCCAGAGGGAGAGCGTCGCTTCTAGAGGTCCCCCTCAAAGAGCTTGGGACTCTAGACAGCGCTCTCACCCACAGCCTCCTGAGAGGGCGGATCTGAGGACCGTCCTCCAGGCCAAGATGGCAAAGGGAAAGAGGTCCTAATTACTGTGAGACCTCTGAGGGCTGAGACTACTGATCACTCTGCTCCCAGGAGTTCTGGAAAGGGTCCGTCGAGACGGGGTCAGCCTACTATTAGTAGCCCCATTGTGGCCGGCCCGAGTATGGTTCTCGGATGTCATATCACTCCTGGCAGGCCCGCCATGGCAGATCCCTCTGATCCCTGTCCCAGGCAGAGGGCTTAGTTCTCCACCCTCGCCCCCGAGCTGTGGAAACTGTGGGTCTGGCCCCTGAGGGGGCACAGTACCTAGAAGCCGGCCTGTCAGCGGGAGTGGTTGAGACTATACTTACTTCCAGAGCTCCCTCCACGAGGAAATTGTATGGCCTGAAGTGGAATGTATTTTCCATTTGGTGCAGAGAGCATGAATTGGACCCAGTTAACTGCCCGGTTGCTTCAGTACTGGAGTTTCTCCAAGACCGCTTCTCTGCTGGGCTTACCCCGTCCACGCTCAAGGTTTATGTGGCTGCCATTGCGGCTTTCCACGCTCCTCTAAGTGATGGGCCTCTGGGGATGGGCCTCCTGAGAAAGGGAACGAGACACTGCGTCGGTTCGCCATGCCTCACCCCGCCTGGAGCGACTTGCTTCATAGCAAAGCTGACTTTTCTGTGTGCCGGCGTGCTTTTGTACACATCCGTATATGCCGTCACACACTACGTCATCACGCAACGCCAATAGGATTGGACTAGTTTCATTCATAAATTCAGACGCTGAAGGGCGTTCCCATAGTGTCGTCACCGACGCAGTGTCTCGTTCCCTTTCTCAGGGAACAAGGGTTACATACGTAACCCGAGACGTTTTCCTCACAAGAAAAACGTAAATTAGCATGATTAGCATGATTACCACAATTAGTCAATCGATTTAATATTTTTTCTGCCAGTTAAGTGAAATAGAGTAGCCAATATTTTTTTTAGGTATTAGCACACATCTTTTAAGTTAGTAGTAGACCTCAAATACAGTTCCATGTCTTAAGAAAACCTAAAACTACAAGACCACTACACAAGAACTACTGTGATTAAATTAGCACGATTAGCATGATTACCACAATTACAATCGATTTAATCTTTTTTGTGCCAGTTAAGTGAAATAGAGTAGCCAATATTTTTAAAGTTATTAGCACACATCTTTTAAGTTAGTAGTAGACCTCAAATACAGTTCCACTTCATAAGAAAAACTAAAACTACAAGACCACTACACAAGAACTACTGTGATCCAATGCAATGGCTAAAACCTTCAAATTATTTAATCCTGGATATACTGATCCCCCAACACAAATAACTGACTGGGAATTGTGTTTCATTTGTCAGAATAATACTCAAGAGCCACTCAGATGCCCATCAAATTGTCAAGGGCAGATCAATACTGAACGCCAGTCTTCAAGCTGTCAGAGCTTACTCAACTGTGCACATCTAGAATGGAACAGCTTGGCGTTCTTCTCGGCTGTCAAGTACAGGACTCAAGGAAAGGCTGTTAGCCCAGTTTACAGCTATGCGTGTCCAGAAGAGAGGGCGGGATGTTCTGTTGTTTTTTGATGATGACATTGGTGCTGCTTTGACGAAGGCATGTGAGCTTGAATATAATGACCAGGATGCAGTGCATTTAGCAAGAGCTGCAAAAATTGTTCGACGTCAAATGTTTAGGGATTCAAAACCATTCACTGCGGAATGCCTTGAAAATTCTATATCTCCATTACTTTTGACACTGGTAAACCTGATCAAAGTCCTTTTAGGCAAGTCGTGCCACTCGGCCGCCATCTTGGCAACGCCTCCGGGCAGCTATTTCGGACTAACAAGACCAGGCTCCTATCTGAATGAATGGGCAGAGAGTAAGAACTGCACTTTCACTGGTCACCGGGACATAAAAACTGCATGTATAGAAACAGCAGTAAAATATGATAAAAATCACTGAAAAAGTTTGATGACTTTGCCCCAAAATAAGGTTTAAAATGCCTTTTCCCCCACAGGTTATACTTTTACTACGCATGCGCAAGGGTTCACGTTCACGACACCAACTTCATTTACGTCTCTATCCAGAATGCCGGTGTTGTGCCAAGCACTTAAACAATTATATGTATTTAAATGTCTGAAACCTAAAATAAACATTATGTGGTTAAAACACTGAATAGTTGTGATATAGCCTATGACAAGCGCTGAGCGCGTCCGTCTTTGGCTCAGCGCCAGCCACAGCGCGAAAGCACAGGTTGAATATGGCAGTTATGTCACGTCACTGTACATTCGCTCCTTAGTGGTCAGCTGCTGACTGTTAAAAGCAGATGATTGGCTTTCCAGCGGGAGGGGCGGGACATGTGCATACAACCGCCATCTTTGCCGTTACGGGTTTTCCTTATATAGTTGTATTGAGGATTGAGGAAGTGGCATGTCTCATATAAATTGTCTCTGACCTGATTCTTCAAGGGCCGAGTATTAAAGATCAAATGGAGAAGAAATGGAGAAGAACTCCAGCTGCGCTGACTATTGCCCATATGCTTTGGTAGAGACCAGACAAAGATCAGCTCTTAATCACTTGTCACTGTGATGTCTAATTTTGACCACATAACATGAATTTACAGATAATTCATTAACCCATGTATAGTAATATTTAGTATTACAGGAGCAAATTTTAAAACATATCTTATATTTTAAAGTTTAAAGACCTTCTTTGTGAAAGTGTGCTCATATTTACATGTATTTATGGTGAAATTTGTTAATTGCATTTTATGTTTCTGGCAGCTTTTAATCCATTTTCCCATTACAAAATCCATATTTGACCCCAGGGGTCAAATTTCAAGTGCCTACGGTCCTAAATCTGATCAGACCCCCTTTGTGAGCCTTCCTGCCAAATTTGATGCTTTTATCACAAAGTGATAGATTTTTGCGCTTAACCGCCCTACTATTAGTACCACTAGTACTAGCTACTTCTTCATCAGAATCTAGATCAGTTATGCTAATCTTTGGGCCACATTAGCTACAACATCATAATTTTCAGTGTCAACAGCCGGTAACACAGCATCTGAATTAACATCACTCACCTCAACAAGTGGAACAACTTCATTTTGGGCCGCATCAACGCTATTGTTTACGCCCTCATCCTCTGATCCTGCTGCATTTTCTGCACCTGTTTATTATATGGGACACATAAGACGCTTGTGTCCGATGTCTCCACACTCGAAACATCTTATGCTGCCAGTAGTTGCATACACCATATATAATCTTCCCTCGTGTTTCACACGAAAATTAATATCCAGTGTATTTCCATGCAGCAAAAGTTACATTTGATGTATACGTTTTATTAATTTGAAAGTTTCTGAATCCTTTGTGAATAAAATATTAGTGCTGGGCAGGGCAACGATTAAATTTTTTAATCGCGATTAATCGCATGATTTTCTTGAGATTAATCGCATTGCTACGCGCAAAATTGAATAATGAATTCTAAAGTAGTGTATTCACACTTTTGATCTAAATGTACTGCTATATACACAAAAGTGCAATAACATGTGGTTAGCAAAAACTTTAAACAAATAGCCTAATGTGCTTTTTACCAGCAGTAGTATTCCCTTTACACAGTAGCAATCAAATATTTCTTGTAAATCTCAACTTAAACATTAATGTAATCAAATCAAATATTAAACCAAAGCTATTATCTAGCTTGTTACCATCAAGTTACCATCAGAATCCCATTTTCTTGGTTTTTTTCTGAACAGGTATCAACAGGTATCTTTCATCAGGGAGCAGCAGAAACAGTCGGTGTTCAGTAGCAAGTTTCCCTGTTAGAGTGAGGTGAAGTGGTCGAGCACAAGGTGCAGCGACAAGCGGCTGCGTTCCCGTTAAACTGTCGCGGCTGTGCGCACACGCCCGCCCGCTGCCGAAGTTGAATTGTCTTGAACTTTTTATACACGACGCGTAACACAATCATTGGAAGAGAAACTGAAGCTCGCTGTTTGTGAGTTTCTAGAATCTGAATAGTTATCAGGACATCAGCAGGAGGGAATTCACATAGCAAAGCATCCCCGCTAAACTAAACGCAGACCTATCAGGTAAAGTTATGTATACTTTTAATTTAAGTTAACTTTTATTTTTGGCAGTCGAGGGGCGGGACTTACTGTTTTAATAACCTCAAATGTCATTGGTTACTTTTCTCCTTTTCCAGAAGTCAGTTGCGATTGGACGCCTGTCCAATGACTCGTAGGGCCTAATTCACTTGACTTGAGACATGAGACATCACTTCATTTGTTTTATTTATTGTGGTTTATTAATGTGTAATGTGATTTAATGCATTGTTAATATAGAATAGATTCTTACCAGATACTTTATTAACAGAAAGTCTTATTGCATTGTGTCGTTAAGAGATATTTAGGCTACAGACTAATGACGCATTTCCATGGTTATTAGCATTGCAAATTGACAAATTTTTTTATACATTTTTAGGTAATATAAGTGGTTAATTATGTTTTCTATTAAATGCAAAAGGGGTTCTGGCTTCTCAAGTTAAGATACAGTACACAGCATGAATTAGCTTACAAATGCCTTTTCAGAATTTGCTACAAAATATAGAGGAACAAAATTAAACCCAGCAAATTAGATATTAAAATATTATATAGTGATCTTAACCATCTAACTTTTTGTAAGCTAATAACCTAATAAGAGAAAGTATGAGGCAAGTACAGTACACCGTATAAATGATTACACCCCATCTGAACATAACATATCTTAAAAAAAAAAAAAAAAAGATAAAGAAAAAATTCTGAATTTGTTTGGGTTTCAGAGGGGTGTTTATGCTGTGTACTGTATCTTAACTTGAGAAGCCAGAATCCCTTTTACATTTAATAGAAAATATAATAAACAACTCAAAATTGACATAATAGTAATACACAGGATGATAACAAAAAGCTTACACAACAACTCTTGAATATTGATATAAACAAGTAATGTATCTTTCATCCAAAGCCCTTGTTATATTTGCAACTATTTAATGGACACGTTTTACATTTCTGAGGTTCTCAGAACCAATATAATTTTGGTTGGGTAAACGTAAATAGTGGTGAATGAGAGTATAGTGGTAATGTAGTGGTGGTGATACAGTATACAGCAAATACAGGTGAAACTCGAAAAGTTAGAACATCATGCAAAAGTTCAAAATTAGAAACAAATTCAAAATTAGAATATTGTGAAAAGGTTTTCATAAACTGTAAGCCATAATCATCAAAATTATAAAAAATAAAGGCTTGAAATATCACACTTTGCATGTAATGAGTCTATATAATATATTAGTTTCACCTTGTAAGTTGAATTACTGAAATAAATTTTTTTGCACATAAAAAAAATAAAAAAATAAAAAAAACTTTTGCACATGAACTTATTCTAATTTTTCGAGTTTCACCTGTATGACTTTACATTCCAATTTTTCTCCAATTTCTTTTATATTTTAATGCCAATATCACAAATCACAGTGTTATAAATATAAAATGTAAAAATGTATACAAATTTGGGTCAATTTGCAATGCTAATAAATATGGAAATGCGTCATAGTCTGTAGCCTAAATATCTCTTAACAACACAATGCAATAAGACTTTCTGTTAATAAAGTATCTGGTAAGAATCTATTCTATATTAACAATGCATTAAATCACATTACACATTAATAAACCACAATAAATAAAACAAATGAAGTGATGTCTCATGTCTCAAGTCAAGTGAATTACGAGTCATTGGACAGGCGTCCAATCGCAACTGACTTCTGGAAAAGGGGAAAAGTAACCAATGACATTTGAGGTTATTAAAACAGTAAGTCCCGCCCCTCGACTGCCAAAAATAAAAGTGTTCGAGCGAGCAAAAGCAGCAGGCGAGAGCAGATCAAGCGCGAGCGCGTGGGGAATGATCATGCGCGCGCGCGAGGGCTTGTATTGCGTGCAGAGATGATGTCATGCGCGCGCGCAGGGTTTGAATGAGCTCGCGAGTTCCCGTTTCTTCGCGTGAAGATCTGTTATCCTCTCGCGTATGTCATTTACCGCGCGCGCCCGCATCAGTTGTGCGCCCGTTTATTATTGGCATTGATTTGTCGCCATAGTTATGTGCTGGCTGACCAACATCCCACCCCTCCTGTGACCCATGGTTTGACTGTTAGTCCAGTCATTTTATGAAAAAAGTTTGAACAAATTGCAACAGAAGCAAACTCAACTGAGTTTGTATCCTCAATATGTCCTGAGTAAGGAAAAAAAGGTCCCGAAGAATCCCATTAGGGGAAAGTTTCGAAAAAGACCCAAATATATCCTATTCATACGCCTATTCATTCTTTTTCTTATGTGAATAGGGTCAAAATTTTAACCTTTAGATATCACCATGAAAATTACTGAGTTGATTACTTATATCAAGACAAACAAAAAATGTATTACAAGTTTTTTTGAAATTGTTTGTTAACATGGACAAACGGTGCATAATCTAATTATGTATGTGCTAATTTGCATAAATACCACAACAGATCTAAACATTGGGTATAGCCAGGCGAAAATGTCTTGTTGAATCTTGTTGACACATAACAGTAAAATACTTAATGTTAAGGTCTGAATGGAACCCATTTAGGCTACCCATGAGCATTAATACATAGAGGCAGGAAGAAATACTAGGAACCAGCCTTTATTAATTTTTAAGAGATGGGGTTTGGGGCTGGGTCCGTGGGACTGTTTCTGGGGGATGAGTCTGAGGGAAGAACAGGAGACATTGGTAAGGAGAATGCAGAAGACAAAAGGTAGGCAAAATAAAAAGTGAATCCCCAGAAACAGTCCCACAGACCCAGCCCCAAACCCCATCTCTGCAATAATAATGTATTAATGTTCATGGGTAGCCTAAATGGGTTCCATTCAGACCTTAATATTAAGTATTTTACTGTTATGTGTCAACAAGATTCAACAAGACATTTTCACCTGGCTATACCCAATGTTTAGATCTGTTGTGGTATTTATGCAAATTAGCACACATGTAATTAGATTATGCACCGTTTGTCCATGTTAACAAACAATTTCAAAAAACTTGTAATACATTTTTTTTTTTGTCTTGATGTAAGTAATCAACTCAGTCATTTTCATGATGATATCTAAAGGTTAAAATTTTTACCCTATTCACGTGAGAGAAAGAATGAATAGGCGTATGAATAGGATATATTTGGGTCTTTTTCGAAACTTTCCCCTAATGGGATTCTTCGGGACTTTTTTTTCCTTACTCAGGAAATATTGAGGATACAAAATCAGTTGAGTTTGCTTCTGTTGCAATTTGTTCAAGGTTGACCCCCATTTTGGCTTAAAATGACTGGACTATGTAGGCCTATGTGTATTCAGAGCCAGTGAGCAACAGACTTTCAAAATAATAATAATAATAAAAAAAAACTGCGTTAACGTGCGATAAAAAAATTGTCGGCGTTAATTAATAAATGCGTTAACGCGATAATAACGCGTTAACTTGCCCAGCCCTATAAAATATATATAAAAATGACTTGATCATGATTAATGTTCCTGTTACATATGAAAATCATGAACTGACAAGCTTAAGTATGAAGCACAGCATAAAAGTAAGTAAATTAGTTTAAAATATGTGCTGAATAATTTTGCTTTGAATATCCATGTTTTGCCCCACTAATTTTTATTACAAACTGAGGAGTCAAAATGATGTCTTGAGGTAACAGACTTGAATTCCTTCCAAAAAAAAAATTGCATATAGATGAAATGAGATGCTGTGAAATTCATTGCATCATTGTGTTTGTTCTTTGCAGGCCCTTCCTGAGTTTGACTTCTCGGCACACAAATACTTCCCTGTAGTCAAGATAATTTGAGATCAGCCATGTTTCCAGGAACTCTTCTCGTTTACATGAACTGTCATCAGTCGCAGAATAAGTTAATATTCATAATCACAAATCATGTTTTATTTTTTTTATTTTTTTATTTAAAAAAAAAAGCCTTTCTGGGATATTCCTTTGCAGCATGCCATGGGTGGGTTTTTCTTCGTAGTCAAGATCATTTGAGATCAGCCATGTTTCTCAGTCTTGACAACATTCTCCACACCTTTTTGACAAAACATACTATATATTTAGCATATGAGCAGAAACTGGTTAATAACAAAAGCTTATTTGATGTCTATTTTACAGTAAAAACTTTATAATCTATCCAAAACTATTCACGTTTTAATGACTCGTTATTACTAACTATAGTAAAAAATCAAGTCCACCATTCTCCAGTTGAATGTGACAAAAAACTAGTCACAACTAGTCACAAGTTGTCAAGGCTGGATCTGGATTTTCCCTTTGCCTGCAGAGATTAGGCCTATATTGTCTGTGATGGACAAAGTCCTCCGGCTGGACCTGACATGAAGACTTGATACTGAAGCAGAAACAATCTCTCTCGCTGACCTTGATTCTGCAGTTGCGCAACTCTTCTGAGTGACTGTAACATACTGAACAAAAACAATTTAATTGATTTGAGAGCAACTATTCATTTAAAGAAGTTTGATTGAGGAAAAAATAAATATCAGTAAGTGGTCTATTAACCCCCCTCCCACTTTCTGATTCATGTAATTGTGTTTACAGTTGCTTGCTTTTTATTGTGTTAGGATATGTATTGTTTTAAATGTTGTGTGTTGTTATGATTTATGTGATGCAGTGGCTATATTTTGAGCCCAAGACAAATCAGAGTGATTCTCAAAATGTTCAAAAAATTATAAAATAATTATGTGTGCTATATATTTATTTATGCTCATTGTCCCTTTTTAAAGACATTGTCCAAATTTTATTTTAGATTTAATCCTGCAATTTACAGGATTTGTTTGTTATTTGTGCTTGTGCAAGATAGCCATACCAGCCAGTAAAGTTCCATGGTTTCCAATGTGCCAGCACGCAATTTACATGTTTACACAACAGTTTCACACGTTTGGCCCTTTTGGCCTTCCATACATCATTGCCTCTCTCATCTACTACACGATATCAAAGTTTGATATGTCTGTCATTGGAAAGTTCCAGTGGTGTCATGAATAATTAAGAGAAAGTGTCTTCTCATTGGATAAGAAAACTCAGTCATGAATAATTATGAGACACCAATGAGTCTTTTTATTATTTTTTTTTAATTATTATTTCCAGAATTATACATTGTATAATACAGCATACACATATTTCACATATAAGGTTTAAAATGAATCCAGACTCTGCCCGCTCTGTCACACGGCCAAAGTTACCTCTCACCGGTCATGTTATAAATGTAAGTCTTGTGCCCACTCACGAGCGCTCACACTTACTGACAAACACTTTACCCCCGGCGCTGCTCGCGCGTCCCGGTTTTCCAACAAAATGTTCCCCGTCCAAAGCAACCGGGACATCGTGTGTAAAACGACCAGCCATCGCTGTCAGCGAGCCGCCGTATCCAAGCACTGAGAGCGCGCACCACATAGACGCGGCTCTCGCTCCCCTGAGAAATCGGGTTATGCGAATTTTTGAACTATCTGGACGATTGGCTGGTCTTAGCGCAGTCAGAGATAGAGCTTATATCTCACAGGACAGCGCTTCTCAGCCACCTGGAAAGCCTGGGTCTCACGGTCGGTCAACTGGACCAAGAGCTCACTACTGCCCAGTCAGTCAGTTTCTTTCCTGGGTATAGAATTGGACTCTGTGGCTATGACGGCTGGCTTATCGACACAGCGCGCGCGCCGTGTTCGACATCTGGCCACGTCTTTCCAGAAAGACAGCACCTCTCCTCTGAAAACATTTCAGAAAATGCTGGGGTATATGGCATCAGCTGCAGCAGTGCTTCAGCTGGGCTTATTGCGTATGCGCCCGCTGCAACGCTGGCTAAACGCGCGAGTGCCTCACCGAGCGTGGGCTTCCGGCGACAGATGAATCAGAGTGACTCAGAGCTGCGTTTCAGCTCTGCAGCCCTGGTTAGTGGCCGACTGGTACCAGCGGGGAGTGACGATGGGAGCTGTCTCATACCGAAAGGTCATCTCGACGGACGCCTCCAACTCATTTTCATTTGTAGTTATTTCAATAACCATGCATAAACATTATTCTTTCAAAAATACAAACATGTACATACATGTTGCTCACATATTATGGTAGCCCTGTTTGTGCTAAATAGAGTGTAATTATACCTCTGCCATTAATATGTTTATAAGCAACTGAAAAAAGCACAAATGTAAGGGCATGTCAGAACATCTCAAGGACCCCAAAAACACCTTAGGCCCCAGAGGGTTAAGGGTGGAGGGAGACAGCCTTCTCTCCAGCCCTTCTTCTTGGGGTGACAAGGCATAGCGTCGTCGACCGCCAAGCGCGCCCTCTTGGGGCCCCGTGGGTCAGTGGCAGAACATAAAGAAAAGGAAACAAAAGATTCTCCGCCCGGCCCTCCACCGGGGGAAGGAGTGGCGCGTTCGCCATCTCCTGAAGAGCAACTTGATCCACCTCTGGGCCGCCCGTCTCAGGGTCGTTTGCACCGTCGCTTGCCTCCTGGTTTGGCAGCGGCCTGGATGGGCGGGGTCGGCTTCTTGCGGCTTGCTCCACGCTGAGGCCTAGATGGTTGCTGCTGCTGGGGCTTAGCGGGAGCGGAAGATGCCGCAGAAGGCCGACCTCGGCGACGAGTAGACGGAGGGTCTGTGGCCGGCCGACGGGTGGGAGCAGCAGCGGTCCGCCGGGGCAGGATGTGCCAGATAGCCTCCGTCTGCTTCTGTGCGGCCGAGAGCTGTTGGGCAAAACTCTCGACCGCGGCGCCGAACAACCCAACCTGGGAAAGAGGGGCATCCAGGAACCGATATTTATCGGTGTCCCTCATATCCGCCAGGTTGAGCCAAAGGTGGTGCTCCTGGACCACCAAGGTGGACATCCCCTGACCGACTGAACGTGCGGTTTCCTTTGTCGCCCGGAGGGCGAGGTCGGTTGCCACACGGAGCTCCCGGAGGAGCTCTGGGTCAGAACCACCCTCATTCATGTCCATGAGCGCCTGGGCCTGGTGGACCTGCAAGAGCGCCATGGCATGGAGGGCAGAAGCAGCCTGTCCACAGGCCTTGTAAGCTTTCGCCATTAGACCGGACGAAAACTTACAGGCCTTGGATGGGAGGCGTGGATTACCCCGCCAAGAGGAGGGGGACGCCAGATACAGTTGCATCGCGACTCCACTGGGGGGATATCCACATACCCGCTTATGAGGCGTAAGGGGCCCGCGGAGGTTGTCTCGATGGGGAAGCCCTCACGGTAATCCTCAGATCACCCTGGTCATGCACAGAAGTAGGTCTAGATCGGGGCATAGGCGAGGGGACTGCACCTCCCTTCAGGTAGGCGAGTCTCGATCTTAGCGCTGAGATAGTCATATTCCCGCAATGGGAACATGAACTATCCACAAAAGCTGCCTCAGCGTGCTGAATGCCCAAACACGAGAGGCAACTACTGTGGCCATCTGCTGGCGCCAGGGAACGACGGCATCCAGAAACGCACAAGCGGAATGACATCTTGAAAAAGACGCAGGGTCACGCTTGTGTTGCTCTTTTAGTGAAAACAAAAAATACAAATACTCTTTCTGTGTTGAGGCACCCAGGGGTAGCCGCAGTGTGAATAAACACACAGGGGGAAACGGCCACCGAACCGACACAATACAATAGTGCTGTGAAAACAGCAGTTGTGAGCTGCAATGCTCACGGCCACCGCTGATCGCGCCGTCACACCAACACGAACGAGAGTCTTCTTATTCGTTCTCAAAGGCAGTCTAGTAGTTTTTCGGAAGTCAAAAACAAAGCTCGGCTCCGAAGTGAAAGACAATATGTACATGCGCCCGCTTCCTGTTTATACCCGTGCTGCGGGGCGGGGCGCATGACGCGATTCACGCACGCCAACGTTCATTGGCTCGTTCTGTAGACACTTGAAGTTGATAGGGCTCCCTGAAGCGATCCCAATTACGTCGTCACGTCGACGTTACGGCTGTAATTGTACAGTTAATACACATGGACTCTAGTTTTAACAGTTCACAAATAATGTTTTTTTGTTTGGTTGATAGTATTGTATTAAATTGGAGAGAAAAAAAAAAGTTTTTAGTGGCTTCAGAAGTAACCCTCAATTCATTCATCAGGTTCATGTTTGACGAGGTGCGCGTAAAACATTCATAGTGTGAGATCGTGTCTATATCTTGCTGTCCAAAAATGCTCAAATCTCCACACCAGGAATATTAGATCCAGCCTCTTTACCAGATCCCATCAGAAGACATTTGTTTTGTCTGATGCCCAAAAACAGTTAGCAGCAAGTGTTATCTGAAAGCCAAAATCAGTTAACAAACCTGTATTTTGTCTGGTACCCAAAACTGAAGGTTTACAGAGGAGGCTGTGAAATATCAAGGTAGCAGGAGACGAAGTGATGATAAAAAAATGATCAGGGTTTATTGAATAAGCTTAGTTGCATATATTTCAAAGCTCAGACTTCATCCCTTCTTCATCTGGACTGCATCTAAGCACAAATCCAACATAGATGTATGACCACTGTCTTGAAGCTTAACACGTTGCGATGAACAATCCTTGGATCCTTCAAGAGACATGGGTTTCTGAGTGTATCTCAACTTGAAGTTTTTATTGTAGCCTTCATCAATAACAATTGGATAAAAATACATTTATGTATGTGAGAGATGGCAGATCTTCATAAAACTATTTCATGTCCATAAAACGTTTGGTCGAACTCTGTGGAATGGCAATTGTTGCATCTCTAGTAATAACATGCAGGCATTTTTAAATACAAGTCATTCACTCTGCCAGGTTCACTCAGTCGCTGTTCGCAAATTCCTTCAGAAAACAATGTGTGGCGCACATCAGCATTTTCAGCTTTCAGAAGAAAACTAATTGCTTTTAAATTGCATTTACTTATGAAACTTGGAAAAATAATGGACAATGTTGCAGTGTGAGCAACAATTGAAAAAAAAATGTTTTACACACAAAATATTATTTTATCCTAGGATATATAATCGGAACAATTCAACACTGGAAAATTCCTAAAGAATTCCTAAAGAACACAAATGTGGAATGCACAAAAGCTTTAATTTTCTTGGCTAAATCCGATTTCTGATTTTTTTGTAAGTGACCTGCCGATAACGATTTTTGCCAATTCTGATTTTCTTTCTAGCAACTATAATTGACAGCATATACAAATAAAAATCTACATTTCTTCAATGCAAAATTTTATTTTCATAAAAAAAACCTAAAAACTAAAAAGTCAGTAATAAAATAAGAACAAATGGACAAATTGCAAACACCTGCAGTTCATAGTACATAAACTGCACCTCCAGTAGCCTACAGTACATAGTATGGGTTATCTTCAACAAAAGATAAGAAAGACAGACAAAGGTCGTTTCTCAATACCAAGAACGCAGACTTCGGACTTGCCACATCCGGGGATTTGAACTGGATTTGGCTAGATGTGAACAGATGTGATCCAGCACCCGGAAAGCATACCATCCCCGGGGGCCACCTGCTTTTAACATTCCATTGACTCCCATTCATTTTGGTGTCACTTTGACAACAAATAACTTTACATCTGAGGCGTTTAAAGATTCTATTTGTCCATTGTTTATTTCTAAAGAAACACGGCAGTGTATAAAAGGCTCCATTACCTTGTATCTTACGTTATGAGCCCGTAGAAGCCGTTCTTGTAAAAATAGGCTAACGATTGCGTCATAACCATGTGACTCTCTGGAAATTACTGTATAGACAGGAGGAGAAGCTCACAGCCAATCGGGGGGACGTGGAGGCATAAAGTCCGATAAAGTCAAGGGAGAAGCCCATAGAGAGTCATAAAGTTGCTCCTGCTCCTAGCTCATGGACAGCTCCTACTCACGCTCTCCGTCTCTGCAAGATTCGGAAGGGAATGATTCAGATTTCTCTTGGTACAGCTATAGAAGACTTACAACAGTCAGACAGGCTGCTCACGTCACATCTACGTCATCAAGCTCAGTTTGAGTCTGCGCAGTACGCTCAGCCATCAGGAAGTGAGTACTTCTAATTTGCTTCACTTTTCTCCATTGAAGTCTATGGGGTCGCTGTGTCCATTTCTTTTACTGTCTATGGATGTGAACTTTAAATTGGAACAGTACTTGGGCAGCGACTGATGACGTTTCACAAGTCCACAAGAACACAAGTACAGATAAGAATGCATATTGAGAAACGGCTAAAGTCTCTTAATGGTGGACTGGCTCCCTGTAAGTATGGTATTCACATTGTAAAACTAATACTAATAACTAATATGTATCATTTTTCATTGTCATTTTACTGTATGTGATTTACATGTTTATGCCCAAAATGCTTAATTAATATTCAAAGTAGTTGACTGTCATTGTCCTCTAAGCTGTGTGCGTTACTGTATAAGATTACTGCAATATTTAACATCGTTACATTTATTTAAGGCCTGTACCGCACATTCATTCATTCAAATATTTTAAAAGTCTGGGATAAGAGCACTAGCGCACATAAACAATCCATTTATCAGTCAAATTCATTTAAAAATCTAAACTCAACAGGTATGAAATATGATCAGTAAGAAAAAAGCACTGTTAATGAGAAGACAAACACAACTGCTGCATGTTCGTTTAATCAAATTGACAGCCATAAAATGTACTTAAAGGATTAGTTCACCTCAAAATGAAAATTTCCTGATAATTTACTCACCCCAATGCCATCCAAGATGTCCATGTCTTTCTTTCTTCAGTGGAAAAGAAATTAAGTTTTTTTGAGGAAAACATTTCAGGATTTTTCTACAAACAATGGACTTCAATGGCAACCAGAAAGTTGAAGTTCAAATCAATGCAGTTTCAAAGGGCTCTGAAGTGCTTCAAAGGGCTCTGCACGATCCCAGCTGAGGAATGGGGTCTTATCTAGCGAAATGATCGGTCATTTTCAAAAAAAAAAAAAAGATAAAAAAGAATTTATATACTATATAAAAAGGTAGGGAAGGGCGAAAAATTCCATCTCATTTTCTCTTCTAACTTCAAAATCGTCCGACATCTTTTTGTCGTTCCACATTTGTGTTCTTTAGGAATTCTTTAGGAATTTTCCAGTGTTGAATTGTTCCGATTATACACTCACCTAAAGGATTATTAGGAACACCTGTTCAATTTCTCATTAATGCAATTATCTAATCAACCAATCACATGCCAGTTGCTTCAATGCATTTAGGGGTGTGGTCCTGGTCAAGACAATCTCCTGAACTCCAAACTGAATGTCAGAATGGGAAAGAAAGGTGATTTAAGCAATTTTGAGCGTGGCATGGTTGTTGGTGCCAGACGGGCCGGTCTGAGTATTTCACAATCTGCTCAATTACTGGGATTTTCACGCACAACCATTTCTAGGGTTTACAAAGAATGGGGTGAAAAGGGAAAAACATCCAGTATGCGGCAGTCCTGTGGGCGAAAATGCCATGTTGATGCTAGAGGTCAGAGGAGAATGGGCCGACTGATTCAAGCTGATAGAAGAGCAACTTTGCACAAGTAGCCTACATAGTATGGGTTATCTTCAACAAAAGATAAAGACAGACAAAGGTCGTTTCTCAATACCAAGAATGCAGACTTCGGACTTGCCAAGTTCGACTCAGGAGAACGAACTAAAAAGAGTCAGGGTTGTGTAATTTTATTTTATAATAAAGCTTACATAGAGTGAAGAGAATGTACATACATATTTTAAATATATAAAATAAAATGACAAAACCCTTTTTGTTAAAGGATTAGTTCACTTTTAAAAAAAAACTTTTGCTGATAATTTACTCACCCCCATGTCATCCAAGATGTCCATGTCTTTGTTTCTTCAGTCGAAAAGAAATTAAGGTTTTTGATGAAAACATTCCAGGATTTTTCTCCATATTATGGTCTCCAATGGGACCCAAACGGTTCAAGGTCCAAATGACAGTTTCAGTGCAGCTTCAAAGGGCTTTAAACGATACCAGATGATGAATAAGGGTCTTATCTAGCGAAAAGATCTGTCATTTCGTTGTTTTATAAGCACATCAACTTTTATAAGCACAAATCCTTGCCTTGCTCTGTTCTGTGATGCGCGTTCGTGACGTCACGTAATACGCAATTACGTTGAAAAGGTCAAGCTTGAAAAATTTCTGTCCTGAAGAAAATTTTCTTTTAGGCTTTTTAATATTAAAACACCCAGGATACGCACACGAAATGGGCATTTTAAACGATAAACTGACACAAATACAATTGAAAATGTGTATATGGTCCTCCTTCCGCACATTTGTAAACACGTCAACTTGACCTTTTTAACGTAATTGCGTATTACGTGACGTCACTAACGCGCATCAAGAACAGAGCAAGGCGAGCATTTGCGCCTATAAAACTTAAACTTTTTTATTTATTTTTGAAATCGCCGGTCGTTTCGCTAGATAAGACTCTTATTCATCGTCTGGTATCGTTTAAAGCCCTTTGAAGCTGCACTGAAACTGTCATTTGGACCTTGAACCGTTTGGGTCCCATTGGAGACCATAATATAGGGAAATATCCTGGAATGTTTTCATCAAAAACCTTAATTTCTTTTCGACTGAAGAAAGAAAGACATGGACATCTTGGATGACATGGGGGTGAGTAAATTATCAGCAAAAGTTTTTTTAAAAGTGAACTAATCCTTTAAATGTCAGTTTTAATGATCAATAATAGCCATTATAAAATTATAAGTAGTCTAAAAGGTATAAGAAGCTATACAATAATCAAAAAGATTCAAAACATAAGTCACCTCTAGTAGGCTACAACGTTAAAGTTAAATAGCCTAAATATATATAGTTATGAAACTTCACTTTGCCCTGAAACAAAAGATTTGCAAGGGAACAAATTATAGATTAAAGAGACCAAAGATCACCTGTTAGATATTCACAAGAACAAATTATACTGTATCTCGAGACTAGACTATACAAGTTATAGAGACTATACTAGAGACATGCAACTAGAGACAACTTTTGAACATCGAGGACAATCAATAATATGTAGGTTTCAGTGGCGTGCATTAACAGTAGCTCTTCACTGGGCTATTAAACCAAATTAAATAATGATCAGTTCTGATTGGCTGTCGCAGATCCAAGCCTCTTACACTCTCAGACAGGAGAGACAATGTAATTGTGAATCCATTTGAGTTAATCAAGATGTTTTATCTAGATTTCTGCTCATCCTGATTTTTGTCACCCTTTCTCTGTAGGTTTTGAAGGGTCTGACAGTACGTCACTGATTGAGTAGCCTACCTTATTAAGAGACAGTAAAAATGCATGACCATCAGAGTTACTCAGACTGCAGTGATTCCAGCATGGGCATTCCTCCTTCATTTACATGTGAGTCAATTGCATTATGCAGTTTTGAGCCACGTTTTGTTCAGGCAGTTCTTTTGATTTTGCAAAAAAAATAAATAAAAAATGTCGGATTTACTTAACGGAGTCATATAATGGTACATGCACTTTTACAAGTTGATTGTACTGAAATGTGTGTTGGCAGTGCCTGTACACAACCATCATAAAATGATAAAAATCCATCCAGTGTTTTTTTTTTTATCTTCTAATCTTCCTCCTGTCTCAAATCAAGCTGTTCGATATTGTGACGTCACAATATCGACGGCCCTCCCACGATGGCTGATTGACAGCAGCGTTTCAAACACAGACCCGCCCTCGCGCCCTCGTGAGCGAGCTGTCATTCATAGCAGCCGACCGGCGCGTTCATTGTTGATAGCTGGAGTGCTGAGTAGAATGGCGTCTAACGATTGTGGTGTTCTGTTCTTGGGTGTAATAACGAACACAGCAGTCATATTGATGATGTTTCTAAATCCGTACAGCTGAAGACGCAGTGGCTGAGTTTGTTTTCGAAGGGAATATTCCCCACGATCAACGTCAATGCTGTCATGTTTGCGCGAATCATTTCACCAGACTGCTTTACAAACGAGGGTCAGTATAAAGCTGTTTTTGCTAAAAAGCTGCTCCTGAAAAAAGGATCATGTTCATGATTAGTGTTCCTGCTGAACCTCCAGAAGAACAAGTGAGTGTAACGTTTTATTGACCTTTATATTAATCTTTATATTAATCTTTGCAAATAGCTTGCACGCTTCACGATGAATGTGGCTATTTTTACACTCCGGGTACATTATGGCATGTTTTCTATGTACGACGTTATCAATATAATTCATAATCCCACGTTAATAATGAACGACGCGTTATGGTTATTGTCAGGGAATGTCCGTAGACGGGCTCTGGTTATTGTGTTATTGTGTTACAAACGGTGTACGCACAGAACAGAGGGGCGGGGTGAGCAAAGCTCATTATCATTTAAAGACACATGCACTGAAACGGCGTGCTGAAAACAGAGCTGTTTTTGACCAGGTAAAATGAGTGTTTTCTTACAATACTAATGAGAATTTTTAATTAAAGTATATTACAAACTTTTAATTTAGACCCTAAAGAATCATATTAGCTTGTACAAAAATGACATTATATGACCCCTTTAAATATTGATGCAACATTTTTGCATCACTTTTTAAGTAAATTCAGCTTGAAGTCATTTTATGCTAAATTAACAAGAAAAAAACATTCTTTAAGCAATAGTTTACTTAAAGCTGCATTTCGCAGTTTTTCCTCTTTGTCGCCATCTCTGTTCGAAATCTGCAATTGCAGTTATTAGCGGAATTATCAACTTTACGTGCCTTTTGCCTCGGCAATGGACTGCTGTCAGTCACGGGGCTGGTGGTGTGGATACTGTCATTCGCAATCACAGATTCTACTTTTTGGAAGTATGACCAACATAAGAATTTTCACTGGAAAATGCCATTTGAACAAGTAAGTAACATCCACTTTTGTTCTGACCAACTAAGGGGAAAAAAGCATTGCAGTAAATCGCGCCTATTAAATCTAACGATCGCTTATCATATCACGTCAAACCATGCAAATTATACTTTTTTCTCAAATTGTTAATGTTAACAACATCAGCATTGCGTGACTACATTTAATGCCCATTTGTCCTTGTTTTTGCATGGGCCCGGTTGCAGTCTCTTTTTTTCTCCAAAGTCCGAAGTCTTTCGCATTTTACAACGGGTGAATCTCCAGTTGTCACTCCACCACCAACATCCTCACACTCAATATAGCCTACTAGCCGAGACACCTTCTTTATTCTTCTTTGTACAGATGTGACGTAATTCCCGCGGATTATTACAAGCTTACCATTTTGAATCGAGCTACGGCAAGCAGATCGTTTTGAACACTGGCTGGTTATGTACTTGCTCAAAAATTATTTTGGATAATTTTTAACCCAAAAAAGCTACGGACTGCAGCTTTAATTAATTAACATGTTCACTGACTGCATTAAATTTCTCAATCATGTTCTACTCAAAGTTGTAAGCTTGAGTAAGACATGCTTGTATTTTTGTAAAAACTGATGTGTAAAAACTTTGATCACCGCAAGCCGTCCGTGACGTCTGTGTTTACTACAGTATGCGTTTTTTTGTAATTCTGTTCATCATATCAAGCCATCGTGTCTCTTCAGAAGACTTGGATTTGGATTGGAACATATTTTTGCGATGCCTTTATGACATTTTTGGATTTTTTTTAAGTTTTAGAGGAATGGACTTTAAACCGAGAGGGACAAAAACCTCTCAAGATTCATAAAAAATTTGGAAGTTGTTCATGTAGGTTGTCTACAAACCGGAAGGTTGGTGGTTCAATCCCCGGTTCCACCTGACCAAGTGTCCATGAGCAAGACACCTAACTCCCGACGAGCAGGATGGCGCCTTGCATGGCTGACACCGCCGTCGGTGTATGAATGAGTGAGTGAATGGGTGAATGTGAGGCTATATGTAAAGCGCTTTGGTGGCCATAGGTCTGTGATCTGCACCCCATTGAAGCTAGGCGATGCCGAGGGACAACGCGAAGGCCAGAATCAGAGGATCGTAGAGAACAAGTTGGGGTGTATAGGGGGGAGCCAAGCTGTGCAGAGATTTAAAAGTGAGCAGGAGGATTTTGAATTTAATACAATAGGCCACTGGAAGCCAGTGAAGATCATACAAAATTGGGGTGATATGGGCAGAACGCTTGGTGTGGCTAAGTATTCTAGCAGTAGAGTTTTGAATGTATTGCAATTTGGAAATGGAGCTAGCAGGTAGACCAATGAAAAGGGCATTACAGTAATCAAGACGTGATGTGACAAATGCATGGATGACAGTTTCAGCGTCTTTGATACTGATGAAGGGACAGAGCTGGGCGATGCGACGTAGATAAAAGAATGCTGATTTGGTGATAGAATTAATATGAGCATGGAAAGAGAGAGAGGAATCAAAGATTACATCAAGATTTTTAACAGTGCTAGATGGTTTGATGTGAGAGCCAGCAATCTCACATGTGAAATTGGTAGAAATTTTGCTAGTGCGTGACGGTGGTCCAGTAAAAATAATCTCAGTTTTGTCATGTTAAGTTTTAGAAAATTTGAATGAAGCCAATCTTTTATTTCATGAACACAAGCAGAGATTTTGTCGGTTGTGACAGATAGAGCAGGTGTACAGATGGTATATAATTGGATGTCATCAGCGTAAAAATGATAATTAAAACCATGACAGTGGAAGATCTGACCAAGAGGTATTATGTAAATTATGAATAATAATGGCCCAAGAACAGATCCTTGGGGGACACCTTGCTCCAGGGGGACAGTAGGTGAGCAAAAATCTTGTACTGAAATGTAGAATTGTCTGTCAGAGAGATAAGAAGAGAACCAAGAAAGAGCAGCACCAGAAATACCGATATCCGAAAGGCGAGAAATGAGTAGTTCATGGGAGACAGTATCAAAGGCAGAGTGGAGGTCGAGCAGCAGGAGTATAGTCAGAGAACCAGAGTCACCAGAAAGAAGCAGATCATTCAGTACCTTGACAAGTGCAGTTTCAATACTATGAAGAGGACGAAAACCAGATTGAAAGGAATCAAAGAGATATTTCGACTAGACAAGACTGAAGCTGGGAGGCAACAGTACTTTCCAGTAATTTTGCTATGACGGGGAGATTTGAAATAGGATGATAATCAGATAAAACTGAGGGATCAAGGTTGGGTTTCTTGAGAACAGGGGTAACAGCAGCAGTTTTGAGTGGCAGAGGGAATGAAGCAGAGGTAAGAGATGCATTGATGAAGTGAGAGATAGGTCCAGAGATAACTGAATGGCAGAGTTTCAGAAGAGGAGTAGAAGCAGGGTCAAGACAACAAGATGAAGGGTTGGATTTCAAGATTTAAGGCCATTGCACACTGAGTCCAAAATTTTCGTATGCGTTTTTTCATGTTCGTCAGCCTTAAAATTCGTCACGCACAGAAACCTTGCACACTGAGTCCGATGCGTATTTATTAAACCTTTGCGGAAAAAAACGCATAAAAATACAAAATGGATTCGTCAAGCAGTGAGGATGATTTTGTTGCCCTCTTTCTTCTTAAAAAGAGAAAAAGAAAGAGGAAATATTGGGTCCATCCAATCCTGAGATTGCGCCGAGAGGAAGGAGAGTTTCACCTCCTTATCAAGGAGTTGCGAAATTATCCAGAGCGATTCAAAATTTACCTCAGAATGTCAGTGGAACAGTTTGATGCTTTGCTAGCGAAACTGGAGCCACATATTAAAAAGAAGACCACCAATTTCCGTGAACCAATCGATCCTGAACAGAGACGGGCAATATAGGTATGGAGTTTTTGGTATTTGGTATGGTATTTTTTTACAGTCTATGGTATGGACACACACACACACGGCCGGTGGAAGCGCTGGGCAGACAGAACCGAACAGCTGGATTTTGTCATTCGGCATAATATTTTTAACTTTTACAATGTAATCCAAATCATTTCTAAAAAGTTTCTCTTATACAAAAAAAGAGAGACACAGACATCAAGAATCAGCCTGTGAATCTCAGTTCATATATGAACCCAGAATGCACTGCAACATGCTTTATAACATCGTAAAATGGATTACATTGTAAAAGTTAAAAATATTATGCCGTACAAGGCCAGTGCTGCTATGATTAATAAAGTAAACCTAACTCAGAAATTGGACTCTATATGAGTTCAGTGATTCAGGTTAAATGATTGTGAAATAATGATTATGTTAAAACACAACCAACACCATCAGATCACCTTTTCTATTTGTTCATCTGGCTGTTATAACTCATGTACAGCAGCCAAACAAAACTTCAAGTTAATAATTTAACTGGGTCAAGAGCCCAACTAAAACACACTCTGATATCCATAATGGTGACTTAAATTATGGTTTTCTCCTTCAGTGATTCTGCTTGTTAACATCAGTTGTCTTCAATGTTGGCAATAAAAAAGAAAGAATTCTTAATTCCGATATTTTTGTTTAAAATTTTTTGTACATTTTACTCATTTTAAATGGTTAACTTTTAAGGAATTAATTTAATTACTAAATTCAAATTTTTTAAATTTAATCAATAATATTGCTTGTAATCTTTTGCCACAATTTTGAGTAAATATAGCGTATTCATTTTTACAGAGTTGGAGAGATAGATGGGAGGGTGAGTGAGAGAGAGAGAGAGAGAGAGTAAAGAGTAGAGAGAGACTAACATATGGTGTCTGTGACAGTTAGATTTGTGTATGAGAGAGGTAGATGGAGTGAATGTCTGAGTGAATGCGGGGGTGAGTGAGAGTGAAGGAGATGGAGAACTCTTATTTGTACAGGAACTTTGCTCGTCTATCTTTCTGAGTGGCAAATCTCTCAATGACCCTTGTGTTGAAATCTGGAATGTCCCTTGTGAGTTTTTTCTCTATAGAGAGCATAGCCAGAGCGTTGAGGCGATCTTGTGCCATCGTGTTCCTAAGGAAAGTTTTTATCCTCTTTAAAGTAGAGAAGCACCTCTCTGATTCTGCTGTTGTCATTGGTGTGGTGATGAGGATCTTGAGAAGACTTACAGTTTCGGTGAATTTGTCTTGAAGGTTATTTTCCGTTACAACCTGAAAGAGAGCCAGTGCACCACTGCAACCCTGGAAGTCCTCATTTTTATAGATCAGGGACAGTTCTGTTTTAAGTCTGGCTTTGTCCAACATGGGATAGGCATCCACCGTGGTTCCTAGTGCTGAATCTGGGAACTTTCTGCTGTGTTGTGGAAACAAGTCTCCTTGCAACAGAGTGGCACTGATGAGATGATTGGTGAAAGAAAACCTCTCCGTGGCATGGCTCATAATGGTATCACATACCTATGCAATGATACATAATTGTAGAAAAGTAAGCACAGAAAACATTAAGTTTTCACATTTCTCAGTTCAACAATACAATATAATCAGCATACACAGCAGTTACAATTTTGTTATGAACAAGTAAGTTTTATTAATTATAATTATAATACACACACTAGCTGTCATTCTCTTATCCACTCAGTCTCTCTCTCTCTCTCTCTCACACACACACACACACACACACACACACACTCACTCTCTCTCTCTCTAATAAGCTTTATTGGCTGTCTGTGTCACTCTCACACATACACACCATATACACAATAATTAATAAAAGCACAAATGTGAAAAAAATCATATAATTTCTGCATTCTCCAGTAGATAGATATGTCTAATAATGACAATTCAAAATACAAAAATGTGCAAACGAACACGAATACATATAGGCTAATAGAATACAGAAATAGAATTTCTGTTACTGCTTACCTCTATTGCCAGATGCTGTTGTGTTTCTTCTCCCATTGCCCTCCGTTTCTTCAGGGGTGGTTCCTGTACAGGTTCCCTATACTCCTCATCCTCAACTAGAGAAGGAACGGAGTCCCTGATCCAAAATACGTTTCAAAAGTCACTGTCCACCCTGAAATTACTGTATCAGAAACCAACTTGCTGGAGATATAACAATTATTTTAATAAAACTGTATTAAAATATGTGCTATTGTTGTGTTGGGCCTAGTCAATGTTATCTAGATTCATCACAAATAAATTCACTAGTCTAACATGTTGGCGAAATTGTGATATTTATGATAGGTTCTATTGTACTCAGCCATGTGGATTTATGTTTTTATTGTTTAGGCTACATAAGCATGTTTTCAGCCAATATGCAAAATCATAGCCTACCTGATGGCCTGTATGCTGTGAGTGAACCTCTGGGTGATCCCTGCAATGAAGACAGAGTCTATGTTCCTCTTCTGCAGATGGTTAAACAGCATGTCTACATGTGGCATGATTTTGTGGAATAACGCCAGGATGAAACAGAAAACCTCATCTTCCAACATTCTCATACAACCCCCGGCCTCTCTCTTCGATATGGCATCAAAGTCTCCTCTGTCTCGAATGGTTTGGAAGCACTTAACCAGTTCATCTTTGTGCTCGTAAACTGTGTTAACAGCACGACTGTGGAAGTTCCATCGCGTTGTTGAAGCACCTGGAAGTCTGTGTGCCACCACTTCATCCAGCACTGCCGTTCGTTTGAATGACTTGGAAAAAAATGTAGAAAACCCCCCTAAGTCTGAAAAAAACTGGCCGATCTTTGGGATGTGGGATGTTGCCTGCTGCATAATGAGGTTCAACTGATGCGCATAACAGTGAACGTAGTATGCACTCCCGTAGACGTCTTGCACTTTACGCTGCACTCCACCAGTAGCACCCCTCATCACTGCGGCACCATCATAGGCCTGGGCAATTAATTTTCCCTCTTGTCCCGCAGGAAGGATGGTGCTCAGCCTTTCCAATAATGCAGTGGCAATCGTATCAGCGGTCGCATTTGGAAGCGCGATAAACTCAAAAAAGCGTTCTTGAATGTTGTTGTGGCCATCTATGTACCGTAGCACAAGCACAAGCTGACAATGAGTGCAGATGTCGGTTGTCTCATCTGCCTGAATGGCAATATAGTCCGACTGTTTCACCTCTTCCAGAATGCGGTCTCTGAGAACTGACAACATGCAGTCTAACAGTTCATTTTGCACGGTCTTCGAAGTGCCTTTAAAAACAGTGGCGTTCTCCAGGTACACCTCCAACTCACGGTCGATTGAGGCCATGAGATCAATTAGACCCAGGAAAATGCCAGGGTTTTCTGATGCGTCACTCTCATTGTGACCACACAAAGCAAGTTCAAAGGCACCATTTCACGGCATCAATGATCTTTGACAAAATATGCCGATTCCTGTCCACCTCCTCGTTGTGCTTTCTTATGGCAATGCGGTGTCCCTCATCTAGCTGTGTGGCAATGCTAATTCGGCCTAGCATGGCTAGCTTCACAGAGTTGTCCATATGCACTTTTGCCCGTTCATGTTTCTTAATGCGTTCTGACATATGTTTCAGGTCTAATGTTGGGTTATATTCACTTCTGGCTTGTCTGGTCCGAGTTCTTTTACAATTAGTTTTTCCGCTAATGTTCTTCTTTCAAAGGGATACAGGTGTAGAGATTTAACTGAATTTGGGGCTAGCTCAACTCCCACGACTACATTAATGCTACTCGACGTTGTCGGCGCCTCCATACTGCACTCGCACTCCTCTGAGGTAAATGTCCCGTGGTGCAGCAGGTGCACTGCTCTAGTCTTAGTACTACGGGCGATATTTTCAGAGCCCCCAAACCATAAAATTCGACGACGATGATTGGCAAAATATAAACTTTTTTGCGTAGCAACAGGGGAACCATTGGCTTAAATTCCAGCACTGTAGGGCTGAGCAAACTGGAGCCCAGGTAAGACAGCCTATTGGCTACTACTACACCAACAACATGAAGTGAATGCAAATATCATTCTGGAGAGTTCTAAACACATTCTAAAGTAAAACCATTAATAGCATGTCATTAACACAGATTATTTTTCAAAATGAGAGATTATTAAAAACGTATTATTAAATAAAAAATGAAATAAAAATAAAAAACTGACAGGGAGGTCGGCGCCCCTGCGCCCTCTATGGGCGAGCCGCTGCTGGGTATGACCATGCATATGAGTAGGAAAGTTAACATGGCGAGTCAGATTAAAACATTCAAAAATAGAAAGTAACTGATTAGTGCTAGAGCAAACAGCATCAACATGAATATTAAAGTCACAGAGCAGTAGAATGGGAAATGACATTGAGCAGGCAAGGGTCAACAGTTCACTGAGTTCAGAGAAAAAGTTGGACAGGACCTTAGGAGGACGATAGAGCAAGATAATTATAAGAGAGTCAGCCTTCAATACCATGTATTCAAATGTATAAGTAGACAGTTAGTGTGTTCAGTTCAGTCTTATAAGGGGTGTTTGTTAGTTTGCTCAGAATGAATGGAGTCTCAAATGGCTTATTGTCTGATTTAGGTTCCTGCATGTTGATCCAGAGTTTCTTTGAAATTCTTCTTCTTGATTAATCTGAATGATTAATTTGGGTCTGGTTCATTCTCAAATCCCACAATAACTATATTGAACATGCAACAAAACTGTCCCATGTTCCAATGATATTATTTAACAACAGCACAAGCAACCTTATTCATTCGAAGTTACAGTAGTTGACATTGACATTCTAATGTTTAAAGGATGACCTAAGAATGTTGTTGTAAGAAAGTTTCCCCTCATGAAGACAAATTATGAGCTTGGGCCAATTTATGTATAAATGTTTTTGGGCTAACCTTTTGAGAACATTATTAAAGACCTGAAATAAAGTGCACTTTAGTATACTTTTATAAAGTGTACTTATTACACAAATAATATACTTTAAAGGAATACACTTAAGTGTGAATTAAATGTAATGTTTCTTACGCACTTGATGCATATTATATGTAATTTATTTCAAATGTATCACAGATTAAGTTCAAATTAAATGCAATTAGTTGAAATTTTTTAACAACTTAAGTGGGACTTTAATACAACTTTATATATACTTTTATAATTGCTTCTAGTGTCTTTGAAATTGTCACGGAACGCACGACAACGCCTCCTCCTGGTTTAACTAGGTCCCTCTCTCCTGCATACTAGGACTGCATTTCCCATTATCCATCTTGCTCGTTATTCCCTCATCACCTCATTAGTATTTTATCAGTCTCACCTGTGCACCCTCAGCTCCCCTTTATCTGGACTGTTCTGTTCTGTTCTGTTCTCATTTGTGAAGTCTTGTTTTACCAAACCTCTATCTTAGTTTGTATCTCTTGCTACTCAGTGTTTTACTTGATCTCGTGTATTTGAACTTGGACTCTGAACTCGTTTGTGAACCTTTGCTGCCTGCCTCTGACCTTTGCTGGTTTGACTACGATTCTGGATTGCCCTTGTCATCTATTGAGTTTCTGTCTTCTAATAAATAACTGCAAATGGATCCGACCGTCTCTGCCTCTCCGTCACAGAAGACTTCACCACATCAGGATCCAGCAGATTTCAGTCGACTGGCCTCCGAGGTATCTAATCAAGCTAATGTACTCACTGCCCATCAGCAACAGCTGGTAAAATTAACCACTCTCACAGAGAAGCTCGCAAGAACTGTTCAATCCCTATCGCTGCCTAACGCGACTGAGAATCAAACTTCTAACCCAGCTGCACCCGCTTCTGCACCACCTGTCGTGAGTAACAACTCCATTCAACCCAAATTATCCCTCCCTGAAAAATTTGATGGCTCACCTTCTGCTTGTAAGGGATTTCTGTTGCAGTGCAGCTTGTATTTTGACCAGCAGACACAGTCCTACTCCACTGATGAGAGCCGCGTGTCCTTCATATGTTCCCTACTCACTGGTCGAGCTCTGGAATGGGCCACTGCACTCTGGTATGGAGGTCAGCTCTCTTTCCCCTCTTATAACGAATTTCTGACTCAATTTAGAGAGGTGTTCGAGCACTCAGCAGGAGGAAAGGACCCAGGTGAACTACTGCTCACGTTACGCCAGGGAAATTTGACCGCAGCGGACTACACGCTCTCTTTCCATACCCTTGCTGCCCAAACTGGATGGAAGGAGGAACCTCTTAGGCTCATTTATCGCAAGGGACTTAACCCGAACCTCCAAGGAGAGCTGGCGTGTCGCGATGACGGTAAAACCCTAAATCAAATTATGGAGCTTGCTATCCGCCTTGACAATTTGTTACGCTCCCGACACACACCTCTCAGATCCAGTCCTCTTGAGTGTACTCTCCCCAGCGCGGAGTTGGAACCCATGCAGATTGGCTACACACGCGTCTCCATGGCGGAGCAGGAGAGGAGACGCCGTAATCATCTCTGTATGTACTGTGGAGAAGCAGGACATCTGAAGGCCACCTGTCCGGTTAATCCAGCTCTCAAGAATTCTGCTGCAGTGAGTTCTAATCGCTCTTCTAGACTATTTTCTGTGGAAAGTTCTCTGAAATTTAACGGACAAGATTTAGACATAAAAGCCTTGATTGATTCAGGAGCTGCTGGAAACTTTATCGACCTTGCTTTTGCCAAAACTCATCGTGTTTCTCTCCGCGCATGTGAGTCCGGTGTTACCGTGGAAGCCCTGGATGGACGCCCCCTAGGGTCTGGAGAGGTTCAGTACATCTCCCAACCCCTCACGCTCAGCTTCGGGAAACAGCACTCTGAAACCATCCAATTCTTCACAATTCACTCACCCGGGCATCCAGTAATTTTAGGACTTCCATGGCTGGAGAGACATAACCCCCAAATTTCCTGGTCAGAGGGGAGAATTTCCCAGTGGTCCTTAAGTTTACCAGACCAATTGCAAGGCAGCTGTCCAAGGTACTGAGCTCCACAACACTTCCCTTAAGGGAGTGGATTTTCAGAAAATTCCCTCTGAGTATCATGATCTCGCTCTGGCTTTCAGCGAAACTGAGTCTTCTCACCTTCCTGCTCATCGTGCTGGCGACTGTGCTATTGAGCTTTTACCTGGGGCTGTAATTCCACGGGAAGAGTTTACCCGCTGTCACAACCTGAGACTGAGGCTATGAAGGCATACATTGACGAGCAGCTGGCAAAGGGTTTTATTACCACTTCTACATCTCCGGCCTCCGCCGGATTATTTTTCGTCAAGAAGAAGGGCGGGGGTCTTCGACCGTGCATTGATTATCGTGGTCTTAACGAGGTAACAGTCAAATATCGCTATCCTCTTCCACAAGTCCCAGCAGCCTTGGAGATGCTTCGCTCTGCCCGCTACTTTACCAAGCTGGATCTAAGGAACGCATACAACCTGATTCGCATACGGAGTGGAGATGAATGGAAAACTGCATTTTCGACTACATCCGGGCACTATGAATACAGGGTAATGCCTTTCGGCATGTATATAAATACATTTGTAATTACATATTTCTAATAATAAAGTTGCAATTTAGTATATTTCAAATTTTAATAAAAAAATCTCGTAATAACCTAGTTACAATCAACACAAATTTGAATTTAAACCCTCTACATTTACTGACAAAACAATCTCTAAAATAAATGCACAAAAACCTGTCTGTTGATGCACAATAAAAACCCAAGAAACACTATACACAAACAGTTATAACACTTTAACTCTCATTTAGAAAGAGTGGAGGACAATGAGGCTTATATGCACACTCATTTTCATTTTCACATACAAAGGTATCTAAACCTATCCATCACAGAAAACTTCATTCTGTATGATTTATAAGATTGTTTTCTTGTAATTTACTAGTATTACTATACTTGTGTGGTAATTTGGTCCCCAGAACATAGGGATTACCAGTATCTCAGAAGCACACACACACACACACACACACAATTTTAGAAGCAAACACACAGTACCTCACTCACACACACAACCGAAAAGAAAAGTATCATTCCATGTACAACATTAAGATTCAAAACTTTGGGTAGTGCTTTACAGATAGGTTTTATTAGTTAACTATTTCAGTTAACATTAACTAAGAATGAATAAGACTTTAAGCATTTATTAATCTTAGGTAATGTTAATTTCAACATTTACTAATGCATTATTAAAATCAAAAGTTGTGTAAATTAGTTAATGCACTGTGAACTAACTTGAACAATGACTATACATTTTATTAACTAACTTTAACCAATTATATTTGTATTAACTAATATTAAGATGAATAAATACTGTAAAAATTTCTCATTGTTATCATCTTGGCTAATACATTAACTAATGTTAACAAATGAGAGCTTATTTGTAAAGTGTTACTGCACCTTGTTACTGTAACGGTCACCAGCTGGAGTGCCCTTGAGAGCCACCAGAGGGCACTCCACACCAGACTATTATCACTATCTATTTCCCATAACTCACTGCCCGGACTCATTATCACTGATTGCATTCAGTGCCGTCGCAGGTGGGGTGCGAGGCACTGTGCGAACTTGAAATGCGATGCCCTGCTCTTTGATGTGGATGCTCAATTGCGCATGAATAACAGTCACACGGAAGTAGCTGTTCTAAGCACGGCGTTATGGGTTGGCCTGACGTGCCTAGGCCCACCCACTTTTCAACAGGCCCACCCAAAACTTTTCTTAAAAAAAACCCCAAAACCTTTTAATATATTCAAATTTTGTCAAGAATTATAAAAAATCGGCAATAAGCTCATAATTTGTGCTAAAATAGTCTAAATGTATAGTTTTAAAAACAGTTTTTAAAAGCTGGTTATGTCTATTTTGATGTTTCTGCGCAAGTTCACTAGAGCATGTGAGCGGAGAGCGCATTTCTGAATATTCCGCTCCGCTCGCTCATTCCGCAGGGTCGCTCGCTCAACCCAGAATGGCCTGCTGCCTGGCTCGAAAATATGTGAAATAAGGGCTGCCTCCGACTAAATTTTTTTTCTAGTCGACTAGTAGTTTTTCATGTAAGCCATTCGTGGACAAATCGCCCCTTTATATTAATTTAATTACTTAGGCTATATGATAATGAGCGTTAACGTAATATAGCCGCACTCAACGCACGACCGCATGCATAAAGCTTGCCACAAAGAACCGGTAAAAGTAATGATTATGAATGTGTCTAAAATAGCAAGGAGACATTTAATTATTTATTAATAAATTGGTGTTTTATGTGTCGCTGCAAAGATTAAGTTGACGATGCGGACTCGCCATGAACGCCAGAGAGAAATGCACATTTCATATGGATTACATATTCAGAGAGTAGCATGTTTCTTTTGGTTTTGAACATTTTCGTTTAAAAGTAGACATTTCAAGCTTTCTATAATATACACAAGCTGAGTTTCGGCGCCCTCCAGTTCACGTGCAATGCAAGTGATCTTGTCGGCGCCTTATTACATTGTCTGCTATATATTTGCTTCTTATTTATTAAATACAGGCAACTGGTTGATAAAACATTGATCAAAATTAAGATACAATTTATACAAAACGAAAATCTTTTAAAAAGAGACTTTCTACAAAACAAAACTCAATGAAGTGGTCAAAATCATACCCACTCCATGTCTCCAGACATATTGCGCATCTCATGATGTATCATATCTTTCTCATTCTGCATGCTGACTTTCATAATCAACATTGATTAAAATAAAAAACATAAAGAGGTCACATTTCCAACCCAGCCCTCGGCCCTGTTGCAACAGTCGTTGTTAAGGTACCTTAAACGCGCACGTACAGTCTCGGAGTCATCGCTGCAACCAGGAGATGAAGAGAGCTGAGATCCACATTACCTAGCACATCTTCGTCTCTGCCACCCCAGGGTGCTAGCACGACCAGCCCCGTTGCTAGGAGGGCGCCAGCGCCTCTGCCTCTCAGCGCCTCTGCCTCGCGAGTGGATGATAGCCCTGAAGACGCCTAGCAACGGTATACCTTTAGTGGTAGCTTACCTTTAGTTAAGTTATACCCTAGGAGTCTTCGTAGCGCGCTAAGAGACAAAGTTATTGGGAAACGCAGCCCAGGTGTTACAATGCAACAAAATATTTAAAGAGCATCAAGCTATTAAAATCTATATTATGTATACACTCAGATGATATAACAGAATATTAGTCAGTAATTTTTATTAGGTTAAACATTGATTGGATAACATTTTCATTTAAAGTTTTTAATTTAAGGCCCACCCACAATTGGTCTGGCCCATCCAGAACTGGAATCCTGGCGCCGTGCCAGAATCTATTGCACGCATAATCTCACTGCAATACGTTTTTATCAAGTAGAATAATACAGCATAATCATGCACATAGTCTCTCAGCTATGACTTTTTAGGGGGAAAAAAAATCAACTGTGCAACGAGTGGCTTTACATCAAGTCAGCTCAGTCACTTTATTTTTGTCATCATGACAGTTTAAACAAATAGGACACTTTTCATTCATAATATACATTAATACATTACAACTATACACAACTAATTATTTAAAACACTGTAACCCTAGTAAATGAGATGGACTCACCATATTACGCAGATGATCAGATCACGTCAGAGTCACTTTCCTTGTCTTTGTGGCCGCAAACTCAGCAATAAGATCTTATGATCCAGTTTTGATGCAATGTCCTTTTCAATGGATAGCAGGGCGAGCCTGCACAGTCTCTCCTGTGACATGGAGGTGTGCAAATAGTTTTTAATTAGTTTTAACTTTGAAAAGCTTCGCTTGCCCAATGCCACCGTTACTGGAAAAGTCAGTAGGATACTGAGCGCAATTTCACAGTTAGGGAAAGTTCCTTCAATCCCTCTGAGGTAACGAAGTGTTTTTATTGCTGTAGTTGTTCCCTTTGGGATTATCTCTCGTAGTATCCTCAACTCCTGGAAGAGGTCCACTGCATTTATCACGCAGTCTTGTGCAGTGTGTTTGCAGGTCAGTCTCCTCCATTTCACGCAGTTTGGTCAGATCAAAAAGAAATCCAAACATGTTGCCAAACTCCTGCATTTGTTTAAAACGGGTATGGAGAGCAGCGAGGGCCTGGTCCACTATCACATTAAAATAGTCCGTTATATATACCTGCTCTGGGTCTGGAGTAGGCTATATTCATTTTCATTTTCATCACGTTTGCGTTTCACTCGCCGTGTTACTTTTATTACAGGTTCAGTGTCCATATCAGAAGCAATCTCTGTTGCAGTAGCTTTTGCAGACACAAATCCAGTGTCTCTGTATTTTTGCATGAAGTCAATTAATCCATCTAGCTGCGATAAAGCCACATCAAGCTGCATGTCCTCTGACTGGAGCGTCTTACTGACGGTGTTCACGGCAAACAGAATATCATACCATATCACCATAGACATGATAAATTCAAAGCTTTGCATTTCATTAGCAAGCGACTTTGCTTCACTTTTAATTTTGGGGTCGCTAGAGTCCTCTGACACTTCGAGAAAAGCATCCTTAATATCACTTGATTGATAGTGTATTGCTTTTATCTCCCAGTGTTAAATTCAGGTTGTGGCAACCGCATGGCATGTAGTAAGCCCGGGGATTGAGACGCAGAATATGGGCTTGCACTCCCTGATTTTGTCCTTTCATATTCGCCCCGTTATCGTATCCTTGGCCCCGACAGTCATTTATGCTCAGTATAAGGGCCTCTAGTTCCGCCAAGAGTGCATTTGATAGTCCCTTTCCAGTTTGGTCATTCACTGGGATGAAGCCAGTGTCATTTGTTCCTGATGGCTCATATCTGGTGTGCAATCAAGAAGCACAGAGAAATATTTAGCTCTCTTCGTGTCATTCATAATAGAGTTTTTGACGTTTGTGGTGGCCATAAGGGAAATTAACTCATTTTGGATCTGAGGTCCCAGAAAATGTGCATGCGTCTGCTTATTTCTTATGCGTCTGACATGTTCTTGCATAGTGGGATCAAATTTGGCAATCATCTCTATTAATCCCAAAAAGTTACCATTGTTCTCGTCATAAAGCTTTGCATTTGTTCCTCGAAATGCCAAGTTATGCTCAGACAAATGCACAGCTGCTAGAATGCGTGTTAAAACATCCTGCCAGTGTGTCTTTTCTCTGTTTATCTCTCTTTTATGTGGCTCGTCTATAGCAGTGTGTGTATCTAATCTTCGTTTTGTCTCCATCCATTTTGCAGCATGTGTGATATGACCAGGGGACGTTTCGTGTTGTTTCAGCAAAGTACTCAAATGTCTCCATCTCCATTATTGCCATCATTAGCTAATTTTGGCCGACTTGTACTGTTGTTAAACAGTTTGCAACAAAAGCAATATACAGAATTTGTTTTCTTTGAATAAGCAAGCCAGTCTCTGCTAGCTTTTTCACCATTGGGCAACTTTCTTACATAGAAGTCATCGGAAAAGTGTCTTTTTTCTTGATTGATGGGGAAATCAAAGTTGGAAACCTTGACCGGGCCTTTTTCCGCAAGTAAATCCACCGTTTTGGTATCCAGATGCACGGGCCAATTGCTGGGATCGTTAAGGTCCACAAGATGCTCTGATACTTCACTGTCGGACCCGGAATAATGCTCTTCATCAGGCGTCAGCGGGACCTCGTCTACCACGGCAAACTCTGATAAATTGTAGTAGAACAAAAACAGAGAATTGATTGTGTGGTCCAGCTCAACTGAATTGGGCACAAGCCTCATTATAAAATACTGTATTTATTTTATAATTATTTTATTATAATATTATAATATTATAATAATTATATTATTATTTTTTTAAAAAATACTGTAAATACAACCCACAGTGGCGTCACTTTGTTTTAAAACGTGGGTAGGACATGTGGGGTGGGCGGTGGGGGTTAGACTATTAATAATAAAATGATGGCATTTCAGGTGAAACAGGTCGTCCTCTGTGTCCAGTCTTTTACACCTCAACATGCATGCAGTGTAAATAAAGCAGTTACATCAATGCAATTATAGTAAAGTTAGTCCAGGGCCACACCGCCTTGCTTATGGTACTGCCCACGGTGCAAATTACAGGACGAAAACTGGAAAAATAGAAAATTATTAGATTTAATTTATTCAAATGTTTGTTTCTGCAGTCACAATTTAGAAAAAGTATAGTTGATGAAGTACACAAAAAAATAATAAAAAATGAACGTCTGGTTTAAATTTTTCATTTTTGCATTTGCATTGTATGGTCTGAAAACTGAATTGTGAAGCGTTACGGTCCGTGTACTTTTTCCTTCATTCATTATTCTATTTCGGAATGAAAGATGAAATTTAAAAAAGAGTGCAGCTTTGTTTAAAATAAAAAAGAAGAAATGGCTATATTTTGTTTTCCAAATGTATTGTTGTCATCAAATAATAGTATTAGAAAATTGGACGACATTTCCGATCGACATTTCCGATCGTTTTTTAATTTGTAATATTTATTTGTACGTTTATTATATTTCATTTGACTGATCCTATCTTTACCCGGAAGTAAATTATACCGTCGTGCGAAGTCATAGATATATACACTAGATGTCGGACATGTAACCTATTTATGACCGACACGGTCAGATGTATTTATCATTGAGTCCAGAGAAAATTTAAGGTTTTGATATTAAGATAATCTGCTTTTTCAAAATATAATGCATAGTGTTAGTAGGCCTAAGTTTATTAGTCACATTCTAGACAAATCGCCTCTTTATATTAATTTAATTAGCCTACTTAAATATGCTATAGCCTACAGGATAATGAGCGTTATGACCGGACGCATAAAGCTTGCCACAAAGAACCGATTAAAGTAATGATTATGAATGTGTCTAAATTAGCAAGGAGACATTTAATTGTTTATTAATAAACAGGTGTTTTCTGTGTTGCTGCAAAGATGAAGTTGACGATTCGGACTCGCCATGAACGCCAGAGAGAAATGCACATTTCATATGGATTATATAAACAGAGAGTAGCCTATTTCTTTTGGTTTTGAATATTTTCGTTTAAAAGTAGACATTTCAAGCTTTCTGTATAGATAGCCCATATTTCTCAAATCTGTGAGGCACAAGCTGAGTTGCGGCGCCCTTCAGTTCACGTGCAATGCAAGTGATCATGCCGGCGCCTTATTACATTGTCTGCTATATATTTGCTTCTTATTTATTTAATACGGGTAATTGGTTGATAAAACATTGATCAAAATTAAGATACAATTTATACAAAACGAAAATCTTTTAAAAAGAGTTTTCTACAAAACAAAACTTAATGAAGTCGTTAAAATCATGTTTTACCAAAAACAGCGCCGTTGCTAGGAGGGCGCCAGCGCCTCTGCCTTTCAGCGCCTCTGCCTCGCGAGTGGATGATAGCCCTGAAGACGCCTAGCAATGATATACCTTTAGTGGTAGTATACCTTTGGTTAAGTTATAGCCTATCTTAAGAGTCTTTGTAGCACGCTAAGAGACAACGTCAATGGAAAATGCAGCCCAGGTATGATGCGTATGAAGCGTACTGGAGATTCCAAAGCGCTCTTCTTTGGTCAGAACCATGGAGAGCGATCGCGGATAGGTCCCTCCTATGCACCGAAACTGTTAACTATGCAACAAAATATTTAAAGAGCATCAAGCTATTAAAATCTAGATTATGTATACGCACAGATAATAGAACAGTAGGCCATATTAGTCAATATTTTTTTATTAGGTTAAACAGTGATTGGATAACGTTTTTAATTTAACGTTTTTAATTTAAGGCCCACCCACAATTGGTCTGGCCCATCCAAAGCTGGAATCCTGGCGCCGTGCCTGGGCTAAAGCAAAGGTTTTTTGATTGCTCACTCACTCTTGAGCGTCTGGCGCGAGTGATTTCAATGTTAAGTCAATGTAAAAACGCGTTTACACGCGTCTAGATGTCCTGAATGAGGCGTTGAATGAGGCGTTTAGCGCGGAGCGGTAGATGCGAATTGACTAACACAGATTTATGATGCATCTGTCTTTTCTATCATTTCACTGTATCTCAGCATCGTGATGTAAAGTTAACGTTATTACTTTTAACAGCAGCAGTAAAACTGTTTCTACTGTGATGGTTTAACTTTTGCAATCAATCCGTGGTTCAGTAGAGGCTGATATATGACAATAGATGACATTGCGCCTAATTTATCTGATCCTGTCCATTAGCTTTGATCCATGTACGGCTTTTCAGAATGTCACCAAGTACAAATAGGCCTATTTATGTAATATTTCAGCGCGAAAAATCTAGCTAGCTAGCTGGGAACAATGAAAGGGGTCCAGAGCAGCATATCATCATATTTTACAGGACCGTCACAAAAAAAAAAAAAAAAAAAAAAAACCTAAATTTGCAAATGAGAATGTTAGGCTACTACAGGTACGATGGACGGCAACTCTCAGCTTCAGCAGAACTCACAGTCCCAGGTTGACTCAAATGAACAAGGACCACAGTGTTGGGAAAGATAAGCTATTAGAGTGCAAATATTGCGTTAGGCTACTTCATGAATTAATAAGAAAAAAGATTTTACAATTCCTGCAAATGCAGTGATGAAGTTCATGTTCTCATGATTTATTTTTATGAATAAAAATGTTTCAAAACATCCCCCCCTCTGTTTTTTTCTCAAATCGCAATCTGTATATATAGGCTAGCCTATATACAGTATATACTGTAAGTAGCGATAGTTCATTCTAAGTTTACTCAAGTGGAAGAATGTGACTAATAAACTTAGGCCTACTAACAATATGCATTATATTTTGAAAAATAAGTAGATTATCTTAATATCAAAACCTTAAATTTTCTCTGGACTCAATGATAAATACATCTGACCGTGTCGGTCATAAATAGGTTACATGTCCGACATCTATATATCTATGACTTCGCACGACGGTATAATTTACTTCCGGGTAAAGATAGGATCAGTCAAATGAAATACAATGAACGTACAAATAAATATTACAAATTAAAAAACGATCGGAAATGTCGTCCAATTTTCTAATACTATTATTTGATGACAACAATACATTTGGAAAACAAAATAAAGCCATTTCTGCTTTTTTTCTTTTAAACAAAAAACAAAGCTGCACTCTTTTTTAAATGTCATCTTTCATTCCGAAATAGAATAATGAATGAAGTACACGGACCCGTTACCTTGACCAAAATACATTAACAAATAAATTTTGGACAACATACTTGAGTTGAAATTAAAATCAATTATTTTCCATGTTTTCCATTTTCAATTAAAATTATTTTCTTTAGTGTATTAGTCAATACATCAGAATAAGTGTACTTATATTTAAAACACTAAAATAATAATTATTTAAAATGTATGTTAAAGTAAAACTTAAGTAGACATTATTACAAAAGAGCATTTTTTAAAAAGTGCACTTAAGTGTGTTTATAAATATTGTCATGAAAGTGTTGAATCACACAAAAAGTATGCTTTCAAAACAAAGCACACTTCTTTTTCCACAAGGGTTGTATTAATTTTACTGGAAGAACTTCTTTTTCCAATTTTGAGAGAACCTTGGCAGAACGTTAGCCAATGTTCCCTGTGTTAGCTGTGATGACTCTATCCACCAATGCTTTGGGGTAAAAACAGCATGCCAAATGATCGCATCAAATTGTGCATGATTTACAGTAGCAGAAAACTGAGTCGATGTTATTAACTGGGGATTAAATTAGAATATTAGAAGAATTTATCATGATCATGAAGAGCTGCAGCTAATGATATGAAGTGTTTGACAGGTGATGCAGATGATCTGAGGATTGTGCTGCTTGGAGTCTCTGGAGCTGGAAAGAGTTCAATGGGAAATGCAATACTGGGTCAAGAGGCATTTAAAGAGAGCACAACCAGAGAGAGTGAGAAACAGAGCGGAAGAGTAGAAGACAGAAACATCTCCATCATCGACACTCCAGGATTCTTCAACGATCAACTGACTGATGAAGAGCTGCAGAAGCAGATGATGAAGAGTCTGGATCTCTCTGATCCTGGTCCTCGCGTGTTCCTGCTTATCGTCAACCTCGAGAACTTTGAGAACGACGAGAGGAACATTGTGGAGGAAATTGAGAAGATCTTTGGAGCTCAAGCTTTGAAGTTCACAATTGTGCTGTTTATTGGAAGAGAACGAATGACAGAAAAAGGGAAGGACTTTATACTTGGTGAAAAAATTAAGGGCCTAGTCAATAACTGCAGAGAACAATATGAGATCAACAGTGAAAATGAGATTAATCAAACTCATATCAAAAAACTTATAATGAAGATTGATGAACTCTTCAAACATAATGATTATTACAATAACAAAATGTACTCAGTGTCTCAAACAAGCAGCACAAAAGAAAGAAAAAAACTAGAAAAGCAAGAGAAAGAAAAACAAAAGGAAGTGTCGCAGGAAACTTTTGAAATGAACACTGCAACGGAAGAAGGAGCAACACATGCTGTGTTTGCAACACATGAATATGTCAGACAAAGAAAGAAAACAACTGATGAAGAAACAAATCTACAAGGAATAAATACATTAGATAGAGGTCTGCCATTCTTGAGCCAGGAGAAACAAAAACAGGATAAAAGTGGGGAAATGAGCCAGAAGAAACAACAGACAACAGAAGAAGAACATCCAACTCAAGCAGGTGAGAACTTTTAAAGTCCCCCTGTGGTGATTTTCTAAATTTATTTTTTTATGTTGTTTATATGTCTATGTGATGTTTTAATATGATTTTCAGACAAACCATGTGCAAATTCACAAGTCAACACCATTGTTGAGTATTTTCTATTTAAAGTGCCCCTATTATGGATTTTTGAAAATTACCTTTCATGTAGTGTGTAACATATCTCTTAAGTGAATGAAAACATCCTGCAAAGTTTTAAATCTGAAAGTGCACCGTATATAAAGTTATTGTCTTTCAAAAGTAAGAGTCGACTCTGAGTCAATTGAATGAATCGTTTTTTAAACGAGTCATAAGCCGTTTCGTTGTGACGTCAAGACGGAACAATAGCCTATTGCGCACGCAGACACCAGGGAAAACTTGAACCTCAAACCAGCAGCTGATTCCTGTGGATACTGGATAGCATCATGTCGAGAAGACGCTGTGCTCTACAATGTGAAGGTAAAGTCAGTTTTTTTCACTGCCCAAGGACGAGCATGTGAAGAATCATGCCCGTTTCACACATACTCCATTTGCAGTGCGTGTTGCAGTGCGTATGCGGTACAGGAGCAGCACGCTATAGTGCTTTCACATATGCTGCGATTGCAGTGCGCAACTGATCTGCGGCTGTACCACAAACACATTTACTCACTATTTGTATTTCAAAACCAGAAGTTATCAGCAACTTTTATTTTTAAAAAGTTTTGTCAGCATTGCGATTCTCTTTGTACACATATACACCTTTTAATAGACGTAATCACGTTTAAACACAATTTAAACAACGTATTATTTAATGCATTACTTCTATATAGATTATATATTAAGTTGCTCAAGCAAGTGGTAAAATATTTAACTTTGTACTTATATTAAAATCGCATACATTTGAAATTAAAACTTAAAATTGACAAAAACAGCAGATTCATACCTTTTCTTTTGCATAATTTAAATCTTTATACAATAAATCTTGCATGACACAAAGAATGTCTCAGGTTAAGACTGTAACCCTAGATCCCTGAGTAGCGAACGAGACGATGCGTCGATGCCGCTTTGGGAACGCCGCAGTGGATGCCATTCTTTTTTTTCAACAGCGAACGTAAAAACGCAAAATGAACATTTCCGTGTGTTAAATAAAACAAAAGTTCAGTGGTTATGTAAAGTAGGCTGTAAACTGTTGGTGCTTGCACTGGACATAAGAGATTCCGTTTTTCCTGGTCCGAAAAGGTAAAAGGAGGAGGACAGAAAGCCTGCAGCACAATAGGCCTCGGAATATTGGTTGGCACCTTAGGGACGTATCCCTGTTTAGGGTATAAGAATGCCTTGACCATCCCGGGTGCAAATTCAAGGCAGGTGGGAGAAACCGAGAGGGCCTGAAGGTCTCCGACTCTTTTGAGGTACGAAATAGCTAGAAAAAAATATGGTCTTGAATGTCAGAAATTTTTCTGAAACCGACTCTAGGGGCTTGAAGGGAGCCCCTGAAAGGCCTTCCAGAACTATTGCCAGGTCCCAAGCCGGCACCCTAGTGCGAGTTGCAGGCCTCAGCCTCAAGGTGCCACGAAGGAAACGTATGACCAGGGGGTCTCGACCCAATGATGTACCCACCTCGACCCACCGGGGCGTGGAAGGCCGCAATGGCTGCCACGTAGACCTTTAAGGTAGATGGACATAAACCTGATGCAAAGCGATCTTGGAGAAACTCAAGTACTGTAATGAACTGAACAGTTAACTGGATCCCACTGCCGCTGGTGACACCAAGACGTGAAAACTCTCCACTTTAGTGCATATAATTTCCTCGTAGCTGGAGCTAAGAACGGTCTCAACAACCTCAGTTGAGACCACTCTCTATAAGTTGGGCCCCCTCAGAGGCCAAACCCATAGTTTCCCAATCTCTGGTCGGGGGTGAAATATTGTGCCCCCTGCCTGAGTCAGAAGGTCTCTCCTGATCGGGATCTCCAAGGGAGGGCCGTCGAGGAGATAAATTAGGTCCACAAACCAAATTCGACTCGGCCAGCATGGTGCTACTAGCAGTAGACTTATTCCATCCCTGGGAGCAGAGCAACAGGGGGAAAAGCGCACAGACATAGTCTCGGCCACATCTGCACCATAGCGTCCAGCCCCAGCAGGGCTGGGTGAGTGAGGGAGAACCATAGTGGACAGTGCATCATGTACTGAGATGCGGACAGATCCAATTCTGCTTGGCCGTAAGATTCCCATATTTGCTCCACCACCTCAGGGTGAAGTCTCCAATCCCCTGGCCTCAGCCCTTGCCTCGATAGGGTGTCTGCTCCTATATTTTGGCACCCTGGGATATACACTGCCCTCAGGGAGAATATCTTCCCTAGGGACCACAGGAGGATCTGGTGCGCCAGTTTGCAGAGTGGACGCAAACGCAGACCCCCCTGTCGATTTATGTAAGAGACCACCGATGTGTTGTCTGTACGGACATGCACATGATGGCCCCTCAGATCTGGGAGGAAATGTTTAAACGCATTGAAGACTGCCATCATCTCCAGGCAGTTTATGTGCCAAGAAAGATGATGTTTTCTCCACAGACCATGAGTTGAGCGGCCTTCCTTTACCGCTCCCCAGCCGGAGAGGGAAGCATCTGTCAAGATCGCAACTCGATGGCAAAGAGCTCCCAACACCGGACCTTGGGATAATAACCAGTGTTTCCTCCATATAACCAAGGCGTGGAGACAACGCCGCGTGATCTTGATCATACGAAGTAGGTTTCCCCTCGGGGAGAACCCTCTGGTTCTGAGCCACCACTGTAAGGGTCTCATGTACAGTAGGCCAAAGGGAATTACATTGGACGTTGCTGCCATGAGGCCAAACAGTTTCTCGAACTGTTTCACAGTGCATGACTGGCCTAGCTTCTACTCTTTTGTGGCTGTGAGGATAGCAGCTACACGAACGGGCGATAGAGTGAAGAGTGGCTCGCATCTCAACTGAATCTCATACCACACCAAGGAAAGTGGTTCTCTTTAGTGGAGAAAGCACACTCTTCTTGGCATTGAGTCTCAACCCTAATTTCTTCATGTGAGCGAGGACGTCATCTCGATGCCGAACCGCTAACTGCTCTGATTCCGCCAGAATCAGCCAGTCGTCGATGTAGTTCAGAATGCGTATTCCCTGCAGCCTGAACGGGGCCAGAGCTGCATCTACGCACTTCGTGAACGTGCGGGGGTGATAGAGCTAGACCGAATGGACGCTGGTGGCGTCAGGACCTCTTTTGAGCCGAAGCCTTCTTCGCCATAAGAACGGTCCTCAGATCCGGCTTTGGCTTAGAAGACTTCGGCTGAGAGTGTCGGCTCGGTCCCCATGATTTATTAGGGGGAGCACGAGACGCGACACTCTCTTTCTGCTGTGCACGATATGAAGTGCTCGGCTGGGGATGCTCAGGCCCAGGGGGCTTAACTCGGCAAGGGAGAAATTTCTTAAATGCCTCTGATTGTTTCTTTGTCTCTTGAAACCGTTCAACGACCACATTCACTGAGTCGCCAAAAAGACCAGAGGGAGAAATTGGGGCATCTAACAAAAATGCCCGATCTTTTTCTTTTATTTCTGCTAGATTTAGCCATAAGTGTCTCTCAGTAGCTACGAGGGCTGCCATAGACCGCCCAATAGCACGAGCGATCTCCATCGTAGCCCTGAGAGAAAGATCTGTGGCCCGACGAAGTTCTCGAATTTCATCGGGACTCACTCCCTCACTTTTATCAATATCCCCCGTCTGCCTGATAGGCTTGAAGCACTGCCATAGTGTAAAGGCAGGCTTCAGCTGACCTGCTGCTGTATAAGCTTTGCCCACTAAATTAGATATAGTTTTTAGTGGTTTAGTGGACAACACGGACGCCTTCAAGGACGATGCTGACCCAGGAGACAGATAGCTCGCGAGCGTCATGTTCCGCCGGAGGCATCGACCCGTGACCATATTCCTTCAGTCCCCTTATATCTGAATATGTGTGCACCTGGGGACTGAAGAGACGTGAAGAATATGGTTTATTCCACAATCTACATATCTCACTATGTCTGAGGGAGATGATAAATTGGATGATAAAAAGCGCTCGTCTAGCTTGCTCTTAGTACGAGCACATTTTCTCTCTGCTGGCCAATTTTTTTAATTTATCAACAGCACGAGTTATAACCTTCACTAGCTCATTATATGCAGGGGAAGGTTGCGAATCTTCTTCCCTTATGTTTGTGTCACTTTCAGCCACACTTAGTACATCTAACTCCTCCGAGCTAGAGCACTGAAGCATGGGGCTCTCTCCCCGGGCGGAAGAAGCCGCAGGGTGGCTTCCGACACCGGCAAGAGAGCACTGGATCCTCCGGGTAAGGGAGGAGATAAAGCAGAGCCCGTCTCCAGCCCCGCCGAGAGATCCATTTGCGAACCCCAGGAATGCATTCTCTGTGCTGCCTCGGCAACAGCGGGTCTTGCACCCCGAGGTTTGTGAGCCTGACCACTCTCATCAAACATGGACAGGCGGGAGCGGAGCATGCGGAGCGGGAGACGCTCACAATGCTGACAGTCAGCCCCCTCGAAGGCTGACATAGCATGCTCCACTCCCAAACAAACTACACAAAGATAGTGTGTATCCCCACCCGTAAGGAGACGAAGGCAGGGAGAAGCACATGACTTGAATAGTTGTTTCGCCATAATATAGATATCAGTGACAGACAAACAATAAATATACAGACAGTTTGACACAGAGCGCTTTACGAGTGTCGTTCATTATGTCGCCTTGTTGAAGTAAATTGTAGTTTTCCTTGCTTTACCCCTGTCTTAAACTAAAAAATGACTGTGAAAAATAGTAGTATTAGTTTAATTAAATGCATTTGTGGTGAGATTACTACATTTTATTTAATTAAATGCATTTATGATGAAATTACTACATTTTCATGTCAATCTGTGTTAATTTTGACCACGAAACTTGCGCTGTCACTTTAATTCAGCGCGTGCAGCACAGCAAAAATAGACTCGTGTGGAAACGATCGCTGCACTGCTGTATACGCACCGCACCAGGAACGGATCGCCAGACCGCATCCGCGTGCAGTGTGAAAGCTCTAACCTGTTAACATGGGTACGGAAAAAATATGCACCGCATACGCACTGCAAACTCAGTATGTGTGAAACGGGCGTCAGTGGTTAAAATTAATCTTTACCACAATACCACAGCAGTATAATCCTAAACTTTTGCTGTGTTCCCTTTATTTTACTGAGACTTCTTCTCAAATCTCGGAGTTCAATGCAGGATTCTCAAAACGCTTGCTCTTGAAAGATGGTGTTCAAAATATTTAGTTTTGAGTTTTATATTGTGTAGGTCTCCTGCTTTACTCACATTATTACTCACGTCTTACTGTAATAATTCTGCTAATCAGTTGTGGGCCCCTATTACCTAAAACTGTGTCTATTAATGCAGATCGTCTGTCGTTCTCACTACTTTGAGGAAAGATTAAGCATGGAGCCAGATTTGTTTTACCAACGTTTATGTTACATCAGTCATTCACGCTAATGTATGCACTTTTATTTTCCACATGTTCACCGCAATAACTTAAAAAATACCTGGTAAATAAATAAGTATAAGTAAAATAATTGGTTTGTTGATGGACATGCACTTGTCAATGCTGATGGTGAGGAAATACAGTTGCAACATCTCATAATATACCTCAAACTGAGTAGGTCTAGTGTATCACTGAGAAACGTCCTGCTCGAGTCATCCTTGTTGCGATGGAGGTTCGGGTTAAATGAAATGTTCTTCGAATGTTTCATCATCTGATCGGACTCGCGATCGGACTGATATGGTAAAATCGACGTCATTGCTCGTTACTGTGTTTAGTTTACGGTGTAGGAAGCCTCAGGACAAGCAGAGCTGATGTTGTTATGTATGCGCTGTACGCGGTAGACCAATCACAAAAGACTGAGCTGTCTGGCCAATCAGAGCAGAGTAGCTCACGGAAAAGGAGAGATTTAGAGAGATTTACTCATCTGACGAGTCGTTGGAGAATCATTGAAAATTTGCTGATGTGCAAATGTATATTATGAGAAAATGAAATAGTTTTTTTGACCTTTGATGCCAGTAAACCTGTTGTAGGAGACTCCAAAACAACATTAGGAAACTTTCAAAATAGCATAATAGGGGCACTGGTATATTTTTCTGTTGATATAAAAAAATCATGTACATTTAACAATATAGTGTGAATTATTTATATTATGATGTTATGAATAACTATTTACCTTTTTTTTTTAGATGGTGAACGGAAACATGTTTTTTGTAACATTAGCAACACATTATTAGCTTATTGATAACGTAGGCAGCAAAAGGCTAATCATATTAATTACCATTATGTGTCCAACGTTGTAAAGAGTGATACATAAAATGCATTACCATTCTGATACATCGACTTCCACTTCTTCTGAATCAGTTTTTGCTTCAAACATGTGTATATGGCTGAATTAAACAAGTATTTCCACTTGCAATTGTGCAGCGTTTTCTACAGTAAATTTGACCGAGTGGATCTCTGAGTTGTAAATTCAAATTTATAAACCTCTGCAACATCATACTGCTGTCAATAATAAAGTCCTTTCTTAATTTTCTGTCTGAGATATCTGCCCCGACACGAGGTGGCACTATAGTAAATTATCCATCCATCAATTCTCTACATACTCCCAGCATCTATAGAAATAAAAACTTAATTCACTTTATAAGTTAATTCACTTATAACATTGCAACATTAAGCGATTTTATAAAATAAATGTTAACAGTCCACAAAACAAACAAAAAAATTACCTTTTTATGTAATTAATTAAACAGCTTCATAGCAGATTCGATGTGATCAAGTTCTTAGGGATTGTTTCTCAGCCCTACTCCTGGAGGACACCCAACTATGCACATTTTGAAAGTCTCCTGTGTCTGACACACACATTTCAGGTCCTGGAGTTTCTTCTAATGAGCTGATGAGGTGAATCAGGTGTGTTTGAGTAGGAAGAAACACAAAGCGTGCAGTGTTGATGGTGCTCCAGGACCAGGGTTGAGGGTGTTACTCATCTGTGAACACATACTGTACTATAACTGTAAGGAAGTGCAAACTATGGAATCAGACATTTATTATGTTTTGAAAAACAAAGATATTGAGGGCAAAACTGGACATAGCCGCGGGAACGTATTTTGAGAGGGGGCTGAGAACATAAAAATCACGTGTCTAGCGTGAGGCGCGATGACTGAGGAAGATGGTGAGAGAACTTTTATTAATAAAAGTTGCATTTCTTCGTTTAATATAAGTGAGTTTGTCTTTGTTTTGTTGTTGTTGTGTTTTCATTAAAAATAATAATGAACCAAAAACTAAGCATTTATTTTTATGTAAGGGGAAAATCCAAATATCTTCTATTTATTTGTGTTAGAATGCGGGTATAGCCTAGCATATCATCCATTTTATTAATTTTGTTAATAAATGTATATTTAATATAACCGAATTTGTCATTGTACTATTTTATTGTTGATGTGTTTTCTAATAACAAATATCTACTAAAGCATTAAAGTATTACCTTTCATTTATTTGATACAGTGTAGGGATACCATATTATCAGTCTTAGTTGTTCATTTTGTTAATCAGAGTTTGTCATTGTACTATTTTATTGTTGTGTTTATTCATTAAGAGTAATATTGAATCAACATTACGCATTCGTTTTGTTCCAAGAAAAAGAAATATATAACGAGATCAAAACAAGAGCTGCAGATCCTGAACGTCATTGACAAATATTTTTTCTTGTAAAATATGGGGTGTAATTGTTAACACCGGTGTTGTCACAAGTTTATTAATGGTGGGAAAAATGCCACATCCCTAATGCCTCTTTAAGTAAAATGTTGATAAATAACTAGAATGTGAGATTAGTTGCTGCTGAGGGACAATAAGACTCTCTCACACTCTCAAAGGACAAGAACAGTAAGCAGAGAGTTTATTCATTTTTGAGTAATATTGCATTAACAGAATTTTTTTTCTTGTTACTTTTTCAGCATATGTTTTCATTTTTACCATACGTTAATTTCCAATGATTTTCATTATAAAAGAGCATTCAAAAGAACACTCTTAAAAAGCCCTATCAATTACTTACGAAGGTTCATTTTAGGTGTTATATCTTAAAATATGTAATTGTTCTTAATTGAATGTACCCTGTGTTAGCTGGGATGACTCTATCCACCAATGCTTTGGTGTAAAAACAGCACGCCAAATTATGGCATGAAATTGTGCATGATTTACAGTAGAAAACTGAGTCGATGTTATTAACTGGGGATTAAATTGTTAGAATATTAGAAGCATTTATCATGATCATGAAGAGCTGCAGCTAATGATATGAAGTGTTTGACAGGTGATGCAGATGATCTGAGGATTGTGCTGCTTGGAGTCTCTGGAGCTGGAAAGAGTTCAATAGGAAATGCAATACTGGGTCGACAGGTGTTTGAAGAGAGCACAACCAGAGAGAGTGAGAAACAGAGCGGAAGAGTAGAAGACAGAAACATCTCCATCATCGACACTCCAGGATTCTTCAACGATCATCTGACTGATGAAGAGCTGCAGAAGCAGATGATGAAGAGTCTGGATCTCTCTGATCCTGGTCCTCACGTGTTCCTGCTCATTGTCAACCTCGAGAACTTTGAGAAGTACACGAGGAACATTGTGGAGGAAATTGAGGAGATCTTTGGAGCTCAAGCTTTGAAGTTCACAATGGTGCTGTTTATTGGAAGAGAAAAAATGTCAAACAATAACTGGCAGAACTTTATTCTTAGTGAAGGATTTAAGGGCCTAGTCAATAACTTCAGAAAACAATATCATGAGATCAACGGCAAAATTGAGATTGATCACACTCACATAAAAAAACTTCTAAAGAAGATTGATGTCATCAAACAGAATGAACATTACAATAGCAAGATTTGCGTATTTAAAAAAAGAAAAAAAAAAGAAAAGCAAGAGAAAGAGAGACAAGAGCAAGCATTGCGGGAAACTTTTGAAATGAACACTGCAATGGAAGAAGGAGCAACACATGAGTTTGAACCAGAAAATGTCAGACAAAGAAAGAAAAAAACTGATGAAGAAACAAATCTACAAAGAAGGAATTCATTAGATAGAGGTCTGCCATTCTCGAGCCAGGAGAAACAAAAAGAGGATAAAAGTGGGAAAAAGAGTCAGAAGAAACAACAGACAACAGAAGAAAAATATCCAACTCAAGCAGGTGAGAACTTTTAAAGGCCCCATTGCATGAAAATTTCACTTTGAGGTTTTTTAACACTAATATGAGTTCCCCTAGCCTGCCTCTGGTCCCCCAGTGGCTAGACGTTTTGATAGGTGTAAACCAAGCCCTGGGTATTTTTGAGAAAATGAAAGCTCAGACGGGCGAATCTAGAAATCTTCCCCTTATGTCGTCATAAGGGGAAAGGTTACCTCCCCTCTCTCTTCTTTGCCCGCAAAAAGACTTTGGCCCGCCCATGAGAAAATGAGCTGCGCGAGCGTGATATTGGTTTTTCTTGAGAGACATCATGGCTTGCAAACGAGCGAAGCATTGCAGTTGCTCAGTGTTTGGATGTACAAATGAACACAAAAGTATTTTTTAGTTCCTTCATCCGAGCCTCTGAAGAACCAGTGGGTTATGTGAATTTCATATAAGAGACAGATAATCTTTCTCTCAAAATCGTTCAATACTGTTTATGCATCAGTAAATCAAGCCAGTGACTAAAGATCAACTTCACGTCGTTTCTCTTAGTAGGATGAAAATAATCTTACTTAAACTGTGATTAATATACAGAAAGTGATCAAATAACAATCCCTTTCCAATCGCCCAAGCTGTCAATCACACAGCGCGAGTTTATCTGGACACTTGCCAAAACTCGTTATGAAATCAATGACGCTGTTACACTACACAACGAAGCTCTTACTGTACTTACCTCGTGTTTGCATTGGTGAAATCATTAGTGAGAGTGCAGAAACTGCATTGCAATGATAAGATCTTCATTCACGCGATCAACAGGCTGTCATCTGCTCAGTGCTCATCACTGCAACCTTTTATGTGATGGAAATAGATCTAAATACTTAAAAAACTTCTCACGATTCGTTAATCCCGATAGCTGTAATAGTGAAAACGTATAATAGCTGTAATAGTAAAAGTTTTCAAGAGAGTTCCACATGTAATGCTAAATATTTCATATGCAAGCATGTCAGCCAATCACAGCAGTGGGCGTTGACACTGAAGTCTCACAGCAGACACGCCCCTTCAAACAGAGTGTTCAAATCAGAGGCTAAAATCAGGCTAGGAAATATGTCTTTTATTTCTAAATTATAACAACTTTTGATCTAAAAAACATACTAACATTATAAGGGCACCCCAGGAAACATTCTAAAATAATAAAATAATCCATGCAATGGGACCTTTAATAAAACAATGACAATTTTTTTTCTCTCCAAATGTCTGTCATGACACCATCCTAAAAACTCTAAACACAATATCCTCTCCACTTATCCTTTGTCGGGTCACAGGAGGGCTGTAGTGTATCCCAGCATCTATGGAACAAAAATTGAATAAATTTTTTGGGGCTTTTTAATAAAAACTTTTTTGCCGTAAGTCGACTTGCGTACGGCCGTCTGCCGGAAGCTAGTTATTTTAGTCGATAAAGTATTAAATATGTTTTTCTTACACAAATGCATCGCATCACTTCAGAAGGCCTTTATTAACCCCCGCAGAGCCGTTTCGAGCACTTTTATCATGGATGAATAGGCTTTGATGGACTTCCAAAAAAAAGTACCCATTGACTCCCATTATAAGTCTTGGAAGAGCCAGGATATTTTTTAATATAACTCTGATTGTATTCGTCTGAAAGAAGAATGTCATATACACCTAGCGTGGCATCAGGGTGAGTAAATAAATCATGGGCTAATTTTCATTTTTGGATGTACTATCCCTTTAAGTAAAATGTTGATAAATAACTAGAATGCGGAGGTTAGTTGCTGCCGAGGAACAAATAGACTCTCTCACTCTCACTCACTCACTCGTTCATTAATTTGAATGAATAGACAAATTAATGAAATTATTATTTCTTTTTTTGTTAAAACATTTTCATTTATTTTATTTATTTATAAATAATATGCAATATATCCATATTTAAAACTTTATCGACTAAAATAACTAGCTTCCGGCAGATGGCCGTACACAAGTCGACTTACGCCAAAAGAGTAACCCTCTCTCTCTCTCTCTCTCTCTCTCTCTCTCTCTCTCAAATGACTGTAGAAATGGTCATTAATTCTTAATGTTAACTGTAGACGTTACAGGTTGACTTTTTACAATAAAATGATTAATGTTTTAAATAAATTTTAATGAATGACAAATTAATAAAATTATTATTATTTATTTTTTTGTTAAAAGATTTTTATTTATTTATTTTTAACACCCCCACTTAATTTTTTCTTGGGCTCCACGCCAGGGGTTTCTGCAGCACCCCCACTTCCTGCGGCACTGCAACTGGACCTAGCCACCAGGATAAAAGACAAGCTGAAGAAAGAGTTCGGTAAGCAGAACGTTGTTGTTAATTTTTGAGGAATATTACATACTGAGAAATATTACATCAAATTTCAATCATTGTTCTCTAAAAACAATACATCAATGTTAATGTATTAACAAAGATGTTTCTTTTTACTTTTTTAGCATATCTTCTTCTTTGCATATTTTACCATACATTAATTTCCAATGATTGTCATTATAAAAGAGCATTCAAAAGAACACTCTTTTAAAAGCCCTATCAATTACTTACAAAGGTTGATTTGGGGTGTTATATCTTGTAATATGAAGTGAATTGTTCTTAATTGATTTGTGGTTTTTTTCTGTTCGTCAGGAGGAAGACCTTTGGTGTTGTTGAAGACAGTATGTCTCGTGCTCATCTGTGTTCTTCTGCTGGCCACCATCATACTGCAGCACATCACCATCAAAGCACAGAGAGACCAGTTAAACAGTTGCAATAACACCATCAAAGCAGAGATAGACCAGTTAAACAGTTGCAGTAACACCATCAAAGCAGAGAGAGACCAGTTAAACAATTGCAAGAACAAAGTTGAAGAGCGCAATCAAATTATCAACAGCTTACAGGAAGATTTCACTGAACTAACAACTGAAAAAGACCTGTGTTTTCAATTCACCAAAAGGACAGGTATGGCAAACTCTGATGACATCATCAAATCTTACTCTCTTGACACAGTCCCACATATTTTCTTTCATTCCTGACCCTATACATGCTGCAGCAGCCATCCTCAAATATCAAAAGCACATCTACATAATTGAAACAATTTTGAAACAAATTGAAATGCATGAAACATCGAAATACCTGTAAAGGTATAGTTATAGCAGAGAGAAAAACAACCAAAATGCTCTTGGCAACATCACTAGCCTTAAAATACGACAAGTGTGTGTGTGTGTGTGTGTGTGTGTGTGTGTGTGCTGTAGTGGCCACATACACTGTAAACAAATTCTAACATCCCCAACTCAAAATTTTCTAGTGACTGGTCACATCAAATTTTTTCAATTGGCCCAAGTGAAATTCTGTAAAATTCATTTAATTAATTGTTGCAATAGTCTGTTAACATTGGCTTAATGAGAAATAATATGTGGATGTAGATGTGACCAGTCACTAGAAAATTTTGAGTTGGGGATTTTAGAAATGTTTTACAGTATACTGTATGTAACAGGCCCAAGGGAACTGCTGAGGAGGATGCTGCCATAAGACCCAGTAGGTTCTGAAACATTTTTAGGGGAAGTTTTTCCCAACATTGAGTGACACCACTAGTCTCTAAATCCAGGCCCACATTTGGGAAAAATCAAGGAACCAGGAACGAGATGTGTTGACTGGGGGACAGCAAACCTTTACGTAGGTTGATGCTGAACCCCAGACTTTCTGAGGAGCAGAGATCTGTGAGCAAGTAGTTCCTCCTTTGATTGGCTAAGAGCAACCAATCATCTAGGTAATTCAGGATGTGTACTCCTAACTGTCTTAGGGGAGAGGGCCGCATTTATGCATTTCATGAAGGTGTGTGGAGCTAGGGTCAGTCCGAGTATAAGACTGTAGGTAAGCCACCCCTTTGAACATGAATCTCAAGAACAGTCTGTGATGAGGGGCTATCTGTATATGAAAGTATGAGTAGCGGGGGGCTGACGTTTGTGATTGGACCGCGAGGAGGAATGCTCTTTTTGTGAAGGTGTTTGTTTTTAATTTGACTCGCTTTAACAGTGGAAAGAAGGTCTGGGCGCGCATACCACCGAAGGGGAGACAGGGGGGTCAAGGAGGGCTGTCTTGTCGGCGTCCTAGGTCTCAAAGTTTAACCATAGGTGGTGCTTTGCTTTGAGCACCACTAAACAGGCCATCATACAGCTGATTGCCCACTGATCGTTGTCTTAGTAGCGTATAGTAGCGCACAGAGCAAGGTCCTTTGCGCTGCACAGCTTCTGGGCCGGACTCATCCATAGCGTGGAGGAGTTTGGCTTGGAACACTTGAAGGACCGCCATCGTATGAAGAGCGGATCCAGCTTGACAGGCCGCAGAGTAGGTTCTGCGACGACCTCCTCCAGAGCGAAGCTTTCGGTGCCATCAACAACGGTGAGGGGTCGTGGAGGGGGCGCATCACAACTGGTAAGCTAGTCATGATCAAATTTGGTAGGTTCCTGGCAGGGGGCTCGCTGATGGCACCCCAGCAGCAGGAAGCCTATGTCGAAGCTACTGTGGGAAGGCACTTCCATGCCGACCACTATAAACCAAGTTTGCGACAAGTTCAGGCCAGGCCCTTAATATCACCTGGGTCCTTAGCCGGTTGGGGGCAGAGTCCTGCATGGAGTCTGACCACTCCTCTGTATTTAAAGCTGTCAATGTCATTGGCAAATTCTTCCTTGGAACCCTTAAAAGAGACCAAAATGATCGTACCAGACAGGATGCTGGTCTTCGCGAGAGAAGAGCACCGGGGAATATCCTCGCTGCAGGGAAGATCCGTTTTGTGTAATAAATCATAAAATTTATAATTTATCTTTATATATAAATTTTTACTGATCATAGGCAGAGGGTGAACCAAGATTCACTACCCATTGAAACATTTTTTTTAATGGTTTCAACTTTTCACCGCACAACCTACATATCCAACATAAACACTGCTGATAAATTATTTGCTAATCAAGCGTCTACATTCACAAACCCCTGTTAATTTGAACATATTGCATACTGTGTGTGGGATTTGACATGGCAGGAAGTGCGCAAAGACCACTCCCTTTATAATCACTAACAATTTCACTCATCTTATTCATTCATTCATCTTAGCTCATCATGATCTCAAGAAGTTCTGTTACAATAAATGAGGCTGACTGCGTGTTGAATCTCTGATTAGCATAATTGTTTGTTATAATGAGGGGATATTTGCATGTGTGCAGAACTCAGAATCCACTCACCGCTCAAAATGTCAGAGTTTTTGTTCAGTGCTAACTTAAACACCTCTGATTGGCCATTGCATTCAAGAAATCAACAGATATGTTTGTGATTAGCTACGCACTGCTCAACACTACAAAAATACATTGTAAAACAAATGCTTTGTTATGGAATACGTGAAAGGCCAAATCCACAGAAATAAGGTTTTTGCTCTCAATTGTAAGTTTATTCCATACGATTAGGGGGGCACATTGTGTCATTGTAACCATAACATATAACCGAAACATGTAGGCTACAATGCCTTTTTCAAAATATACCTGCATGATAAACCTTTAAAAGATTGCGATCTCAATTCAAACACCCACTCAATCTTATTCCTAAATGATAGCATTTCGATGTCTGTTAAAATCACACTGGACCAATGGTGAAAAGAGTACTAAAAAATTGTACTTAAGTAAAAGTATTGCTACTTAAAAAATAATTTACTTGAGTATAAGTAGAAGTACTGAAAAAATAATATGACTCAAGTTATAGTAAATAAGAAAAAAAAAATACTTTAGTAGTTAAAGTAAAAGTGCTTTAGTATTATTTTTCTATTTTTACCCCAAATTAGGTATGTTAGCAATATATGGAGCGTTAAACACTCTTAGTAATGTTTGTTTCATTCATACTGAAAGCCAGAGGGAGCCCTCACGTAGAAAGTCCACAAGTGAGATTAATAGAAGTATTAAACTTATTAAATTCCAGGAAATCCCTTTAATGGATATCAGTTATAGCCAAGGGGGTAATCTTTCAGCCGGAAACTGAAGCTTCCCCGGGGGCCGCCATTGATTAGCAGACCATCACCTGCTGTTAACATTCCATTGACTCCCATTCATTTTAGTGTCACTTTGACAGTGAATAACTTTACATCTGAGGCGTTTAAAGACTCCATTTGTCCATTATTTCTTTCTAAAGAAACACGAAAATGTATAAAAGGCTCCATTACCTTGTATCTTACGTTATGACCCCGTAGAAGCAGTTTTTGTAAAAAGAGGCTAACGATTGCGTCATAACCATGCGACTCTCTGTCACACAGTAGAGAGATTACCGTATGGACAGGAGGAGAAGCTCGCGGGCAATCGGGGGACGTGGAGGCAAAATTACAAAAAAATTAATCAGAATACTCAGCAAAAGTTGCTCCTAGCTCATGGACACCTCCTACTCACACTCTCCGTCTCTGCAAGTTTCGGAAGGGAATGATTCAGATTTATCTTGTCACAGCTACTAGAAGACAGACGGGTTGCTCACGTCACATCTACGTCGTCAAGCTCAGTTTGAGTCTGCGCAGTACGTTCAGCCATCAGGAAGTGAGTGCTTCTAATTGACTTTTTCTCCGTTGAATCCAATGGGGTCGCTGTGTCCATTTCTTTTACTGTCTATGGTTATATCTACAGCTGAATAGAGTGGTGCAGGTATGACGTCACTTTTTAAGGCCAACCGGCAGTTTGTATCACACTGGTTCCCTCGACAAAAACCCAATAGGATTTTCCCATAGGTTTTTGGATTATCGAAAAAACAAGCTCTGTGATCAACAAAAGTTTATGATACTTAAACGTTTTGTCCATCAAGATCATTTTCACAGATGAACACACCTTTTATGAATTTTGAAACCTAAATGCAGTCGCCAGTAGGCAATAGCCAATTACACTACGGTCCCATGACTTCAAAGTCACCATCACTAAGCTTCCGACAACTCTTTCTATTTTTATCTTAAAACATTTTCCCAGAAAGTTTGAGTTAGAATAGTTTGTAAGAGCAAAATTATAACCATAATGATGCTATAAATGCAGACTGCACTTATTTTTTCAGCGTGATGATGTTTATTGTCCTCGACAGACTCTGTAGTCCCATTTAGCCACATGTTAACAACAACCTTTTTAAAGACACATAACAGCTTAAAAAAATCACGAGTGGGGTAATACCAAGCGGCAACCTCCCCGTCTCTCTCTTGAAACCAACACGGAAGTGAGTTAAACTGCAATTCATTGACTAGCCGCTTGAGGCTGTTGTCAAAAGGGAGTCAAATCTGTATCTCCCCCATGTTAAAATGCCAAATTTTACAGCAGAAAAAAACGTATTTACAGCCTGGTGTCTGTATGTGGATTTGGTCTATACAGCTAAGTTTGCCCTTCATGACAACTGTGAGGGGGGTGAATTTTTTTATAACTCATCCGTTTAGTTGATTAATATTTAGAGTTCTGCATAATTAAGGGTGTGGCGTGGCCACTTGAGTGACAGGTGGATTGCCACTGATGTCAATGCTAGCCGTTTGTCTGCTGTTAGCCGTCACTTCACCTCAACAAATTTTAGCTGCTGAACTTGCCATCTCTGCAGTGTTTGTGCTTTTTTTCGGGATTATTTCATACAATTTAATATACCCATTACTTCGCCCACGGCTTAGGATTCGGTCGTTGTCGTCGAGTATCGTTCGAGAGAACAACCAGCGCTGTATTTCAGTTGTTTTCCTCTGTGAACATGCACTAATAGATGTCTGACAATTTCGTTGCTTTTTGGAGTTTTCAGATTTAAAAACGTCAATAAAGGCTCGTTCGTTCTGCTCTCACGGAACAGATGGATTATAATATGCTTAAATGTACTGTCAGATGAAATCCTGCAGGTGTCGGCGCTTTCTCCGTTCATGCTATAAATGCACATCCTTGAATGAGCGCGGATTTTCTAGAGCATTTACTTGATCTTCATAGGCAGTATATCTATGATTTAACTAGTGATCGACCGATATATCGGTCGGCCGATAAATCGGGCCGATATTTGCGGGTTTGACATGTATCGGCATCGGCCGATACGCGGCTGCTGCGTTCGCCGATTGTTTTTTTCCCGGCATTAATTACAGACAGGCGTCCGCAGGCAGCAGCTCTGTGTTGCTGGAGACGCTGCAGTTCACGTGCAGCCCATGCACTGCCCCTCCCACACTAGCAGAGTGCTGGAAGCCTCTTCTAGACAACGGTTAGTTTTAAAATTTCAAAGCATCTTTTTAACTGTTTGACTTAGCTGAAATACACTTAAAGTGGAAACACGTTGCTCTATATGTGCGTGCAACTATAGCTAAGCAAGTTTGTGGGTCCAAATGGAAAACGCGAATGCCTCATCTATAAAACTGCTTGTCATTGTATTTAGGGAGCTGCAAATAGCTAAGTTTGAGGCTATCCATATGCATACGGCAGCTGTTACGAACACTGGTCATAGGATTAAATAATGCCGACGTTGTTCGGTGATTCCGTGATATTTGTGGGAGTTTTATTCAGCGACCACCTGGCTGAGGTTTGGACGTGTGTTCATAAAAAAAGCGACGCGGTTGCAACACGCATGCGATGCAGCGCGCTCGTTTGTCCAGGCGCTCCTGTGCTGCGGTGTATGGCGCTCGCTTTGTGTCATTTCTTTCCTAACCAAGCTTAAAGACGTGATAACGTGCGTGTGGAGAACGTCTGCCCGTCTGAACGTCTGCGCGTCTGCCCGTCTGAACGCAAAACGTGCCTTGGCTAATTTAAAAATAGCGCACGTACTTTTATGCAGCTAAATGTATGATGGATTAATAAATGACTGACTAACTAACTGTATTTTTATATGTACATTTCTGAAATGCATTTTCTGTAAAGCTGTTTTGAAACTATGTTTTGTGAAAAGCGCTGTAGCCTACAACTAAATTTGAATTGAATTGAATTGAATTGAATGGACTTGTCTTATTTGAGACACTGTTCGAACAGTGTGGGCTAGAAGATTTGATCATTTAAGCTATTATTAAATTAGATGAAGTAATTTCCAGCAGAGAAAATCACATTAATAGCTATTTAACATAGACCTAGCTTTTAACATCCTCGAAGAATATTAAGAAAATTCTATTTAGGTTTGAATACATAAAAAAAGAAAAATCTAATCTCAACAGAAAAAGTCTTTGAATGTATTTTGGAATATAAATTATGCATGAGCATGCATGGGAATATGAAATAGGCTATAGGCTACAATAATAATAAAAAAGCTCTATAGTAGAGTGGATGCATTACTTAATTATATTCTTAAATTCGATGTTATAAAAAAATCGTACTATGAACTTCTAGCAAGCTCATTTAAACCGAGTTGTAAATTCCGAAATTAACGGAGTCTAAATAAATATTAAACTACTAAATATCAATATAAAATTGCAGTAGATGGCGCCAAGGCCCTGTTCTATTGAGATTACTGGTTGATGTTCAACCTATTCTTTCAAAAACACAAATATATATTTAACATCCACACAACTAGCCTACTCTGTTTAGACAATTGCAGTTGTTCTGCTGTGGTGCTGTTTGGAACTGTATTTTCATTGACTATTGTGTGAAATGCCAGTCATTAATATATTGTTTATTTAGGCCTACAGGCATTCTGGTTTTCTAAAAACTGCTCATAACAGAAACATTCAAACAAATATTTACAAATTTTTGTTTTACTTGGTATTTTTTTATATCCTTGGTATGTTGGCAATTCATTTTCATTATATATATATATTTCTGTTACTCAGAAGTGAAACATTATGTGAATTTAAAGTGGCTGCGTTATAAATAGAAATATGGGTATAGTCTAAATGTATGTGCTGTTGTTGGTTGTCCCATGACATGCTACATTTTAACGTTTTAATGACAGTGTCTTGGCTATAAATTTTGCATTTCACTAATTAAGGGGAATGTAAAGCATTAAATCAACTAGGTCTCTGAAATAGCTCATGAAGCTTCATTTGACAAGCATATATTGACAGAGCACAACTCAATGTCACACATTTAGATAATGGAAGAACAACACAGAAACAAACAGGGTCAACAGTCGAAGAAGAGGAGTAATGATGTGTGGTGGAAGAAGGGTACGGAGGCAAAACAGTGGAAGAGGTCAAGATTGTGGACATGTTTCTAATGAAATAAGGACACTATTGCAGACAATGTTATCAGTCATGACCTTACAATGACGGAGGGTCAAAAGGTAAAGCCGAATGTTAGGAGAACAACAGTGTCTTCAATCATTCAAACGTTTGTAGACAGAACAGGTGTGTAATCAGACATTGTTTTCTGTATACTGTAATACTGTATACGTACTCCACTTGCATTACATAATACAGTAAATATACTTTATAGAGACAATGTAACACACAAACACACACACACACATGCTACAAATGACATTACAAACGCTTCGTTTTGACATAAAAAAATAAATTTAAAAAATCATTCAGTCATACATTTCACTCATTATTTATCTTGTGTCAGTGGAATATAACTTTTCCAAAGATGCAGAACCCCCATACAATACAAATCTGTAAGACATTTAAAGCACTGAAAATATTTTACAAAAGCAAATGTATACTATATCGAACATTGCTCCTTTCAGAAATTGTTAATGCACTGAGCACTTAATGTACAGGAATAAATGACCCAAAACTTACTGAAACTTCCTACAAATAGATCAAGGAGTGGACATGGCTAATGAGCAGATAAGTGTCCCTCTGCTGCCACCTACTGACTTTAGTGGTCATTTACTGTCATTTTTGTTTTAACTGTTTGTTTTTCCTGCAGGTGAAAACAAGATGCATCCTTTAAGCCTGTTACAGTTTATTTATCAGGGCTCTTAACATAGTAGTAAAAAATGTGCAGTATGACTAGGCTCAATTTAATAGAGTGCTAGGCTTTATATTTTTTTTAGTGTAGCTCTATTAAATACTATTTATGTTAAACGATTTTAAATTGAATGATTGATAATTTATTTTAGTTTAAAATCCAATAAGTTTCTGAATGGTTAATTAAAACTAAATGCAGAATCTATGAATGAACTTGAGGCATGCAGACCGGCTGCTGCAGGGCTTTAACAAATCTTAAACAAACAAATAATGAAATGACCCACTTTTTCTGAATTTTACTAGCCCATTTTATTTGTCTCTCATAAGATCGTATCATGTACTTAACATTCAGCATTATAGAAATAAATAAATCCAATGTAGTTCTAAGTAAACTGCCAAAATAAGATTATCTAGCATGTCTATAACAGTAAAAGTATGAGAAAATAAGGAAAATTAGGCGGGCAGACGTACTATGGAAGGCCAAAAGGGCCAAAACGTGTGAAACTGTCTGTAAACACGTAATTACGTGTTAACACGCAAATTACGCGTTTACACGCAATTTACGTGTTAACACGTCATTACGTGTTAACGCGTAAATGACGTGTTAACACGTAAATTGCGTGTTAACACGTAAATTATTAGACATTAGCACCACCTACTGGTTTGGTGCTCTTGCTCAAACACACAGAACCTAATTAGATTAAGGTTGTAAAAAGACGTTTTTAATGTGAAAATACATGTTGAACAATGTCTTTTCAGAATATAGGATACAACTACATATAATAATTATTTTGAATGGGCCTATTTAGACAGTTAAGTTAACTATAATCAAGCCCTGAAAGGCATGACCATTTTCACAATCACAATAGAAATTGTGTAAGGATAATTACACATTTCTCCAAACAGTATTTTCATGTACACTTATACCATATTTCTAAAGCATCTTTTTATAATTTAACCTCTATGCATTTGTTAGAGAGCCCCTTCTGATAACACCATTAAGCCTTATGAATCTGAGATAGTGCATTGTTTTGCGGTGTTTTTCGAAGTTAATATATATATATATATATATATATATATATATATATATATATATATATATATATAACAAAGTTATTTATATTACAACACACACACTACACTTTGCACATTATATTACATTACACACACAAACATATATTTTACAAAGTTATTTATATTACAACACGCACACTGCACTTTACAAATTATACTACATTACACCCCCCCCCCCCCTTATTTATATTATTTATATTATACACACATGCGTATGTCATAATAATAATCTAAGACAAGAGTGGCTTGAATTATTAATAATTGAAATGAGACAGAATTCCTGCCATAAAATGACATTTTACAATGGATATTCAAATGTGAAATCTGTGAATATAAGACCAACAATTATTAAAATAAATTGTAGCCTAATATTACTACACAGAACAAGAGATTATGCTATATTCTCGCCAATGTTTGGATAGATTTGGAGATTACACTCGTGATCTATCTATTCAGTTTCCTGCAAGTTATACCCTTCCGTCAGTGTCGTTGGCTTATGATGGCTGATGAGGTATGCTCAGCGTTGTGCTTGCGTCACTCTATCATGAATAATTCAAATGAAATAAAGGTGTTGTGTCACGTTGACACTGCCTGTCGTAACTGTTTGTAATCATTCACATGACTATTAATGTGATGATGCACACCTTCGTTGTATTGTATTTATTCATGAGATTGTGAACGAGCTCTTACCTAATGGATACGTTGAGCCTACGTCACCTGGCATCTTCAGTTGGGTGCACGCCCGTGATGCGCATCGTATAGTAAATACAGAGACGTGAAAACAAACAGCACAAAACATAGCTACTTTCGGTTTTAATAAACACTGTTAAACATATTACGGTGGGTTGTATACGTTGAAAATAGTTATTTTTTTACTTTATTTAAGTTTGTCATGAGTTGCTTCGCGATTAGCGCGACAGTCTGCCATTATATGCAATCAAAATACCGTTGCATTTGGAATCAATACGATTTGATGTTGTTTCAGAGTTATGAATTATTTATCTTCGACTTCGAATTATCCCCCCATGTCTATTAAGAGTTGGCTAAGTGAATGTCCGTAGCCTAACCCATTTCTCTTTTTTTTTTCCTCAGAGATGACATTTGGTAGCATATAATTAAATAATCGATATCAATTATGTAAAAAAATAATTTAAGTCCTTAAAATAAAAATATGAGCACAACTGGCACAACTAATCAAATGACAAAATTTAGAAATTGGATGCAGTTATTATAAACGTCATTATAAACTGAATAATAAATAAGTAAAGATAGATAGATGACAGACAGACCCTTACGAATATAGGCTAACAGTTTTACTATAGAAAAATAATAATAAATTGGTCTTCTGTGGTGGTCGACAGTGCGGTGAGGGTGAGAGTGCGCGCGCCGGGCGGGCTCTCTCTCTCTCTCTCTCTCTCTCTCTCTCTCTCTCTCTCTCTCTCTCTCTCTCTCTCTCTCTCGGAGGTGTGGAGAATGTTGTCAAGGCTGGATCTGGATTTTCCCTTTGCCTGCAGAGATTAGGCCTATTGTCTGTGATGTGGACAAAGTCCTCCGGCTGGACCTGACATGAAGACTTGATACAGAAGCAGAAACAATCTCTCTCACTGACCTTGATTATGCAGTTGCGCAAATTTACAGGATTTGTTTGTTATTTGTGCTTGTGCAAGATAGCCATACCAGCCAGTAAAGTTCCATGGTTTCCAATGTGCCAGCACGCAAATCACGTGTGTGGTGTGTGTAATGTAGTATAATTTGTAAAGTGTAGTGTGCGTGTTGTAATATAAATAACTTTGTAATATATATGTGTTTGTGTGTGTAATGTAATACAATGCGTAAAGTGTAGTGTGTGTGTTGTAATATAAATAACTTTGTTATTTGTTATATATATATGTATGTATATACAATATATATATATATATATATATATATATATATATATATATATATATATATATATATATATATATATATATATTAACTTCGAAAAACACAGCAAAACAATGCACTATCTCAGATTCATAAGGCTTAATGGTGTTATCAGAAGGGGCTCTCTAACAAATGCATAGAGGTTAAATTATAAAAAGATGCTTTAGAAACATGGTATAAGTGTACATGAAAATACTGTTTGGAGAAATGTGTAATTATCCTTACACAATTTCTATTGTGATTGTGAAAATGGTCATGCCTTTCAGGGCTTGATTAGTTATAGTTAACTTAACTGTCTAAATAGGCCCATTTAAAATAATTATTATATGTAGTTGTATCCTATATTCTGAAAATACATTGTTCAACATGTATTTTCACATTAAAAACGTCTTTTTACAACCTTAATCTAATTAGGTTCTGTGTGTTTGAGCAAGAGCACCAAACCAGTAGGTGGTGCTAATGTCTAATAATTTACGTGTTAACACGCAATTTACGTGTTAACACGTTATTTACGCGTTAACACGTAATGACGTGTTAACACGTAAATTGCGTGTTTACGCGTAATTTGCGTGTTAACACGTAATTACGTGTTTACACGACAGTTTCACACGTTTTGGCCCTTTTGGCCTTCCATAGTTATCCAGGCGTTTATCCACACGTACGTTATCCACACGCAAAGTTAAAAAAAATCCTTACACTGCTACGTCGCCGCCACGTCACCGCGCACTTTGAGCGCAGCTCCAACACGTGGCCGTGACGTCTAACGTCTCATATCTTACGTCTGACGCCTGATTACTATGGGATTTTGGCCAGACGACTGGCGAGCGTATACACGTTAGTTCACCTCTCAGTTTGCTTCGCGATCGCCAAAAAGTGCACAAATCACACCTCATACGGAACGCCATACAAATCACACCTCATACGTTAAGACGTACAGACGTAATCCACACGTTAACTTCTAACGTGACGCCGCCGTCACGTCTGTAAAAATCAACAGCTACACGTTATTGACGTGTCTACGTGACGTGATATTTGTGTGTACGTCTCCTCCATATAAAACAAATGGAGACGTACACGCACGTACACACGTGTGTTATCTGTCGTGCTTGTCAGTCTCGTCGCCGAATGACACAAAGCGAGCGCCATACGGTGAGATGAAAACATCTAAACTTTTCAGAATGCTGCAAGCGCACGCAGGTCATGACTCATGTGACAAAAAACAACTGACCTTTCCATGACAACATCGAAAGCTCGGCTGAACAGCGGATCATAGCTGGACAGGGCGGGTTTTTATTTCTCATCTCCATAAATATATGTAGTCGTAAAGGGCTAGAAATAAATTGATCCTTACTTCCTCGTCATCGTGGAGAGCGCAGTTCATGTTTGCATAGCAACAACAGACGCAAGCGCTTGTAGAAGCGGCGCGGCCGTGCTTTCCACACGTTTTAGACGCGATCCCTAATTCATAATAAACTTAGAATCTATTTGGTTTAAAATCGTTTTTGTTTTGTTTAAAATGGAGATCACGATTACATATATCAGACAACTACACAGAATAACATGTTCCAGTCAAATTATTTTATTTATTATGCTTAAATATTTATTTTCAGAATTTATTGTCAGAATTTGAATTATGCTTAAATATTTATTTTCAGAATTTATTGTCAGAATTTGAATTATGTTTAAATATTTATTTTCAGTATTTTCAGCACTGAACTTTTTTTCTGTTCTACCTCACGTTTTTAATATTTGTCAATTTTTTTTTTTTTTAGTTCAATAAATGTTCCTTTCTTAATTGAGACTTGTAACAGTTGTTATCATTATATATTATATACGTGTCATTTTTATGATGTAAACTGAGTGAGCAAAAGCAGTATCGGCTCCAAATATCGGCCCAAGAAAATCGGCAACCCGTATCGGTCATCGGCTAAGGCTGATGAAAAAAAATCGGTATCGGCATCGGCACTAAAAAATCCATATCGGTCGATCCCTAGATTTAACCCATTTGAGAGGCGGCCAAAATCAGAATTTAAAATGTACTGAATAAGCTCTCCACGAACTTGACGAGCGATGCCGCGCTGACGGAAGAGTGACTGACATGTATGCACAAATCACTGTCTCACACACACACACACACACACACACTCAAGAGTAATATTAAGTTACTGCATAATACATTTTTAACTAGCAGAATAGTACAGAATCACGATACACAGTCTCACTTGTAGCCATGTCTTTTAACTATTATAATATTTCGAAGGGCAAAAATAGGAACTTTTAATTGGCTTACATCATCAACTGTCACTTTAGCGCGAGGCCCTGTGCAGTCGCAGACTTGGTACTGTAAGTAGCATAACGTTATAGCATTACCTCCCCAGCCTGAGCTAACCAGAGACAGTATATGAGCTAACTCGATCACGTCGAGCTAGGTGGTGATTTCAGATAGACAGGCTCCTGAGCTCCACTCACGCCCCGCCTCTTTGCCCATTTTCTGTTATCCGGGAGTGACGCGAGGCCAAGATGGCGACGGCCGGCTCCGCCCACTTTAGGCTTCAAAAATGCTCTTCAGAAACCTACGGGTGACGTCACGGACACTACGTCCATATTTTTTTACAGTCTATGGGTAATACTGATGTATTTTATGTAGTAGAATAAAACGTGAAAGTGTCTTGAGCTTGTTAACTACAGATCTTATTTCAGCCATTTAAACAAAATCCCATTAAAAAAAAAACTATTGATTTCGGGACGATTGAACTGGAAGTGTTAAAATGCTAACACGTTTCTTAATTTTTGGTCTATAAAGTGATGTCATACCTGCACCACTCAATAACATGCAAAAAGAGACGTTATGACTGAAGAAACATAAAGACAATAAACACACAATTTAGGTGATATATCTGTGTATCTGTGTTCTTCAAGCCATCTCTGCTATTTTCATAAGAATGCTGTATATCCAGGGCTCGATTTGAAGGGGGATGGCATCCCCCTTGTTGGGAAAAAAAAGACAAAAAGCATCCCCTCTGTAAAGAAGCCACCATCCCCATTAAAATTCTCTGTTTATTAACAAACTATAAATAACAGTGATTGACTAATCAGAACTCAATATTGTAACGTACTTTGCACAATCACGCAAGAGCTCTGATTCAAGCAAGCTTGCATAATTTTTTTCGCTTGTTCAAAATGACCAGGATAATGGTTCAAGCACATGTTTTGACATTCTTTAAAATTATGGAATTATGGGTGTAACTTCCGTTGAGCTGTAAACAATCAGTGAAAGGCTCGCTCTATGAGCGCAATATTTTTTTTAAACTGGGTAGGGGAGAACGAGGTAATGTGAGACATCGGGTAATGTGAGACACCCCCTATATCTAGGCAACGGAACACAATTTTGGTCATTTGACCATTATGTTTTCAAGCCCCTTCCATTTCACCTTGGCCATGAAGAAGAGGACCTCATGGTGCTGTAGTAAGCATGTTTTTTTCACAAAAATATTTTTTTTGTATGTAAAAGTAAATTTTCTTGCTGTCAACTTAATCAACTGTTGTGCCAAAGCAAATTGATTCAGGTAGAAAAACTTATGTCATACATGTTGATGAACTACCAACATATAAAACCATGTGATGATGCTAGCTGAAGATAAGCCTGAATTGCTAAGAGAGATCGTTTTTTTCTAAAATGTGGCGGTGGGGTAAAGTGAGACAAATGCTGTGGGGTAAAGTGAGACATGAGGCACAAGTTAAGTTTAGTCTTAAACATATTTTAATGTAATATTACATGACATATGTTTTATTTTTAATGTCATAAACATAGTAGAAAAGCCATCATGCCAAGGCAATACACCAGGAAGAAAACCTGACGGCCCGAAGGAGAGGGTGCACTCCTCTGGGCCCCAGGCAACCCGGAGGCGCCTGTTTTCCATTACCTAGTCCGATAAGAGTGTCGTCTCCCTCCTCTACAACACCCCGAGCGTCCATGTTTGGACCGTTGTTGCTCCAGCAGGAGCGCCAGCAGGTGTACGGATCTGACTTTGACCGGAGATGACCCACCCTCCCTGGGGCCGGCCCGGGAGGTCTGCGAGCATGGAGCTCTTCTTCAAATATAAGATATTTTTGGACATTTTTACAAGGAGGAATATCCTCCCGTGTGTCTTTCACCCCTAGCTCACCCAGGATGGTGCACGTTCACCGTTGTGCACGCCCTGGCACCGAGGGACTGGGTGTCCAAACCAGACCCTATTTACTGGAAGTCTCGCCCGCACAAAGTGCACTTTCTCTGGCCTGGGTCAGGCTGTTTCTCCACCCGGTCTGACCACCACGGTTCTCTGGTCCATGTTCCTTGTCCGAGCGGAACATTGTCCCTCCTCCACAAAGACCCAAAGATCCATTTTAGGACTGACTTTGCTCCAGACGGAACTCCAGCGGTGGCGGACAAATCCGAATCTGGCTCAGGACGGGCCACTCTCCCTGGGCTGGCCAGGGGAGGTCTGACAGCATTGAGTTTTCCAAATGTATCACAATAATTTGGACATAGTTAATTTTTAGAATTTCCTCCAGTGTGCCATTCACCCTTAGCACGCCAAGGGCGTTGCACCTTCACTTGGATGCGCACCGGTGGGTCATCAAAAAATTGTGCTTAATTGAACAATCTCCATGATTCTGTTACTAGTCCGACATTAGTTCTGGAATGTGTGGTTGTCAAGCTAGCTGTCAAGATTCTTACTGTTACAACATGTGTTGTTATGGAAGTTTCAGAGTGGAAAAAGTAAGTGGATCAGTTTACCCCCAGCTGGTTCACTTTACCCCCTTGATTTCTCTGGTCTGTCTCAGTTTACCCCTAAGCTGGGGTAAAGTGAGACACAAGACCACTTTTTTAAAAACAATCATATTTTACCTGCCCTTCGTCCTGAATACATTCTAATAATTTCCATTGCTAGGAAACATCCTGAATTAATGGGAAATGTGTAAATTTGACTGATATATCATTTTAGCTCGCTTAGAGGGTAACGAATGTAAAAAATGTCTCACTTTACCCCACTCTCCCCTACAATGAGATGAAATTATTCTACTCACCCTTCAACCATCAAACATTAAAAGGACATTTAAAAGTGTAAAAGCATCAACAACTTTCAACAAGAGACCTTAAATAACCCCAAAAGAGATTATTTTCAACAGCAATAACGGACGGGTTAAATAACACTGTAGTAATTTATATCTCCATTATGTAACATACGTTGCCTTAAACAAAAATGTAAGACAAAAAGGGAGAGTCTCAACGAAATCCGACAAAAGCAGTAATGGGATATGCATTTGAAACACATGTTAAAGGGGTCATATAATGTCATTTTTGTACAAGCTAATATGATTCTTTAGGGTCTAAATTAAAAGTTTGTAATATACTTTAATTAAAAATTCTCATTAGTATTGTAAGAAAACACTAATTTTACCTGGTCAAAAACAGCTCTGTTTTCAGCACGCCGTTTCAGTGCATGTGTCTTTAAATGATAATGAGCTTTGCTCACCCCGCCCCTCTGTTCTGTGCGTACACCGTTTGTAACACAATAACACAATAACCAGAGCCCGTCTACGGACATTCTCTGACAATAACCATAACGCGTCCTTCATTATAAACGTGGGATTATGAATTATATTGATAACGTCGTACATAGAAAACATGCCATAATGTACCCGGAGTGTAAAAATAGCCACATTCATCGTGAAGCGTGCAAGCTATTTGCAAAGATTAATATAAAGATTAATATAAAGGTCAATAAAACGTTACACTCACTTGTTCTTCTGGAGGTTAAGCAGGAACACGAATAGTTGGTACTGATCCTTTTTTCAGGAGCAGCTTTTTAGCAAAAACAGCTTTATACTGACCCTCGTTTGTAAAGCAGTCTGGTGAAATGATTCGCGCAAACATGACAGCATTGACGTTGATCGTGGGGAATATTCCCTTCGAAAACAAACTCAGCCACTGCGTCTTCAGCTGTACGGATTTAGAAACATCATCAATATGACTGCTGTGTTCGTTATTACACCCAAGAACAGAACACCACAATCGTTAGACGCCATTCTACTCAGCACTCCAGCTATCAACAATGAACGCGCCGGTCGGCTGCTATGATTGACAGCTCGCTCACGAGGGCGCGAGGGCGGGTCTGTGTTTGAAACGCTGCTGTCAATCAGCCATCGTGGGAGGGGCGTCGATATTGTGACGTCACAATATCGAACAGCTTGATTTGAGACAGGAGGAAACCTATAAGAAGATAAAAAAAAAAAAAAAACTGGATGGATTTTTATCATTTTATGATGGTTGTGTACAGGCACTGCCAACACACATTTCAGTACAATCAACTTAAGTGTATGTACCATTATATGACCCCTTTAATACCAGGATCATTTGTCTTTTTATCTTCTCCAGTCATGGCAGATCTCAGAATAATGGTGGTTGGTAAAACTGGAGCTGGAAAGAGTGCATCAGGAAACACCATCCTGGGAGAAAAGGTGTTTGAAGAAAATATGTCTTCTGAATCTGTGACAAAGACATGCCTGAAACATCAGCAGAAGGTGGAAGGTGGAAAAATCTCAGTGATTGACACTCCAGGACTGTTTGATACAAAAATAAGTACAAAAATAATTAAGGAGGAGCTCGATAAATGTGTCAGTATGTCTGTTCCTGGTCCTCATGCATTTCTGCTGGTCGTCAGACTGGACGTGAGATTCACAGACGAGGAGAAGAAAACAGTGAAATGGATTCAGAAGAACTTTGGAGAAAAAGCTGCTGATTACTCCCTCATTCTGTTCACTAGAGGAGATCAGATAGATGAACCTATAGAGGAGTTTCTGATCAAAAACAGGCAGATTGAAGAGCTTGTTAGACAGTGTAAAGACAGGTATCATGTTTTCAATAACAAAGATAAAAATCCATCACAGGTTAATAAACTGCTGGATAAGATAGTAAGAATGGTGATGCAGAACGGAGGAGGTCATTATACAAATGAGATGTACAAGGAGGCTCAGAAGAAGCAGAGAGAGGAAAAGGAGAGACAGAAGTTAGAAGAAGAGAAAAAAATGAACAAGGAAGTTCAGAAGAGACAGAGAGAGGAAAATGAGAGACGGAAGTTAGAAGAAGAGGAAAAAACTAAAAAGGAAGCTCAGGAGAGGAAGGGATTCAAGTTTGTCTGTGTGTTTGTTAGTGTGTGTGTCTGTCTGTCTGTCTGTCTGTTATTCGCATATCTCTCGAACCGTTAGTCCGATGGATTTCAAACTTGACAGGTGTCTTGCTACGGGCGTGAGTAAGTGCAGTGCCAAGTTTGACGTTGTTTGGATTAGAAATGCAAAATATATCGGTAAATATATCGGTAAAAGAAGAACTTAGAAGGTTGTGGTTTAAAAATAAACATTCCGACATAAACACTCTGACAGCTAAACATTAAGTGTTTATTTCTGAATATTATATTTTATTCAGGGCCATCATTTGTAGTAGCCTATTCACAAACTGTCTGCTCAAGCGTAGAGTTTTCTCTGAGTTCACTGTGTAGCCTGCTCCCTCAATCGTGTAGTTCAATTTTCCACATTTATTGTATGTCATTATGTCAGTATCAGTATTTGATTTCTACCATGCACAAATAAAAATGTCACTGTATGTAACTTTTGCTGTGCAATTGTAACAATGAGCACTCAAACACACCGAACCAACAAATTCCTAAAAACACACACAAAAACTGATTTTGCACAGGCACTTTGCACTAGTAATATAAATTACCTACACTGTAAAAGAAATGCATGTAAAAAAAATAAAATAATACATGGTGAAATACATGGCAGCACAGGGTGGGAAATGTTTACCATTACATGACCCATTACTCCTAAATCACTTTAGACATACACAGACATCAAGAATCAGCATATTAATCTCAGCAATGGTGACATGATTCATGCTGCAATGCATACTGGGAGGTTGGGTTTTGTTTAGTGCACCCAGGATGCATTGCACCATGAATTTTAAAATTAAAATTTAAGTAAAATGCACTACTTAAAATGCATATCTGTTTCACAAAAAAACATAAAATAAATGTGATTAGGCAGAATATGGGAATTTGTGTGTGATGATGAATCACAACGAAACACGAGTTGCATGGTAATGCTCCAGTGTGATGTCTTTGAAAATCTGCTGAGAAATATAATAATAAGTGAAACATGGAGAAAGAGTCTCATTGTGTGGGGAGCCTTTTAAGCTGCTGGTATTGTTCTCTTAATGCTCATCTAATGCTTTGAAGGAATATTACAGAACTGCTTGCTTGCCACAATTGAAAAGTTGTTATCTATTAATAATCAGATGTAATTTTTTTTCAACAAAACAATGCTCCTGCCCAAACTGCAAAACAACCAATTTTGGCTTTGATCATATTCTAGATTTGAACCCTGTAGTTAATATTTGGTCTCGCATTAAACTCAAATGAACAGGGAGACATTTTCCAACCACTCATGAACTGTTTGAAGCCATTAACATTGAGTTGAACAACACTGACTCTTCTTGTAAAAAGCTGTCTGCAAGGTGGGGAAGGCTATTGCATGCTAAATTACTTTATCTACAGTATATGTTCAATTCTTGCTTGTTTCCTGACCAGTGATTAAAATGGCTCAGCCCATTAAAAAAAAAAAAAAAAAAAAAAAAATTTGACTGTTGTAGTTTGTGTAAAACATCATGTTGATAATTTGGAGATCTTAAACATGTATATAGGCTATTAAATGTGATCGTGCTTCATATGGGTTAAAATCGTGTAATTCACATTCAGCCATGGATTGTCCCTTACTGCACAGCACTGTGTTCATATTGAACAACCAGTCTTCTTCTTTAGTAAAAAATAAATAAAATAATAATTCATATTTACACACACATTGTCACGGTTCATAAATTCATTGTTTCCTTCTTGTCTCGTGTAAGTGTTGTTCTGTGTGTGTGTGTGTGTGTGTGTGAGTGGGCGTGGCACTCATTCCGGATGATCAGCGATCCAGCTGATCTCATTCAACACCCCAGCTGCAGTTCATTCAACCATCTATAAAACCTCACCGCACTTTTCTCTCATTGTCAGATCGTTGGTTGATGTCTCCCGTGTGTGATCCCAGTTTGTCGACGTTCCTGTTTCATGTTCCCGTTCCTGTTCCTCGTTCTTCGGATTTCGTCTTCACCTGGGTTTCACGGTTTCAGCACTTCACCACGGACATCTCGCTGACCACCCAGTCCTTGTGTCACCAGCTACTCACTCATCACCGGATCTTCACTTTCATCTTTACCAATAAACTGAGTTTACTTGCAATATTGCTTCTGTCGTTTGTTCGCCATGACAGAACGATCTGACCATGCTATGGAAGCAGCAGGTAACCCATCATCTCTCGAGACTTTTGTCAGCACAAGTATACAACGTATGGATCATCAGGAAAAGAATCTCAACGACACAGCTCGGGCAGTTCAAGCGCTGGTGACACAAGTGTCCGAGCTCACACAGCAATTACAGACCCTGCGAAATCCCACTGCGCCACCCACACCGCCCGTTCCCCCCACACCACCGGAGAATGCTTCCCAGTCAGAGCCGCGCCTTCCCGTACCTGAGGCCTATGCAGGTGAGCCAAGTTTTTGCAGAGCGTTTTTGACTCGCTGTTCGATGCATTTCTCCCTGCAGCCAAGAACCTTCTCCAGCGAATCGGCCAAGGTGGCCTTCGTTCTCACGCTTTTGACTGGGAAGGCAGCACTCTGGGGAACGGCGGTGTGGGAGAATCAAGATCCATGCTGCACCTCGTTCCAGACACTCTCCGCCGAGATGAAGAGGGTCTTCGACCGCGCCAGCACCGGGAGAGAGGCGGCCCGCATCCTAGCAGAGCTCAAGCAAGGAGAGAGGTCAGTCTCTGATTATTCGATTGAGTTCAGAACCCTGGCGGAAGAGTGTCATTGGAACGAGGAGGCGCAGTGGGACATGTTCCTGCATGGGCTGGCTGACCGCATCCAGAAGGAGATCTACGCCCTGGACCTGCCCACGTCCCTCAATGGACTTATAGAACTGGCACTTCGAGTAGACGCTCGTTTATCCCGTGTGGAACGACGGAGGTTGCCTGGTCGAATGGCGGAAGGAGCCGAGATTCAACGGTCCAGCGGCGGGGATGCGGTCAGCCCCGTCTACGATCACGAGCCCATGCAGGTTGGGCGGGCTCGGCTTACTCGGGAGGAGAAGGAAAGGCGGAGATCCCAAGGACTCTGCCTTTACTGCGGAGCAGCAGGACACTTCGCCTTCGGATGTCCGGTAAAAGGGCAAGCCCGGCAGTAATTCTGAGGCTACTGTCGGGTGGGATCTCCGCCGAGAAGACCTCATCAACATCTACGCTCCTCCCAGTAAGACTGAGGTGGTCAGCTCACGAGCACGACGGGCAAGCACTGGTGGATTCAGGGGCAGAAGGTAATTTTATGGACTACACGTTTGCACACAGATTTCAAGTTCCCCTCTTACCACTCACCCGCAGGATTGAAGTCCGCGCACTCAATGGCCAGGATCTACCCAACATTTCTCTCACCACCGGACCCGTCACACTCATCACATCAGGCAATCATACGGAAACCCTGTCATTCTACATACTGGACTCCCCTCTCGCACCCATAGTCTTAGGACATCCCTGGCTCATCAAACATAATCCCAAAATAGACTGGCAGCAGCGCACGGTGTTGGAATGGAGTACCAAGTGTCATGAGTCTTGTCTTGTCTCTGCCTGTCCGTCTGTTTCTGTCTCTGTGTTTCAGGAGGAGACAGGGGATTTATCTAACGTGCCCACGGAGTACCTGGACCTGAAGGAAGTGTTCAGTAAGTCTCGGGCTGCTTCTCTTCCTCCGCACCGTCCCTATGACTGTGCAATAGACTTACTGCCAGGTAAATCTCCGCCTAAGGGCAAGTTATATTCGCTTTCTGTTCCAGAGAGGGGGGCCATGGAGAAATATATTTCTGATTCTCTAGCAACAGGGTTCATTTGTCCTTCCTCTTCTCCAGCGGGGGCGGGGTTCTTTTTTGTGGGGAAGAAGGACGGTTCTCTGCGACCTTGCATTGATTACCGAGGGCTGAACAGCATCACGGTAAAGAATACCTATCCTTTGCCGTTGATGTCTTCAGCCTTTGAGAGGTTGCAGGGAGCGTCCGTCTTCACTAAATTGGACTTACGTAATGCTTATCATTTGGTCCGCATCAGGAAGGGGGATGAGTGGAAGACTGCTTTTAACACCCCCAGGGGGCACTTTGAATACTTGGTCATGCCCTTCGGGCTGTCCAACTCCCCAGCAGTCTTCCAAGCACTCGTCAATGACGTGCTGCGAGATATGGTCGACCAGTTTCTATATGTCTACCTGGATGACATATTGATTTTTTCGTCTTCTCTCCAGGAACACGTGCAGCACGTCCGACGAGTGCTTCAGAGGTTGTTAGAGAATGGGCTTTTTGTCAAGGCGGAGAAATGCGATTTTCATGCACAGTCTGTTTCTTTTCTAGGGTACATTGTGTCGGCTGAGGGAATTCGGATGGATCCGGAGAAGGTTAAGGCTGTGGTGGAATGGCCAACTCCAGATTCCCGTAAGGCCCTACAGCGGTTTCTGGGGTTCGCCAATTTCTACCGGCGGTTCATTCGCAACTTCAGCCAACTAGCCTCGCCTCTGACTGCCTTGACCTCCCCCAGAACTACGTTCAGGTGGTCAGACGCAGCTAAGGCTGCGTTTGCCAAACTCAAAAGTCGCTTTGTTTCGGCTCCCATCTTGATTACCCCTGATCCATCACGTCAGTTCGTGGTGGAGGTTGATGCGTCAGAGGTGGGGGTAGGTGCAGTGATCTCTCAGCATTCTCCCTCAGAAGAGAGAATGCACCCATGCGCGTTTTGTCCCATCGTTTGTCTCCTGCCGAATGCAATTATGACATTGGTAACAGAGAATTGTTGGCGGTCAAGTTAGCATTGGAAGAATGGCGTCACTGGTTAGAAGGGTCGGGGGTACCTTTTATCGTCTGGACAGACCATAAGAATTTGGAATACATTAAGACTGCCAAAAGATTGAACTCCAGGCAGGCTCGGTGGGCACTTTTTTTCGGACGTTTTGATTTTACACTCTCGTACCGCCCGGGTTCCAAAAACATCAAACCCGATTCTTTATCGCGAATTTTTGATCGTTCCGAACGCCCGTCTACTCCCGAGTGCATTTTACCCGAGAATCTATTTGTCTCCACACTCGTATGGGAGGTCGAATCGAAGGTCAAGAGAGCCTTAGAAGGGGTAACGCCCCCGGCCGGTTGCCCACCGAACCGCTTATTTGTACCGGAGGGATTACGGTCCGACGTTATTCAGTGGGGGCATTGTTCCAATGTGGCTTGTCATCCAGGAGTTAATCGTACCAAGTTTTTGGTCAAGCAACGATTCTGGTGGCCACTCATGGCTCGTGATGTTCACAGTTTTGTTTTGGCTTGCTCAGTTTGCGCCACTGGTAAGACTTCCAATCGTTCCCCAGATGGGTTACTCCAACCGCTGCCTGTCCCTTCGAGACCCTGGTCCCATATTTCGCTAGATTTTATCACCGCCCTCCCACCCTCTCGGGGTAACACGGTAGTTTTGACCGTGGTGGACCGGTTCTCGAAGGCGGCCCATTTTATTCCCTTGCCCAAATTACCCACAGCCAAGGAGACAGCGTTGACCGTCGTTAATCACGTCTTTCACTTACATGGCCTCCCGACAGACGTGGTTTCCGACAGAGGACCTCAATTTGTGTCCAAATTTTGGCGAGAGTTTTGTAGGTTATTAGGGGTGACTGTAAGTCTGTCCTCAGGGTTTCATCCCCAGAGCAATGGGCAAACTGAGAGAGCCAACCAAGATCTGGAGAGAACGTTGCGATGTCTGGTTTCCAAGAATCCTTCCTCGTGGAGTCAGCAATTGTCTATGGTGGAGTACGCACACAATACGTTACCAGTGTCATCTACGGGCCTATCTCCGTTTGAGTGTAGTGTAGGTTACCAGCCACCAATGTTTCCTAGTCTGGAGTCCGAAGTCGCGGTTCCCTCTGCCCACGCATTTGTCCAGAGGTGTCGTCGCACCTGGACTAGAGCCCGCGAGACTCTACTCCAGGTGGGAGCGCGCACCAAGGCCAAGGCCGATCGCCACCGGTCTAGGCCTCCCGTATACGTCGTTGGTCAAAAAGTGTGGCTTTCTACTAAGAACATTCCGCTCCGCTCCGTATCTAATAAACTTGCTCCTAAATTTATCGGCCCGTTCACTGTCACCAAGATCATTAGTCCGGTGGCAATCCGCCTCAACCTCCCTCCAGTGTACAGGAGGATTCACCCCGTGTTTCATGTATCAAAAATCAAACCCGTGTTTTATTCCCGTATTAATCCGCCAGCCCCGGTTCCTCCACCGCCGCGTCTCGTAGACGGGGAACCAACTTATTCGGTAAATCGTATTCTGGACATGAGGCGGAGGGGACGCGGAGTCCAGTACTTGGTGGACTGGGAAGGTTACGGTCCGGAGGCGAGAAGTTGGGTGCCTGCCAGAGACATTCTGGATCACTCCCTTATTGATGATTACAATCGACAGGTAAGGGAGCCTAGGGACGCCAGGAGGCGTTCCTGGGGGGGGGGGTACTGTCACGGTTCATAAATTCATTGTTTCCTTCTTGTCTCGTGTAACTGTTGTTCTGTGTGTGTGTGTGTGTGAGTGGGCGTGGCACTCATTCCGGATGATCAGCGATCCAGCTGATCTCATTCAACACCCCACCTGCAGTTCATTCAACCATCTATAAAACCTCACCGCACTTTTCTCTCATTGTCAGATCGTTGGTTGATGTCTCCCGTGTGTGATCCCAGTTTGTCGACGTTCCTGTTTCATGTTCCCGTTCCTGTTCCTCGTTCTTCGGATTTCGTCTTCACCTGGGTTTCACGGTTTCAGCACTTCACCACGGACATCTCGCTGACCACCCAGTCCTTGTGTCACCAGCTACTCACTCATCACCGGATCTTCACTTTCATCTTTACCAATAAACTGAGTTTACTTGCAATATTGCTTCTGTCGTTTGTTCGCCATGACACACATATCAATACATTCTTGTACATCTATCTTTGTGAGGACATTCATTGACACAATACAATCTCTAGCTCCTTACCTAATTAAGTGTGCTTGCTGAAAGCACGGTCCGAACAATTTGGTCCGAACTTCACGAAACTGGACGTACATGATCCTTGGACCAAGCCTCACAAAAGTTCAATTCAATTCAATTCAAATTTATTTGTATAGCGCTTTTCACAATACATATTGTTTCAAAGCAGCTTTACAGAAAGTGCATTTCAGAAATGTACATAGAGAAATACAGTTAGTTAATCATGTATTGATTTAGGGCATAAACATCGCCAGCGTCGAGTCGTCTCTTCACAGGCGCCGAGTCGTCTCTGCACGGGTGTTGGAGAATCTGTAGTTTCCATGAGAGGCTGGATACAAACTGGAGCTGACGATCTGTATTTACCTCGGGACTAGCGTCCCGAGATAACAACAGAAAAGCATATGGGAAATAATTAGCGTAGCTGCTGTTCGCAATATTAATGCATTCAATCTGATTCAACTGTAGTATAAAATGTAAGTATTATGTGAATGCCTGGCTGAAGAGATGCGTCTTTAATCTAGTTTTAAACTGGGACAGCGAGTCTGAGCCTCGAACAATATCAGGAAGGCCATTCCACAGTTTAGGAGCTAAATGTGAAAAAGCTCTCCCTCCTTTAGTGGACTTAGATATCCTAGGAATGACCAGAAGCCTCGAATTTAGTGATCTTAAAGAGCGCGATGGATTGTAGGGCGATAGAAGTTCCGTTAAATACACGGGAGCTAAACCATTTAGGGCTTTATAGGTCAGTAGCAATACTTTGTAATTGATACGGAACTTTATAGGTAACCAATGTAGAGACGACAGAATTGGTGTTATATGATCGTATTTTCTTGATCTAGTAAGAACTCTAGCGGCGGCATTTTGGACTAACTGTAGCTTGTTTATTGAGGATGCAGGACAACCAGCTAATAAAGCATTACAGTAATCTAGTCTCGAGGTCATGAATGCATGAACTAACTTTTCTGCATCAGAAACTGATAGCATGTTACGTAGCTTAGCAATGTTTCTAAGGTGGAAAAAGGCTGTTCTTGTAACATATGAAATATGATTTTCAAAAGACAAGTTGCGGTCTAATATAACACCCAGGTCTTTTACTGTAGAGGATAAAGTAACAGGACACCCTTCTAAATTAAAGTTGTATTGTAAGAGGTTTTGTGGGCAGTTTTTTGGACTAATAAGTAATACCTCCGTTTTATCTGAATTTAATAGCAGAAAATTACATGTCATCCAGTATTTTATATCTTTAACACACTCTGTTAATTTAGATAATTTAGCGTTTTCATCTGGTCGTGATGAAATATATAATTGAGTGTCATCAGCATAACAGTGGAAATTAATTCCATGTTTTCTTATAATATTACCAAGTGGCAGCATATATATTGAGAATAGCAGAGGGCCTAACACAGATCCTTGCGGTACACCATAGTTTACTGACGTTATCTTCGATTTTTCCCCATTTACGCAGACAAAATGGTAACGGTCTGATAAGTATGATCTGAACCAGCTTAATGCCTGTCCCTGAACACCAGTGTAGTTTTGTAGTCGGTCTAAGAGTATTGTGTGATCTATAGTATCGAACGCAGCACTAAGATCAAGTAAAACTAGTATTGAGATACAGCCTTGGTCAGAAGCTAAAAGTAAATCATTTGTGATTTTAACGAGCGCAGTTTCTGTGCTATGATGCGGTCTGAATCCAGACTGAAACTTTTCATAGATGTCATTTTCTTGCAAGAAAGAGCACAGTTGAGCGGACACAACTTTTTCTAGTATTTTAGACATAAATGGAAGATTTGAAATGGGTCTGTAATTTGCTAGGTTATTATGATCTAATTGTGGTTTCTTAATAAGAGGTTTTATAACTGCCAACTTGAATATTCTTGGAACATGACCTAAGGATAAAGACGAGTTAATAATATTGAGAAGAGGCTCTTCCACTACAGGTAACACTTGTTTCAGTAGTTTAGTTGGTATTGGATCTAATAAACACGTTGTTGGTTTAGATGCAATGATAAGTTTATTTAACTCTTCCTGTCCTATAGTTGCAAAGCGCTGTAATTGTTCTTGCGGGGTGATAATTGAGGCTGAATCATAAGACACCATTAAAGATTGTACATTTACAATTGTGTTTCTGATGCTTTCTATTTTCTCAGTGAAGAAATTCATAAAATCATTACTACTACACTGTGACGGAATATTTTGCTCCGGTAACGTCTGTTTATTTGTTAGTCTAGCGACGGTGTTAAATAAAAACCTAGGATTATTTTGGTTGTTTTCTATTAGTTTGCGGAGATGCTCAGCCCTGGCTGCTTTTAGGGCCTTTTTATAACGTGACATACTGTCTTTCCATGCGATTCTAAAGACCTCTAAATTAGTTTGTTTCCATTTACGCTCTAAATTACGAGTTTCTCTCTTTAGAACATGCGTAACACTGTTGTACCATGGTGCTTTAGTTTTCTCTCTAACCTTTTTTAATCTAATTGGTGCAACGATGTCTAATGTACTAGAGAAAATGGTGCTCATAGTGCTAGTCATTTCCTCTAGTTCATCTGTTTGTTTGGGTTCACTGAGCAGCTGAGATAGATCAGGTAAGCTATTTGAGAAATGATCTGTAGTTGTTGGAAGGATTGTTCTGCCTGGTCGATAACGCGGCGCAACATGACAAATTTCAGCGGTACGTAGTATGCAAGTGACCATGTAATGGTCAGTGACTTCATCACTTTGCGGTATAATATCTATATCGGTTGGATCGGCTCCATGTGATATAATTAAATCTAGCGTATGATTAAGACGATGAGTGGGACCAGTTACGTTTTGCTTGACCCCAAAGGAGTTTAATAAATCTGTAAACGCAGCCCCTAAAGCATCATTTGAATTATCTACGTGTATGTTAAAATCTCCAACAATTAATGCTTTATCGACATTGACCAAAAGATCTGAGAGAAAGTCTGCAAACTCTTTTAGGAAATCAGCGTAAGGCCCTGGCGGTCTATATACAGTAGCCAAGGCTAGAGATAATATGGATTTCTTTCTTACATCTAAGAGAGTAACATTTAGCACAAGTACTTCAAACGAATTAAACCTGTGACCTGTTTTCTGAGTAACAGTAAGAATATCTTTATAGATTATAGCAACACCACCGCCACGACCAATCAGACGGGGCTCATGCTTGTAGCAGTATCCAGGAGGAGTAGACTCATTAAGACCGAAATAATCATTTGGTTTAAGCCAGGTTTCAGTAAGGCAAAGTACATCGAAACTATTATCTGTGACCATTTCATTTACAATAACCGCCTTAGGTGTAAGCGATCTGATGTTTAAAAGACCTAGCTTTATAAATTGTTTTTGTTCACTAATATTGAGATTTTCTGGTTTAATCACAATTAGATTTTTCTTAGATCCTGCAGTAGATTTATTATTTGATCTCACTAAACGAGGAATAGACACAGTTTCAATATAATGTTCTACATTGGTACTTATATCAATTAAGTTTGGACAGCAAAGAGTGTGATTTGGACTTTGACTTACTAGTCATATGGTGTGTAGCGTCTTGGAGATGTTGTCCGACAGAAGAGCCGCTCCGATTCTGCTGGGGTGAAGGCCATCAGCACGGAAGAGCCTAGGTCGCTCCCAGAAAAGATTCCAATTATTTACAAAGAGCAGTCTCTGTTCATTACACCATGACATTAACCATTCATTTAGAGCAAATAATCTACTGAACCTTTCGTGTCCTAGTCGGTAGGTGGGAAGCGGTCCAGACACGATGATCGTTGTTTCAGGCGATGTACTGCGTACCGTCTCGATCAGGCTCCTGTAGTCCTTCTTCAGAACCTCCGACTGCCGTAGCCTGATGTCGTTCGTTCCCGCGTGCAGCACGACAGCTCCGACGGGCTCGTCATCGTTCAGAATCCCGGGAACCTGTGCAGCGACATCGAGAACACGAGCACCAGGAAAGCAGTGAGTGTGAACCTTACCTTTACCTATGGTAGCACGGACATGCCGGACGATGGAACTGCCGATGATCACAGCGTCGCGTTCCGTCTCGCGTAGAGGGGAGAAGCGGTTCCGGGTGGAGATCTCGAAGGCCGGGAGGGGCGGAGAGGTCCTAGCTCTGGTCCTGGCCCGCGTCTTCCGCTGTGGAATCACCCAGGGTCCATGTTGTTGTGTCGGTGCCGGAGTGAATGAAACCAGGGATGATCGCATCCTGGGCAGAGAAACACATGGAGTAGACGAGGTCGGAGTCAAAAGGTTACTAACCACTGACTTGTGAGCATCGGCACGTGATGTTTCAAGCGCGAAACGTCGATCTCGTAGCTCGGCCTGTCTCTCTAGTAGGTCGCGGATCTGCTTCTCTACGGATTCCAGCTCTAACTGCACAGAATGCAGCTCGAAGGTGTCCTCACCTGCACTCAAAGGTAACGTTAGACACACATCCGTTATATTCGCCATTATAGCAGATGTGCTATAATGGCGAATTATAGCTTTCAGTGATACGGGTGTAAATAAGTCGATCAATAGGCGCGACCACGCGTGTAATGCTAGCGGGCTAAGGCTAGTAGCGGAAGTTCGAAAGGTTGGATATATGTAGCGATATCAGAGCAATCCGATTGTTTTTTAAGGAGAATAGTATTCCAGATATGTTCACACGCTATAAAAATGAAAAAGTTCGTTTGTAAAAGAGTGTAAAGAAGAAAAACAAGGTTTCTGAATTAATTCGACGGAGCTCCAAACACAACAACCCAACAACAACAAAGTTACTAGAAGGATTTTTGATTTTCGGAAGCGTTTGCCCATCGCAGCCAAACGAAATCGGCGGCGTAGTCGCCAAAACAGGAAGTAGTTAATATTTCAGGAACGCTGTCACGTATCGAAACCAAACTTTGTACATTAACTCGGGACTCCAATGTGAGGAAGCACAAGATCAGATTTTTTTTTTTAAATTTATTTCAGGCTAATAGACAAACCCATTTACCTATGTCTATGCAAGAGTTTCACCTCACACTTTTAATGTTAATGCATTTAGACAGTAGGTGGCACTGTTGTATTACATTTCACAGAGCTGCCAAGTCAGTGTATAGACTGCATTCGTTTTTACTAGGTTTGTCTTAATAAATGCAGGCATGAATTTCGTTTTTTGCATTGGTCTAATTTAATCATCTTCATTTATTAATATATACAGATTTGTATGCATGAATTGTGCATTTCCAGTTCTCAAAACAGTTAATAACAAAAAAAACAAAAAAAAAAACAACTTTATACAAAATACATCATGCTCTTCTTCGCTAACCGAACAAACAATCCATTGTCTGTGGCTGTGTTTGTGCGCACGGGAAATATGCTGCGCATAACAATAGAAAACAAGGAGAAACGCGCAGTCACATGCTCAAACAATCAACAACGTCGCTCTATAGGTGCGTTCCATTTGACCGTAAGTGGACTGCGAAGTGGACTTCACAGGGTTTTCCGCCATCTTAAGTGAGATTCCAATCCGAAGGGAGCGAACATGTTCAGTTCGAAGGGCACTGCGCACGGCATAGGGAATAAGGGAACATTGATACATCACTTCACAGGAAGTGGAGAGCGATGATCACCCAACTGTCATTTCGCGCACCACGTCATCACCAGTCAGACTGGTGGAGGAGTTTACGTATGTGTGTATGTATTCATACATTTCGCCATTGTTATACAAATGACAGTATTTTTAACGGTTATTGTTGTGAATATTACATACTATTTTTGATGATTATAATTTACCTCAGTGAATGCAGCCAGCTTAGCTAGTTTGTGAAGTAAAGTGATTTTATTTTAGGTAGTTGTAAAATAGTGCAATATAATTGTAAATTTATAATATAATAATAACAATTTAAATATGAATGTAGTCCTATATATATTTATGTTATATAATCTGGGCGACCCCGTCGTTGACTTTCTTTGATGACGTTTGCAGAGCGTTTCAAATGAGCGGTTATTGTCAGTGAAGTCCACTTCAACTGATACCCTGCTCAGGGAGTAGGGGAGCAGTGAACACTGCGTATGGACCCTGTCGAATGGAACACACCTTAGATGTGTAAAAACAAGTGGAAAGCGCGAGCGCGCCGCTCTCTCCTTTCCACAAGCGCTTGCTGTCCTGTAGCGTCTGTCGTTGCTATGCAACCATGAACTGCGCTCTCCATGATGACAAGGAAGTATCAGCAAAAGATTAATAGATTTCTAGCCCTTGCATTAGCTTTACTACTAGATATATTTATGGAGATGAAAAATAATAAGGCGCCCTGTACAGCTATGATCAGCTGTTCGGCCGAACATTCAATGTTGTTACGCTGCAAGCTGATCAGTTGGTTCGTTGCTGCCGCGCTCTATCACTCGCACACCATAAAGAGCAAATTGTTTTTTAATGTTTCAATTTCGTGATTAAAATGACATAATTTGGAAGCAGATAATTTCTTCACAAACAGCTCATTATAACTCATTGTTAGAATGCTGCACCTACACTCGATAGTGTGAATAAGATCAGCGCAACGCAGACCACTGCATTGACAGCGTGAAACATGATCTGTCTACGGCCAGGGCTCAGCGGAAGACAGAAAATGCCGGTCCAGCGCTGATTGAGGAATTCAATTTGAAAATAAAAGACACTTTTTTCTCGCATCTGTGAATTTATTTTTTAATCATTTGTTCTGAGATGAAGCGAATATATTTGTGCGGGAATTTCTCGCACTATAAAAGCTAACCTTGCGGGAATGGTTTAAATTATGCGCAATCCCCACATTCCCGCACCAAAATTCAAGGCCTGAAATGGCAGCGGGAGCGGGATGTGTAACTCTAGCATATGGCGCATATGTCATATAAAGTTAGGCAAGGCCAAACAGCGTTATACATGTTGTTGCGATTGCATCGCTAGAGTAAGCTAATAGTGAAACTGATAGCGTTTTTCATTTAATTACAATATGAGGACTGACGGTAGGCTATAAAAATCAGCCTTTCTTTGTAGGTGATGACAACCATCTTGACAGCAGCAATCAAAGCATCGCTAATTACGGTAGACCTTAATTTGAGATAGTAAATTTGTTCCTATTCAAAGGGAACACTCAACCACAGAACAGCTGGGTGAGTTTTGTATTGGCTTATTGGATACAGAAAATGAAGACTGTCAACTTCTTTTCAATACTATTTCATCACCCAAAACACTCCCACTCTCTGCTGTATATTCATAACCAATTATTTCAAAACCAACAACCAAGCCACATAATCGGCGGCGTAGTCGCCAAACAGGAAGCCGTCCATATCTCAGGAACTCTGTCACGTATCGAAACCAAACTTTGTACATGAACTCGGGACTCCAATGTGAGGAAGCACAAGATCTGAATGTATTTTTAAAAATTTTTTTTTATTTCAGGCTAATTGACAAACCCATTTACTTATGTCTATGCAAAAGAGTTTCACCTCACACTTTTAATGTTAATGCATTTAGACAGTAGGTGGCACTGTTGTATTACATTTAACAGAGCTGCCAAGTCAGTGTATAGACTGCATACGTTTTTACTAGGCTTGTCTTAATAAATGCAGGGCCTGAATTTCGTTTTTTCGATTTATTCATCTTCATTTATTAATATCTACAGATTTGCATGCATGAATTGTGCATTTCCAGTTCTCAAAACAGTTAATAACAAAAAAAAACTTTATACAAAATACATCATGCTCTTCTTCGCTAACCGAACAATTCATTGTCTGTGGCTGTGTTTGTGCGCGCGGGAAATATGCTGCGCATAACAATAGAGAACAAGGAGAAATGCGCAGTCACATGTTTAAACAATCAACAACGTCGCTCTAGATGTGTAAAAACAAGTGGAAAGCGTGAGTGTACCGCTCTCTCCTTTCCACAAGCACTCGCTCTCCGTGGCGTCTGTCGTTGCTATGCAACCATGAACTGCGCTCTCCATGATGACTAGGAAGTATCTGCAAAAGATTAATTGATTTCTTGCCCTTGCATTAGCTTTACTACTAGATATATTTATGGAGATGAAAAATAATAAGGCGCCCTGTACAGCTATGATCAGCTGTTCGGCCGAGCATTCAATGTTGTTATGCTGCAAGCTGATCAGTTGGTTCATTGCTGCCGCGCTCTATCACTCGCACACCATAAAGAGCAAAATGGTCTTTAATGTTTCAATTTCGTGATTAAAATGATATAATTTGGAAGCAGATAATTTCTTCACAAACAGCTCATTATGACTCAATGTTAGAATGCTGCACCTACACTCGATAGTGTGAATAAGATCAGCGCAACGCAGACCACTGCATTGACAGCGTGAAACATGATCTGTCTACGGCCAGGGCTCAGCGGAAGACAGAAAATGCCTGTCCAGCGCTGATTGAGGAATTAGATTCGAAAAAAAAGACAGTTTGACATCTTTTTTCTCTCATCTGTGAATTTATTTTTTAATCATTTGCTCTGAGATGAAGCGAATATATTTGTGTGGGAATTTCTCGCACTATAAAAGCTAACCTTGCGGGAATGGTTTAAATTATGCGCAATCCCCACATTCCCACAACGAAATTCAAGCCCTGAAATGGCAGCGGGAGCGGGATGTGTAACTCTAGCATATGGCGCATATGTCATAAAGTTAGGCAAGGCCAAACAGCGTTATACATGTTGTTGCGATTGCATCGCTAGAGTAAGCTAATAGTGAAACTGATAGCGTTTTTCATTTAAAGCTACACTGTGTAACTTTTTTAGTTGATTCTTAGCAAAAAACACTTAGTTCTTTCAAAAATATATGTGCCCATTAATGTATATTTACTTCTTTCAAGTAATAAAGTATTCTCTTAAGTTTATAATCTGCCATTGAAAGTACATACGGGTGAGGGGTTCGAATGCCGGTCGCCATGTTGCCCCTCCATCTTGAAACTACATTAGCCAAAGAGGGACATGCCTGTAAATTCAAGCTTCGCCTTTTGCGTTTTTCACTCAGTGACACCATGACGAAAGCGAGGGGGAGATTACTCGCGAGCTCGCGAGTGCCGGCAGATTTGAAAGATAGTGTGGTGTGTGTGTGTGTGCGTGCGTGCGTGCGTACTCACTCACATTTGAAAGAGAGAATTAAAACCTCAACGCGACAGACAAATCAGCAAGACCATAGTCAATATTGGAGTAACTTTTCCCAGATGGAAAGAGCTCATGAGGAGAAAAGATTTTAAAACGGACGCCGAAGTTGCCTGCTTTCTTCTCGACAGGTAATTCAGCCTATTTGTGTAAATTCGAAGTTTTATAGTTGCTTGTCTAACCATAGCATGGTTGTGGCAGTGGTTCGGCAGTGTTCGGCAGTGGTTCGGCAGCATAGGGCGGCAGTGGTTCAGTGGTTCATGTAGGTTGTCTACAAACCGAAAAGGTTGGTGGTTCAATCCCCGGTTCCACTTGACCAAGTGTCGAGGTGTCCATGAGCAAGACACCTAACCCCAGCTGCTCCCGACGAGCTGGATGGCGCCTTGCATGGCTGACACCGCCGTCGGTGTATGAATGAGTGAGTGAATGGGTGAATGTGAGGCTATGTAAAGCGCTTTGGTGGCCATAGGTCTGTGAAAGCGCTATATAAATGCAGTCCATTTACCATTTGTGCATAACGCCAGAACGACCTCTAGTATAACTTCATCCTCGCGTCAATGGTGAAAAAGTATTGTTTAACCTTGTAACATAAATCTGTGCTGCGACGGATCACAGGTAATGAATAGTTTTAAAGGCGCAATTTTTTAAGCTATATAAAAAAAAGGACACTGTAAATTTTAGTTATTTTTAATTGCTTTTACTTTGTACACATTGTAACGTTAGCCTAATCTGATTATGCTGGGATAGCTGATTCCAAGGGTGACGTTTACCTCCTGACATCTGTCCTGTAGTTTTATTCATTTTAGACGTATTGTTTATTATTGTCATGGACGAAGTGATAACTGGAAGCCATGTTAATCTTGGAATAATACGGCCACCGTAGGAGTTAAAACGCCCTCGGAATTGAGAGGAACAGAAACTAATATTCACTGGGTAGTCATATACAATTTCACCGCTAGATGGGGGTAAAAATCACACAGTGTAGCTTTAATTACAATATGAGGACTGAAGGTAGGCTATAAAAATCAGCGTTTCTGTGTAGGTGATGACAACAATAGATATCATATAAAGGCTAGATGTCTTAAGGCGGAGTCACTTCCGGCATCACCGGTGGCCATCTTACCACAGGGAAGCTGTGAATTAAGGTGAGTGAGCAGCACGCACACAAATCCTCTTATCTCGCTGAAATCTTGACGGATTTACAAACGGTTTGGTTTCTTACAAACGTTATTAACGTGGCTATAATTCCGAATGCTTGAACATGTATGTTATAATTATTCATATGTATGCAGTGAATTAACTACATCTCTGACGTTTATAACAAACCAAACCGTTAAACCGAAAATCGGTAGAAAATTTAGCAAGTTATGGTTATTTAAAAGTACATGCACCATGTTATGAGTGAGCGAGCACCCTGTGGTAAGATGGCCGCCGTGTGCGGACGTCGACCTCCATTGGCCAGCAGCGCGGACGAGACATCTAGCCTTATGATATCTATGATGACAACCATCTTGGCAGCAGCAATCAAAGCATTGCGCTTATTACGGTAGACCTTAATTTGAGATAGTAAATTTGTTCCTAATCAAAGGGAACACATAACCACAGAACAGCTGGGTGAGTTTTGTATTGGCTTATTGGATACAGTAAATGAAGTACACTACTTCTTTTCAATACTATTTCATCACCCAAAACACTCCCACTCTCTGCTGTATAACCAAATATTTCAAAACCAACAACCAAGCCACATAAACAATGCCATTGGCACTAGTCTACATTGCAGACATGTCTCTTAATGCACATAACTTTTCACCTTTTTGCACAATTTTGAAAAAAGTACTATTGTTGAAATTCTCAGATCAAGCAAACTTCAACGCACCCTTATCCACTTCCTGCTCACGTTAGTGAACCGCACCCGAGCAAGCACACTTCGCAGTTCCTCCGGAAATGCATTTTTCTTGTTATAACTAAGTCTTACAACAGGCCATTAAAGGGCTCTCAGAAAGTGAGGACCGGTGTTCTGTCGATCTGTCCTACCTTGTCAGATTTTCCTACCGTAGCGCAAAATTATAGCCATATCTAGGCCTATCAGTTTATCCTACCACATTGTTAAATCCTACTGCGCGTTTCTGCTTCGCGTCTGTGACCACATAAAATAATTCAGTGTTCAATTTGTCGAAGATTCTTATTAGGCCATGCAGGGTGATTTTACAGTGCAACTTAACATAGTTTTACCTCATCAGATTGTCCTACCAGTATGAAATAAACGGGTAGGATGATTTTACGGTGCAAAATGCCTCATCAGATTGTTCTAACAGAAGAAAAATAAACAGATAGGATGATTTGACTAGTCTAAGTTTTTAATCTGTAGTTCCTGGACAGATTACTAACACACCATAAAGCAAATCATGCTACACAAAACAAGTAAAATACAAAACAAATAAAACAATACAATTATTTATTAATATAAATATGAACTAAATAAGACCACATTGTGCAAATGATAAAGGAAAATACACTCAAAATACCACACATTTTTTGCACATAAACACATTTAGGCTATTGAAGTTGCAACATTTAAAATGTGCCCATCTATTGCAGCTCTCACACTGTAACTGAAAATAAAAGAGACAAATATATATGTAAAATAGTACATCTAAAAATATTATTATATATATATATATATATTTTTTTTACTTTTCATTTAAATAACAAAATTCTGCAAAACAACAACAACAACAACAACAAAAAACATGGCACATAAAGTTAAACTATTGCTTTTTGGGTGAGTGTATTATAAGATGTATACCATTTCAGTCATGCTTTCGTTGGGGTCGTCTTCCAACGTGTTGCAAAGCACACAGTACTCCTCTGCATTACCTATAAATTTGTTTAATATGTTAAATATGCTAAAAAGTTAAATATGAATTCATTGTTCTGAAATTACTTTAAATCATTACTTTTTGCATCCTCTGCGTATTTGGAAATTCTTACTTGATTGAATACATTTTTCAGAGTGAAGATAGCATCTACAGAGGTGTACTACATGACATACTGTACATTGCAATACATACATTACTACGGTATTACAGAATTAAAACAGCACTCACCTCAACATCCAAGAAGTGTGCAGGCTACTTTCATGCGTGCTGAGCTGACCGCTTCAGGCGTAGTCTGAACATTGCTGATCATTCCTGTCAGCAGGTATTGTTCAGCAAACTAAAACATTAATTGACAGATGATTTAATCCAATTAATTATAACATTTCCAGACCTGAATCCACTTAATATATGCAAATATATGCAAATATATGAATACATACATTCAATACCAAAACTCCACAAGGTCTGTTTCAGGGTCTGCAATTGCCACTGGGCTGTTTGTTCATCACACCTCAGTTTTAAAAAATTCCTAGTTGTCGTTGAGACGTTTGTACTGTTTAGAATAGAATAGCATCAAAAAATAAAAGATGAAACAGTTCTAACAAGGTTACCTCCAGTTCCACAGAATTTTATGTTCATAAGAACGATCATTTCCCATTGGGTCAATCAGAAGGAGTGTTTTGTCAGGCATTTTGATATATGAATGTCATGAATATATCATGTAATGATATATATCAGAATATAGCCTAATGTCATGTAATCATAAATAAGGTTATGAAATATTTTTAGGTCACCACTTACAACTACAGGAAGCTGCTTGGTAGATACTTTCAATCTCTGAAATACTTTTTATGCAAATGGAATAAATAAACCGTAAATTATTGACCTAAAGCAATAAAGAATGTCTGCAGATTATGGAGAAATTGTTAGGATGTGACAGACTTTGAGAGAGAGAGAGATGAGGTAAGTGTTAACACAGTGCTTTAGTTATTTGCAGGTGAATATCACACAGATTTAGCCGATGATAGACAATGGAACAGCAGGAGATTGACAAGCTGGAAACATGAATGGTGAGTTCACACACACACACACGCACGCACGCACGCACACACGCACGCACACACACACACACTATTGTTGCTGATGAAGTAACTGAAATGTCATTGTCTTACAGAAAATAGAGCGTATGTTAGAGAGACAGTGGAAAAGGATCACAGGAGCAGGTAATCCAGTAACAAGGTAAGAGCTGGGTTGCGAAGGGGAGGGCCCTGTGCCCCTGCCATGATGGAAACATTCTTCATTTTGAATTTAGCAAACGGAGTGCAAACATGTCTTCTGCTCAAGGATTCTAAATTCAAGAATCTATGATTTTAACCAGAGACAAAAAGACCTCCTAATTTCACAGATGGTAAGTGCACTTCAACACATGTTTAAACCTTAATATACTTGATAATTTAACGTCTTATTTCAAACAAAACAACCTATGTATTATCTATGTAAGTCAGTGTTTTGTTGTGTATTAGATTAAAATACTCATACTTGATCATTTAACATTTCAAATAATATGAACTAATATTCACTATTAAAATAATCATACTTGATAATTTAACATTTCAAATAATATGAACTATTATTCGCTATTAAAATAGTTATACTTGATATAAGTATATACTTGTTTTGTTGTCAAACTTATACTTGTTTTGTTGTCAAATAATATGAACTATTATTCACTATTTTATGTTTTATCTATGTAAGGAAGTGTTTCGCTGTGTTTTATCTATGCAAGTCAATGTTTTGTTGTGTATTAAAATACTCATACTTGATAATTTAACATTTCAAATAATATTAACTATTATTCACTATTAAAATACTTATACTTGATAATTTAACATTTCAAATAATATGAACTATTATTCACTATTTTATGTAAGTATTTTGTACAATCTGGAAAACATTAGTAACATTTCATCTGATCAGAAAGATTTAAGGAACTGTGACTTTAGCCATCCTGATGCAGGATATGATTAAAGATGCATTGCGCCATTTTGTCAGCCCACCTGTCCTCTCCACAAAGTGAGTGATAATTTCTTTACACTATATTATTTACCCTTTAATTAATTTGTTGCTTATGTCACAGGCCGGGGTGGCCTTCCCTCCCCTTCCAAGCGTACCACCTCGAGGAGTTACCCAGAGACACCAGCAGACCAGACAAAGTAATCAGTATCAAAACTTGTATTTTATTTAGTTAAAATAAGTCCAATCTTAAACTAAAATCCACCGACTGATCCACCGCTCTCTTCCACCAGGCTGCGTGTGAAGTTCGCACGGTGGTCCTTCAAATAAACAGAGACAAGCAATGGGGCAGACACCGGTAAGAGTTCACACACCAGTTCCTCTTCAGCCGGAGGTAAGTATTGGAGCAGACACCGGTAAGGATTCACACAGCAGTTCCTCTTCAGCCGGGGGTAGATAATGGAGCAGACACTGGTAAGGATTCACACAGCAGTTCCTCTTCAGCCGGAGGCAAGTATTGGAGCAGACACCGGTAAGGATTCACACAGCAGCTCCTCTTCAGCCGAAGGCAAGTAATGCAGCAGACGCTGGTAAGGATTCACACAGCCGTTCCTCTTCAGCCGGAGGCAAGTTTCGGAGCAGGCACTGATAGGAAATTGACAACAAGGGAGGGGGTTACTCTTCTCACAAGACAGCATCAATTATTTGAGTGTCACCTCTTTTTGGGACGGGGGGAGGGTAGGGCAGGGGATCATCCGACGCAATGCAATAGTCGGTCGTAGATGGCAAATGAGGAGCCCTGTCGCTCTCTCCACGGGACACACCCGCTAACTGAGGGTCCCCCTCCTTCCACAAGCCGGCGACAGTCGAAATACAGCGACGGACAGTAACTTCCCCTAATTTCACAGAACAACAGTGGTGGGTACAGAATCCAACAGTCAACAACTGAATCTTTTTTACCACAGAACAATGATGGCAGCATTCAATAGCGAAGGGCAGTTTCTCTATGTTCACAGAACAACAGTGGTGAGTGCAGGATTCAACAGTCAACAACTGGATCTTTCCACAGGACAGTGATGGCAGCATTCAATGGCAGAGGACAGTTTCTCTATGTTCACAGAACAATAGTGGTGAATACAGAATCCAACAGTCAACAACTGAATCTTCTTACCACAGAACAGCGATGCATGGATATTCCATAAATCCTCTTCAACTCAGACAGGATGGGGCTGCATTCCTGTACAGCATACGCTCAACACACAGCAGTTAGTAAATTTCAATTTGACATTCGAGACCCACGAGTATGCCAACTGGGGAACGGGCAGACACAAAATTACGGTTTCCACACCAGTGCACAATTCAGTCACTTCAAATGATCACACGTGTTCACTTCACATTAAGCACTGCAACTCACATCAACTCACAGTGAATAAGGTCTCCTCTCGTGGTCCCAGCCGACTCTTCCGCTCAACTGACAAAACTGTACATCCAGGGCTGTGTAGGTAGTTGGCTATGGACACACAACTGACATTAAAAGACTTCAAACCAGATCTCACTGAACGCCGGGGCGACTTCACCGAACTATGGCGGGTAGCGGGCACTACAGGCATTAACTTCCTAATAGAACTGGCAGATAACACTTATCTGTTCGATGAGATAACACAGTTCAACCAAACCGCTGATCTCCAGCTCTTTCTTCTTTACATGCAGCCTTTCCCGTCCTGTACGATCTGCCCTCTCGTGTGCTGCTCGACGTAACGTTAGTCCGCCCAACAACAAAAGACTTCCCTTGGTCTGCTCCACAACAAAAGATTTCTCCCAGTCTGATCAACAACAAAGATTACTCCCTCCTGCACATCAACTGGATCCTTTTATAATCCCCCTCACAGATCCATATCCCTCATAGCTTAAAGGGATAGTTCACTTTGAAATTAATTTTTGATATGTTTTAGCTTACCTCAAGGGCATCCAAGATGTAGGTGTCTTTGTTTCCGCAGTAGTTTCAATTTTGATATTTTTAGGTCAAACCGTTCTTGTCTGTCAGTCATATAATGCAGGTCGATGGTCACTGTCTCAAAACACAAGCACAGAGTCCAAATTAAAACAATTCCCCATCGTCCAAATTAAACAATTCCCCATCATAAGTACACATTGATGGCCTAAGACACGAAACGAGCGGTTTGTGTGAGAAAACGAACAGTATTTATATCGTTGTTGTCTCTTGAACACAGCCGCGTCCAAATGATCTGAGGGCGCGGGCGGGTATAGATATATACACTAGACGTCGCCTTGGCTACTGCAGTTCATTGGAACGAAACCGTAGCCAAGCGACATCTAGTGTATATATCTATACCCGCCCGCGGGCGGCTATAGATATATACACTAGATGTCGCCTTCGCTACTGCAGTTCATTGGAACGAAACCGTAGCCAAGGCGACGTCTAGTGTATATATCTATACCCGCCCGCGCCCTCAGATCACTTGGACGTGACTGTGGTTACAAGAGGTAAAAACGATATAAATACTGTTCGTTTTCTCACACAAACCGCTCGTTTCGTGTCTTAGGCCATCAATGTGTACTTATGATGGGGAATTGTTTCATTTGGACGATGGGGAATTGTTTTAATTTGGACTCTGTGCTTGTGTTTTGAGACAGTGACCATCGACCTGCATTATATGACTGACAGACAAGAACGGTTTGACCTAAAAATATCAAAATTGAAACTACTGCGGAAACAAAGACACCTACATCTTGGATGCCCTTGAGGTAAGCTAAAACATATCAAAAATTAATTTCAAAGTGAACTATCCCTTTAATCTCCGCTCATCACCCAGCTGCCACTCATTCCCTCATTAGCAAGCTCCGTCAGACTGTTTACACGGAAGGACCCGGAACCGTTCTGGTGTTACATTAAACTCGCTCCCACCGGGAAACAATAATGGAGAGGAACGGTTCCGCTTAACGTCACCCTGTGACACTTATAAATTACATGAGGTTTCTGCATTTGTTTTTTAATTTACAATGTTTCATGAGGTGCATTTATAATGTTAGTAGGATTTTTGCATGTACATAATTTAGAAAGAAGAGACCATTTTCGGTTACTCTTTATTGTAAGATTGTTACAGTGTTAAGTATACATTTAAGCACTGAGTAATATTAATTAATTACATGTACTCACTATAGGGATTGGATTGGGGTTTGGTTTAGGGTTAGTTGGTAATAATGCATAATTTATAGTTATTACTATAGTAACTACATGTAATGTGTAACACTGTAAAATAGTTTTACCCCATTTTCTACCATGATTTTAGCCCACTGATTTAAACACTCCAATTAAAGGTGCGTGTCTCCTTTAAAATTTTAAGAAATAAACACCCACTGCTAACATTTTTTGTGCTAACACTGCTAACAAGTATTATACGTTGAACTCTTTTGAAAACATTTAAACTACGTTTTTACTATTAAAGCTGCAGAGTTTAACTAATGTTATTCTTAGTCTCGTGATTCTGTTTTAGTATTTTTCCTGCCTGTCCTTATCATCTTGACTATTTTACAATGACATTATATTCCCTCACTGTTCTAACGCTGTTTTCACAGATGCAGTTTGAACAATAACCACCAGGCTAAAGATTACATTGACTCCTTTGTCACACACTGCACACGGGTTTGTGATTCATTTTGTTTGATATGTTATTGTAACAGGTGAAATAGTGTTTTTGATTAGATGAATTAAGAGTGTTATTTTGTGTCACAGCCATTCTGCAGCCTTATCCAGATTCACGGACACAACAGAGCACGCCAGCGAGACAAACTGGGTCACATACTGGAGGAGTTTGCCACCCTTCAGGACGAGGTGCGTAGATGTTTTTTGTTTGGTTAAAGATGACATGAATTAAATATTGGACCTAATACTTTCTCAAAGGGACCGTTCACCCAAAAATGAAAATTCTGTCATCATTTACTCACCCTGTATTGATGACAGAATTTCTGAAGAAGATATTTTGAAGATACTATGAATGTGGTCCATCAACTGTTTGGTTACCAAATACCAATACCAAAATATCTTCTTTTGAGTTCAGCAGAAGAAAGAAATTCATACACCTTTTAATAAGTGTTTCTGGTCTTATTCCTCACAATTCATAAGTGTTTATTACAAAGAACTAAAAGGGTTTAACCAACAAATTAGATTTCTTGCTTTTGTTCCTCTTTTGTAAGCTTCTGCTAAATGCATAAATGTAAATGTAAGGGTTAGTTCACCCAAAAATGAAAGTTCTGTCATAATTTACTCACTATGTTGTTTCAAACCACAAATTAAGATATTTTAAATCTTTATTGCCCATCCTTTGAAAGTCCACTTAACCAAAATGTTCATGCTTCTGGAAGTCTGCTGCCATCATGTCAGTTGTAAAGCATCATTGAGTGTGTTTGCTGGTGTTTAGGCTGAGAAGGTGGACGCTGCTCTTCACGGTCTTCTGATGAAGCTGGAGCCTCAAAGGCAGCATTTAGCCTGTCTGGGCTCCTGGATCCTCTATCATAACCTGCGCATCATGATCCAGTACCTGCTCAGCGGCTTTGAGCTGGAGCTCTACAGCATGCATGAGTATTATTACATCTACTGGTACGACAGCTAAACAAACATGCTTTTAATGCTATAGACAGATCAGGATGCACAGGCACACACACAACATACTATTGTTTATTAGCATTTTTTTATCAATATCAACTGTTATCAGATATCCATCAGAAAATATTTGAAGTTTAATTATTTCTACCTATTTTAAAATTTAGATAATCATCTAATTTAAAGGGACAGCGACCATTGACCAATTATGCCGAAGATTTAAATGGCATCTATTATGCAAAATTCACTTTTACATGGTGTTTGAACATAAATGTGTGTACACAACCACCCTATAATGATAAAAATCCACCCAGTGCTTTTTTTTTTTTTAAATCCCCATAAATCATAAGCACTGTCTCAGAACAACCCGTTCTCAGATTCAGGGCAGTGTGACATACTTTTGCACAGGCCCCTCCCATGACTGTTGACGGACACTGTAGGTTTAGCGTAGACCCGCCCTGTTTGAAAAATGTATCTGACCTGCAAAATGTATTTGTTTACTGTTAGTTTGTAACGAGTGTTTTGTGTAATTTGCTGTGTATGTTGATGATAATGAAAGGGAGAGAGAGAGTTTATGGATAAGACTTCAATGCGCACTTCTTATACTGTGTTTATTCAGCTCTTACAGTGATTATCTGGAGTAAAACTAACGCTTCATCTTTTGTGTGATGTACAATAAACTTAATACATAATAAAAACTAAATAATATATAATAATATAAAAAATTATATCCAGCGCCACCGCCAGGCATCGCGGAGGAGTAAAAATGATAACAATTATGATTTTAATATGCTAAAAATATTTTTTAAATAATATGTCAGTATTATGATTATACATTTTATATATGTAAATATGCTAATAGAATTATCGGCATCAGCCACAGTTTTAATATTGGTGCATCCCTGAAAGATTCCCTAAATGAAGTCCAAAGTGCTAGCACGTTAATGTCGGATTTAGCATTACACATGTGAAGAGGTTAGCCAATCATAACAGAGGTCATTTGCATATAGTCTTAAAGGGACAGTAGCAAAACAGCCTGTTGAATTCTGAGAGTCAGATAAAGATTAAAAAAGTAAAGATATATCTTTCTCTCCATGTATGTTCAGGTATCTGTCGGAGTTCCTGTATGCGTGGCTCATGTCCACGTTGAGTTGAGCGGACAGCTCTCAGATGGCAGAGGAGAGAATCCTGGAGGAGCAGCTGAAAGTACGAAGCAGCAAGAAGAGCAAGAAGAAGAAGAAAGGTTCTCACAGGCCCACGTTCATTCAACAGTTGCATTTGCTATGGAGGATTGGGATGTTTGGGTCTGACTCGCTCATTGTGTTTCCATTTTCTCCTCAGCTCGTCCTCTGAGTAAAGAGATCACCATGAGCCAAGCTTACCAGAACATGTGTGCTGGCATGTACAAGGTAATGCTTCCTGATACACACAAACACACTGGAGTACTCAAAGCTGCCTATGTAACAATGGAAATGAATCATAATAATCAGGATTTGATTGGTTGGCCAGAGACATATAAGAGTGCATGATAAAGAAGGAGAAATCGAGGAGCTGTTTACATGACACCGTTTTTAAACTAACGAAGGAACTTTTTATGTGTTTTGGCCGTTCATTTACACGACAATGGTGTTTTGGTGGCCTGAAAACAGGTTTCAAAGTGCAATCTTGAAAAAAACAATGCCATTATCGTCTCAGTGTAAACTACAAAACCACGAATCTGTGAAAACAGTGACGGCATGCACATGCATATTACCTGTCCTTACCCCCAGGTGCTGCATTCATTTATTTCAATCACAATTTTGACTTTGTTCCAAATAAATATGAATTTTAATGTGGAAATTAGAAACATACTCATCATTGAAGGGATGGATTAGAGTCATTGTATGTGTGTGAATTCTGTTTTTAATGTATTTTGAATAAACTAAAAGTCTTTATTTCTGCAGACCATGATAGCGTTGGATATGGACAGAAAGGTGCGCAAACCTCAGTTTGAACTGGACAGCGAGCAGGTTCGCTACGAGCATCGATTCGCCCCGTTCAACAGTGTCGTCACACCGCCGCCAGTGCACTATATCCAGTTTAAGGTAGCGCTGATTTTACTCACTTCAAGGTCATGTTTACTGCAACTATCCTGTGCAAAGATTACAGTAAACTGTGTCTGTGTGTGTTTAAATGTAGGAAATGTCAGATTTGAAGAAGTACAATCCTCCTCCTCGCTCAGCGGATCTCTATATGGCCGCCAGTAAACATTTCCAGCAGGCCAAACTTATACTTGAAAACGTCACCAGCCCTGATGCAGAGGTACATTTCAAACAGTCCTTATATTGCTCTGTGAGCCAGTCCTGTCTTATTAACACAAATATATAGTAGAAATTGGTATTTGGTTTTCGATTTTAATAATTATTTTAAAACGGAATTTATTTGTGTGATGCAAAGCTGAATTTTCAGCATCATTACTCCAGTCTTCAGTGTCACATGATCCTTCAGAAATCATTCTAATATGATGATTTGAAACATTTCTTATTATTATCAATGTTGAAAACAGTTGAAGAACAGCATTTATATTATATTTATAAGAAGTTTTTCACAACAATGTAAAAGTATTTACTGTAATTTATCATCAGTTTAATGGAACCTTGCTGAATAAAAGTTGTAATTTCTTTAGAAAAAATCTTATTCAGCCAACATAACTTTGTAGTATTGCCTTTTTTTAAATAATAAAAAAATGACTCATATTTTCTTTTTGATGGATGGAAACAAAAATATCATATTATTTTTAACAAATGATTATATACAATGGAGATTGTGAAGTCATATAGTGTTACATTGAAGTCTTACATTGTCCGTTATATATTGTGTAAAGAAGTGACGGACATGTTGCCTCCTGTTGTAGGTTAACCGCATCCTTAAAGTGGCCAAACCCAATATTGTTGTTATGAAACTGCTGGCTGGAGGACACAAGAAGGAAACTAAGGTACAACATGTGTATATACAAATATTCTGGGTTCAGTACAACTTAAGCTCTATGGACCGTCTGTTACCAGGGACAAAACATTTTAACTCGTCTCTCAGTTTGTAAAAATAATAATACACTTAATGAGACATCTATTGGGAGAGAGTCTGCAACAGAATAAATGTTACAATAGACATTTATTTGAAGGTTAGGTCCAGTATTTCAACTCCTGCATTCTGATCAGAATGAAACAGATTTCAGGAAATGAGATTTGATTACAGGATTACAAACCACATGAAAGTAGCTTCAAGCGGATTTGTAAAAAATCGGATTTCATGTGATTTTTTTTTTTTAGGCAAGGCAAGTATTTTTTACACTTGCTCAATATGATCGTATTCCCATTGGATATGCACAGCAGATGGATGGATGGATAGAAAACAGCAGGAATAGGGTGGTCCTTATTTTTAAAGTATCCAATTGTCATACTCTTAACCCTTCAAATTGTTCCTTTATATAAGAAAATACAGCATGCCAATTTTTATGGCAGTAACATAATAATTACTGGTAGCTCAATAGCTTTAAACTTTCTGAGATTTTGATGATTTTCGTAAAAAACTATCATTTGATTTGGTATTGTACCTGGCTAGTAAAATTAAAAAAAAATCTCCACATATTCCATATGCTCCATATATTCCTAAATATGTATTTTAGATACATATCTCAGTTTACTTATTGTAGAAACTAAATCCAAATTAATCCATCCATGACCCAGTTTAGCAGATTTACCTTTCCTGGTGGAATCAATACATATTTCTATTGATGATCACCTTGGTTATTGTTTGGGTTTAGAGCACATTTTTTGGTTTAAAAAATTACGTTACGTTCCTTGAAACTGACCCGGAACTTTGGCCGAATCAAGCAGATTATCAGGAGGCACAGGCAACCATGCAATGAAAGTAGTCAATGATCACGCCGAGAGAGGAGTGGCTCTGATTCAAGAATACAGTGTCTATCTCACACACTCTGAAGAACAATTGCAGTTTCTCCTTCATGTGGTGGAAGATCACCGACGGATCTATCCAGACTGCAAAAAGTCAACACTGGCTGCTGAGCATCAGAAACGAGGGATTGTTGAAAACTTTGTGCTTTTTTGAGATTGTTGTCATTGTTGTCATGTCAGTGTTGCTCTGATTTCAATAAAATGTAGTTCATTTGCAGCAACTTTTAATATTACTTGCATATCACAATAACGCCGCACAGCTTAACATAGGCAATCTTCCACATGATTGAGCTACCTCTAAATATCATTTTTTTGTCAACATTTTTGCATATTTCCAATTTTGAAGTTAAAAGGAACAGTTTAAGAGGTTAAGACACTAACATTTTGCACAAAAAAATTGGACTTGATAAGGACCACCCTAAGCAGGAATCGAGGCTTCATCGGGACAACATTCTTACCATCTACCTATTTCAGAGAAAAGCCGTTAGGTGGCATTTTAAAACGTAAAGGTGCCAGCCTCTACTTTGCAGTCTTTGCTCCAGGTTAATCCATGATTCATTTTGAGAGACATTAGGCAAGGCAAGGCAAGGCAAGGCAAGTTTATTTATATAGCACATTTCATACACAATGGCAATTCAAAGTGCTTTACATAGAAGAAATTGAAATAATAAAAGAAATAAGAATAATTAAAACAGTTTAGAAAAATAGAATAAAATACAGTACAGTACAAACAGTCGGACGAACAGTGGCACAGTGCTCATTCAGTAAATGCATAGCTAAACAGATGTGTTTTGAGTCTGGATTTGAAAGTGACTACAGTAGGAGCACGTCTGATCTCCTCTGGAAGCTGGTTCCAGCTGCGGCTGGCATAATAGCTAAAAGCGGACTCGCCATGCTTAGAGTGAACCCTTGGTATTTCTAGCTGATATGATCCTAGTGATCTGAGTGATCTGTTGGGTTTATATTCTGTGAGCATATCTGCAATGTATTGAGGTCCTAGGCCATTAAATGATTTATATACCAGTAATAATACTTTAAAATCAATCCTAAATTTAACTGGGAGCCAGTGTAAAGACCTGAGGACTGGTGTGATGTGTTCATATTTTCTGGTTCTGCTCAGAATCCTGGCGGCAGCGTTCTGTATGAGCTGCAACTGTCTTATGGTCTTTTTGGGAAGGCCAGTGAGGAGTCCATTACAATAATCCACCCTGCTGGTGATGAAAGCATGAACAAGTTTCTCTAAGTCTTGTCTGGAAACAAAGCATCTAATTCTTGCAATATTTTTCAGATGATAGTATGCTGATTTAGTTATTGCTTTGACATGACTACTGAAACTAAGGTCTGACTCTAGTGACACACCGAGATTCCTGACTTGATTTTTAGTTGTTTGACCCCTAGAGTGAAGGTATGCGTTCACCTTGAGAACTTCATCTTTGTTTCCGAACGCAATGACTTCAGTTTTGTCTTTGTTTAACTGAAGAAAGTTTTGACACATCCAACTGTTGACTTCGTCAATGCATTGGCACAGGGAGTCAATGGGGCTGTAATCGTTAGGCGATAGGGCTAAGTAGATCTGTGTGTCGTCTGCATAGCTGTGGTAAGCAATTTGGTTCTTTCTCATTATTTGGCTCATTGGGAGCATATACAGGTTGAACAGGAGTGGCGCAAGAATCGAGCCTTGAGGGACTCCGCATGTCATGGATGTCCACTCAGACTTATGATCTCCTATACTCACATAATAACCTCTCCCATCTAAGTATGACCTGAACCATTTTAGGACTATCCCAGAAAGCCCCACCCAGTTTTCCAGCCTGTCAAGAAGTATGTTATGATCGACAGTGTCAAATGCAGCACTAAGGTCAAGTAGTACCAGCACTGATAATTTGCCTGAATCCGTATTTAAGCGAATATCGTTTATTATCTTTATGAGGGCTGTCTCTGTGCTGTGGTGCGGTCGGAAACCAGACTGAAAATTGTCAAAGGATCCATTCAAGCTCAAGAATTTGTTCAGCTGATTGAAGACAACTTTTTCAATGATCTTGCCTATGAAAGGAAGATTTGAGATCGGTCTATAGTTGCTTAATATGGTCTTATCCAGATTGCTCTTTTTCAGGAGGGGCTTGACAATTGCAGTTTTCAGGGAGTTTGGAAAACTCCCAGAGCGAAGTGAGACATTTACCACTTCTAGAAGATCTGCTTCTAAACTGTTTAACACACTTTTGAAAAATGATGTGGGAAGTGTGTCAAGAGCACAGGTTGATGTTTTAAGGTGCTGTACAGTTTCTTCCAAAATTTTGCCATCAATTTCTTTGAAATCAGACATAGTAACTAATTTCTCAGGTGGTTTGATCTGTCTGACCTCAGTGCAACTCAAGGATGTGCTGATCACCTTTCTGATATTACTGATTTTCTCAGAGAAGAAAGAAGCAAACTCACTGCACTTGTAGTCTGAGAGCATGTCACTGGGAATCTGGCTTGGAGGGTTTGTCAGTCTCTCTACAGTAGCAAAAAGAGTGCGTGTGTTGTTTAAATTGCTGTTTATAATATTTGAGAAGAAAGTCTGTCTAGCTTTGCCTAGTTCCATATTAAAAGCATGAAGGCTGTCTTTGTAGATGTTATAATGGACTACAAGTTTAGTCTTCCGCCACATGCGCTCTACTTTTCTGCATTGTCTTTTCATATTTTGCACTGCTGTTGAGTTTCTCCACGGTGCTTTTTGTCTGCCACTCTTCTTCCTGACTTTCACAGGAGCAATATCATCAATTATACCTTTAACTTTTGAGTTAAAAGAATCAAGGAGAAAATCAACAGAGTCTGCAGATATGCTTGGTGTTAAGGATATAGCCTTCATAAATAGTACACTAGTGTTCTCATTTAAGCATCTCTTCTTGACAGACACAGATCTAGCTTCAGTGGCAGGAGAGATCAATATATCAAAGAAAATACAGAAATGATCAGACAGTGCTACATCCTTAATAACAATTAATGAAATGTTTAGACCCTTACTGATAAGTAAATCTAGAGTGTGTCCACGATTGTGTGTGGGTCCATGTATATGCTGAGTCAGATCAAAAGTTTTTAAAACAGTTTTGATTTCTTCTGCCATATTGTTCTCTGCACAATCTATGTGAATGTTAAAATCTCCTGCAATGGCAAAACAGTCAAACTCTGAGGTAATTGTTGATAACAGTTCTGTAAAGTCCTCAGTGAAGGCTGGAGAGTATTTTGGAGGCCTGTAAATAATGATAAGTAAAATGCGTGGAGCACCTTTCAACACAATACCCAGATATTCGAAAGAAGGGTAATTCCCAAATGATATTTGCTTACATTGATAGATATCTTTAAAAAGAGCAGCTAGACCCCCACCTCTCTTAACAGCTCTGCAGACACTCATAAAAGTAAAGTTAGGAGGGGCTGCTTCATTGAGGATTGTTGCACTGCAGCTGGCTTCTAGCCAGGTTTCATTTAGAAGCATAAAATCCAGGTTGTTTGTGGTTATTAAATCGTTGACTAGAAGTGATTTATTTTTAAGAGAACGAATGTTTAAAAGTGCTAACTTAACAGTCTTACTTTTTGTCCCCACATCAATCTTACTTTGACGTGTAATAGGCACCAGATTAGTTAGGTTTGCTGCACGGCTATTGAAGGCCTTAGATTTTCTATCTTGTAATAAAACAGCAATAGAGAAAGATACAGGCACACTGGGTTCCCGCTTGTTCTGTAAACATTTGAGAAAGTTACTGTTATCAGAGCGGGGACCCAAAACACATCACTGAGAGCTGGTATCAGTTGTTTTTGGTTCACCTCGAGCAGATGGAGGACGGTGTGGGCCCTGGCGTTGTGGCAGAGGCCAAAGAGCTCTCACAGGAGGGGGAGGGCGAGCTGGGCCCGCAGGCTTGGGTGGTAATGGTGCCTGTCGTTTTTTGGTTGGTATCTGGGGGCTCGCAGCAAAAGAGTGGGATAGTCTGGTTCCAGCATGCACCAGTTCTTCCATTTTCTGTGAGAAACACAGTAGTGGCGATGCTGGAGAGAGGGATAGCGTATCTGGGGAAAGGGGCTGTTGCTCTGGTGTTATATGAGGTTGTGATATGCTGTCCTGGCTTCCCTGGCTGTTTTCCAGGAAGTCGTCCTTGGGTGCTGAATCTTCAAGCAGTTCTGATAAGTCTCTCTGTGGGCAGGGCTCAGCTGAGATTGTGTCCGTGAGCAGAGGTTGTTGTGGCGGAGTGGTGTTATCATTGTCCTTGTGTGATATGTCAACCGCATGTCCATTTTGCTGCTGAAGTGAAGTCCCGTGGTCATTCATACTGTGTCCAGGTGTGTGTGTGCCGTTCAGATTGACTGGATTGGCACAAACTGCAGAAGGATGTATGAGGGAGAAGTAGAAATTGTCCTTTAACACTCTTGAACCAAGTTTGTTTGGGTGATGGCCATCCCGATGAAAAAGTTGTCTCTGACTCCAGAAAAGATTGAAATTGTCAATGAAGTTTACTCCTTTTATATTGCAGGTTTTTTGCAGCCATGTATTTAGCCCAAGCAACCGTGAAAACCTGTTTGTTCCTCTTGCTGGGAGAGGTCCACTGATGAATGTTTGAACTTTCAGTCTTTTAAGTGTTTCAAAAAGTTCATTGAAATCCTTCTTAAGGAGTTCTGACTGCTCTTTATGAATATCATTCTTCCCCACATGAATGATGAGTCGATTTGCAGTCTTATGTTTCATCAGAATGTTCTGAAGTTCCCTGTTTACATCAGAAGTTGTTGCTTGTGGAAGGCAGCATGTAGTTGTATCCCTGCTGCTAATGTTTCTGATTGTGGAGTCCCCCACTATCAGAGTCCTGGGCTCGGCTGCGCTCTGAGCTGAGTGCCGCTGTCTGCTCGACCTTGAGCGCCAGTTAGCATCAGTGTTAGCTACTGGCCCATTCAGTCTGTGTTCGATCACATTCATCACATTTGGGGATTCCTCATTTACATTCATTAGTACTTCAAATCTGTTCTCAAGATGTATAAGCGGTGGTAGGAGACCAGTGTTTGCAATCCTTGTCAGAGCTGTATCTGGGGTAGAGGATGCTACTGCGGCAATATGTGATGCTCGTGACAATCTGATGTCTCGAGTGCCTTTGGGTCTCGCTCCCTGTTTGTGCCATCGATTAGTAAGTCGATCGGCTTGTTTCTCTACCTGTCGAGGAGTACTAGTTTCATGGGACTCACCGGTATGCTGAGGGTGTCCATGACGAAGCTCTGTTGTGTGCTCCGTCTGGTTTGGTGGTCCCGTAAGTAACTTTGTTTCGAGAACTGCAATCCTTTGTAAAAGTCTGTGGCAGTTAGTGCAGCAAGTAGATTCTTGAACCTGAAGAGGCATTTTCTCTCTTATCCGTATGAATGTAGGCAGTTGTGTTTTCCTTTCCCGGAATGTAAGCTGGTCGGGTAAAAGAATTCTGCGTTTTTGTAGTAATCCAAACTTTGTTGTCTGAGCACTGTGGTGTTTGCTGAAGTTAAAATTAGGTGATAAAAGGAAATAAAATATAAAAATATAGGAGATAAAATGTAAAAGCGATAGAGCAAAGCGCGGAGCAGTAAGCAAGAGCGTCCGAACAGTAGCTGAGCAGGAAGTTGAAGATAACAAACACTTGCTGTTTTTCACGGAACGTATGTCATTGCCCATCAAACATTGTGATAAAGCCTAGTTCATTGAGTCGGATTGCTAACCAAACCTAAACTAACCAAACTAAGGGAGAAAACGCACCAGGTTCTGAAACAAGCTCTCCAAACGAGGGAGATGTGAAATCGCAGTAAATGCTTAAATCAGCTTAAAAAGTAAGTAAATTAGTTTAAAATATGTGCTGAACATTTTTGCTTTGAATCTTAGAATGTTTTGCCTCATAGACTCATTTTTATTACAAACTGGAGATGAGTCAAAATGATGTCTTGTGGTAACAGACAGCAAGTCACAGATGCTGTTTATAAAGCCTAACTTGAATTCCTTAAAAAAACAAAACATTTTGCATATAGATGAAATGGTACGGTGAAATTCACTGGATCCTTGTGTTTCCTCTTTGCAGGCCCTTCCTGAGTTTGACTTCTCGGCACACAAATACTTCCCTGTAGTCAAGATCATTTGAGATCAGCCATGTTTCCAGGAACTCTTCTCCTTTACATGAACTGTCACCACAGTCGCAGAATAAGTTCATATTCAGAACTGTAATTGTACATTTAATACACATGGACTCTAGTTTGAACAGTTCACATAATGTTTCTTTGTTTGGTTGATAGTATTGTATTAAATTGGAGAAAGAAAAAAAAATTGTTTTTAGTGGCTTCAGAATTAACCCTCCCTTCATTCATCAGGTTCATGTTTGACGAGGTGCACACAAAGTACAAAACATTCAAAGTGTGAGATCGTGTCTATATCTTGATGTCCAAAAATGCTCAAATCTCCACGCCAGGAATATTAGATCCAGCCTCTTTACCAGATCCCATCAGAAGACATTTGTTTTGCCTGATTCCCAAAAACAGTTAGCAGCAAGTGTTATCTGAAAGCCAAAATCTGTTAACAAACCTGTATTTTGTCTGGATCCCAAAACCAAAGGTTTACAGAGGAGGCTGTGAAATAGAAGGAAGCCGGAGACGAAGTGATGATAAAAAGGGTTTATTGAATAAGCTTAGTTGCATATATTTCAAAGCTCAGACTTCATCCCTACTTCATCTGGACTGCATCTAACCAGCACAAATCCAACATAGATGTACAGTATGACCGCTGTTTTGAAGCTAAACACGTAAGGATCTAAGAATCCTTGGATCCTTCAAGAGACATGGGTTTCTGACTGTATCTCAACTTGATGTTTTTATTGCACTGAGTCAGTAACAATTGGATAAAAATACATTTATGTATGTGAGAGATGGCAGATCTTTAAAAAAACGATTTCATGTCCATAAAACGTTTGGTCAAACTCTGTGGAATTAAAGCTTTTGTGATTTCCACATTTGTGTTCTTTAGGAATTTTCCAGTGTTGAATTGTTCCGATTATATATCCTAGGATAAAATAATATTTTGTTTGTAAAATATATTTTTTAAATTGTTGCTCACACATGCGACATTGTCCAAGTTTTTCCAAGTTTCATAAGTAAATGCAATTTAGATTAGTTTTCTTCTGAAAGCTGAAAATGCTGATGTGCGCCACACATTGTTTTCTGAAGGAATTTGCGAACAGCGAGTGAACCTGGCAGAGTGAATGACTTGTATTTAAAAATGCCTGCATGTTATTACTAGAGATGCAACAATTGCCATTTTCTTGGCTAAATCCGATTTCTGATTTTTTTTGTAAGTGACCTGCCGATAACGATTTTTGCCGTTTCCGATTTTATTTATAACAACTATAATTGAAAGCATATACAAACAAAAATCTACATTTCTCCAATACAAAATTTTATTTTCAGAAAAAAAACCAAGTAAAAAAGTCAGTAATAAAATAAGCACAAATGGACAAATTGCAAACAACATAAATGCAATACAATAAGAGAGATATGAAATAAACACGCCTTTAAGTTTTTCAGTTGGGTATACACATTCATGTAAGAAATACTACAGAAATTAAAGTAAACAAATGTAAAATAACACTGGATTATCTTCATTGTAAAAAGTAAACACATATTAATGCTTATAATTAGTTATAAAAGTAATTATTCAGTCAAGAGCAGAGATTGATTTTCTTTGTCTTTTGTTCTTTGATTAACATGACAGACAGCAGCAGGAATATTAGACTGTCACTTTAAGAGTTTATGGGGGAGGGGGGATCTCTTCTATAAAAGAAAGACAGACAAAAAGTTTAAGTCTATTGGTGGACTGGCTCCCTCCCTGTAAGTATGGTATTCACATTGTAAAACTATTCTGTGTCATTTTTCATTGTCAATCATTTTACTGTATGTGATTTACATATTTATGGCCAAAATGCTTGCTTATATTTAAAGTAGTTGACTGTCTTTGTCTTCTAAGCTGTGTGCGTTACTGTATAAGATAAATGCAATATTTAACATCGTTACATTTAGCCTACTTAAGGCCTGTACCGCACATTCAAATATTTTAAAAGATGCACATAAACAATCCATTTATCAGTCAAATTAATAATAAAAAAAAAAAAAATCTAAACTCAACAGGTATGAAATACGACCAGTAAGAGAAAAACACTGTTAATGAGAAGACAAACACAACTGCTGCATGTTCGTTTAATCCATTTGACAGCCATAAAATGTAGCCTACTTAATTCTCATGTAAGTGCGCAGAATGCAGTGACCGGAAATCCCCGAGTTGTAAAAAAAAGTTTAACGTGCAAGTAGTAGCCTGCCCTAGACTCTTAGTTTCTCTTTCTCTTATACAATCAGACAAAGACGGACAGATTCTGACAAAAACAAACTATAAGATATGGTTTGTATAAGGTAAGTGTAAAATAAATCACATGATATTCTTTTATTTGTATTACGCAATTAATTTTAAGATAAATTGGATCGGTTTCAGTTAGGCTAAATGTAGTAGGCATAACTTACTTTTTCGTCACGCTGTAAAACAGTTCATTCTCCACTTTCATTATAGGAGGCAAAACACACTAGCTATCAAGACCATGATATGATCAAGACTGCATACATTTAAATTGTATTAGGAGTTGTGATGGTATAATCTAGGCTAGTGATGCAGGGAAATCCAAACCAAACAAACAAAAACAACAAGTTTGTAATAACAAACAACTTGTAAATATTGTAAGATTTTTTTTTGTAAATGATTTTACGCTGCAGAAGCTTAGCCAGAAATTGATTTTTAGGTGAGCTTCACATTGGGTGACAGATTCTCCTCATGAATCTTTTTTTTTTTTTTTTTACAGTCTATGAAGCAGATCATCATGTGCACAAATCTGCTCCTCTATTTTGAGTGAACAGCAAGAAGAAAAGAACAGAACTCATATCAAGTGCTTGCCATAACAGCTGTCCGTGTCGTGTGTGCACACTCCAATGTTCATTATGTTAGATTTCATGTTAATATAAGATGGGAGAAGCCCCCCTGGATTTACCATTAAACTCTAACATGGTTAGATTTACGAAAGAAAAAAAAAAAGAAAAAAAAAAAAACATCCAAGGCACTCGAGTAATTTGTTTTTAGAAAAATAAAACCAGGTTTTGACAGCATTGTGTAATAGCCTATTTAATGAAACAAACAAGATCAAATGTTTGTGAGGCATTGTTAATGAACTTTTGAACATCGAGGACAATCAATAATATGTACATTTCAGTGGTGTGCATTAACAGTAGGCTACCTTTTTCAATGGGCTATTAAACCTGAATTAAATAATTATCAGTTCTGATTGGCTGTTGGCTGACACTCTCAGACAGGAGAGACAATGTAATTGTGAATCCATTTGAGTTAATCAAGATGTTTTCTCTAGATTTTTGCTCATCCTGATTTTTGTCACCCTTTCTCTGTAGTTTTTGAAGGGTCTGACAGTACGTCACTGATTGAGTACCTTATTAAGAGGCAGTGAAAATGAATGTCCATCAGAGTTACTCTGACTCCAGTGATTCCAGCATAGAGGTGATTCCTCCTTCATTTACATGTGAGTCAATATATTGCATTATGCAGTTTTGAGCCACGTTTTGCTCAGGCAGTTCTTTTGATTTTGCACAAAAAAAAATCTGTCAGATTTACTTAAATATTGATGCAACATTTTTGCATCACCTTTTAAGTAAATTCAGCTTGAAGTCTTTTTATGCAAAATGAACAAGAAAAAGTTTGTTAAATATACATAAATATGAGTATGAGTCAAAACAGTATCACTTTGAGACATCACGTCGCGAATGTGCGTTCACAATCACAAACTATAGCCAGTTCTGAAATAGTCATAGGGTGCAGTGCGAACTATTTTACCCTTAAAGCTGCAGTCGGCAAGTCTGGCAGATTGGGTCGATTGAGCCAAAATTTTGAATGTTTACAACTCTCACGCCCCTCCCCCACTACCAGTGAGCACCCTCCCATCGAGGTCGTGCTCATCAGTGCGTGTGCACCAGATTTTATGTGAACGCGTCCGCGCCATCTCTTCCGCATTGATCAACACCATGGACTCGGAGGTAGGCTGCCCTGGCTAATCTACCCATAGATAGATAGCAATAACCGAGGAATTGGAAGCTTGTTAGTAGATTCTCTCTCCGCCATCACGCTTCGTACAATCCAACACACTACACACCTGCGAACTTCAGGTGTGTGCATGTGATTTTAACGTGTGCGAGGGGGGAGTGGGATCTGTGGCGTGTGCACGACCTGTGATTGACAGTCAGATCTCACACCCCCCTGCGCTGATTGGACCCGATGATCCGGGAGCGGTGGATTTTTGCAAAACAAATAACACGCTCCAGGTGGAGTTAGAAGCTCGTTTTTTTTTTTTTTTCTGAAACCACCTTATTTATGTTGTTCTGTAGGATTATAGTGTCGATTTCACTGAATATGATCAAAAAAATGTTGCCGACGGCAGCTTTAAGCGGTCGCTCTCTGCTGACTCATGCCAAAAGGTGTAATTTTTTAATAGTCGTGAGCTGCAACATGCTAAGTCAGTGATAGAAATTGGAAGGTCTCCTTAATGATGTGCTCCATGCTCCATTCATTAGTGCCTTCGGTTTGATCTATCCTGGAATAGTTTTATGGAAACATCAGACTGCACTTTAATCTACTAGAAATAATGATTTCAGAATAATGCAGAATAATTCAAATATAACATTTTATTTGTCAGGTAAAAATGTATCATGCCAATTACCGTATTTTCCGCACTATAAGGCGCACCGGATTATAAGGCGCACCTTCAATGAATGGCCTATTTTAGAACTTTTTTCATATATAGGGCGCACCGGATTATAAGGCGCATAGAATAGAAGATACTGCAGTCAAACGTTTGACTGGGTTTGCATTATGCAGTGGTCACCAACCTTTTCAAGCCTAAGATCACATCCAAAGTCCAAATGTAAACCATGATCTACCACTTGCAAAAAAATTATGAAAAAACAAGTGGCTGAGCTGTAAAACCTTGTTTATACTCGACTAATATCCGTCTGCTCGGGCAAATTCGGCTCAAAGCCGTGCATCTTCGGATGCGGAGGCGCGCGCGCGGCAAAAATGACGTCATTGTAACAGCACGCGCGCCTCCGCATCCGAAGATGCACGACTTTGAGCCGAATCTGCCCGAGCAGACGGATATTAGTACATCTCATCACACCGGCACCCAGTTTGCGCGTCTAAATCAGTTGTATGGTCTGGTGTTCAGTCTAAAACAAAACAGTTGCGTCAAGTATAAATGCCTCGTCTGTTTGGGGAGGTGCGCGCGCAGTCAACGGAGGCTCGCGCTCCGGTGCCAGGCGAAAGTATAAACAAGGTTTAAGTCAGCGGTTGTTTTACAGACATTAATATAAGGCGCCAGATCCATATATAAGGCGCTCCGGATTATAAGGCGCACTGTCGTTTTTTGAAAAAATTAAAGGCTTTTAAGTGCGCCTTATAGTGCGGAAAATATGGTACACAAGTAAATGATTACAAGACAATTTAGAAATAATAAATACATGACAATCACTTGCTCAAATATGACTCCAGGAAAAGAAATGCATTTCTGACAATGGCACACAGTGGTGTGTGAGTGTGTGGAAAACACTGACACAGCATTGCATGGGGGTTTTCCTGGTTACAGTTTCCCAAAGACTGCTCTGTCACTTCCCCTTAAATACCCAGACCAGAACAAAAGGCTTGTACAAATATTTTTTAGGGTTGTTTTGGGTCTATTCATGTACCACACACTCTGTGTAATAATTCAAATAATTCTGTGGCTTAATTTTACAGTAATATTTATCTTTATTAACTTAATAAAATCTCTGTATATTGTTTACTTGATTGTTTGAGTTAAACATACCAAAATAATTGACTAAATTTCCAAGTTAATTTTATCTAAAATTTACAGTTATATTTATTTTTTTTCTCTACAAGAATTTAGTATTTGACTAACCAATTATTTATTTATAATATATTTCATATATTTGTGAAATTTCTATCAAAATATTTGAGAATGGATAATTAAATTGATCTGTTTCAAGAAACAAAAATATTACTTGTTTCAAATATTTCAATATTATTAATACATTTAACACACTCTTAAACAGGGGCGTTTCCAGGGTTTAAAAACATCAGGGGCTGAGCCCGAAACATCAGGGGCTGGGGGTGGGTAATGAGATAGCATGATTCGATACAGAGAATAATGTATATTTTAGGCCTATATGCAGGGGGCAGACTGGTTAAAAAATTCAGCCCTGGCACTGTAGCCACACCAGCCCACATTACCACACAGGCACATGCATTCAAATGTGAGGTAGTTAGGGGGTTCTCTTTCATCATCTCGTGTTCGAGATCCACCTATGGGAAGGGCATCCATACCTGACCTCTGCAGAAGCATCCAATTGCACCAAGTCTGGCTAGACAGCCAGAAGCGTGCAGCCAATGCCAGCTAAGGTCCCGCCCCCTTACCTAGGGGCATATAACACCTGCAAATGCTGCTATTCTCCAGTTGACATTCACTTCTCGCGATCTCTGCACTGACACAGTTCGGTTGTATCTACGCTGCTCACTTGCGTGTCTTCAGGAGGACATATTGCCTGATCAGCCTCCGCCAGACGTGACATTCGTCTTTTCAGCCTATCAGCTGTATTCTGCATCTGGAGCCGCCCGCGCTCTCGCCCTTTCTCACCTGCTCCTCCTTCCACGGCTGCCCGCCATGGATTTTTCCGAGTTCTTCACCGGAATGTCGCTGTCTAAATCGGCCGCTTCTCCGGGGAACAGCCCATCACGGGCCTGCCCAACCGCGTGTGGTGCGCTCATCGCCGCTAAGGACATTCACTCGTTCTGCGTGGTCTGCTTGGGCCTCAAACATGCTCAAGAAGCCTTGGAGAACCCGGAGAATTGCAGTCATTGCCTTATGCTGCCCAAGAAGCTTTTACGACGCCGTCTTAAAGTTGCAGCGACCCAGTGTGCCTAGCTCAGCCTTGCTGACTCGGATGGGGGACACGGTGACTACGACGCGCTACCGGGGGACTCCCGGGTCGCCAGCTCACTTATTTGGGCTGACCAGCCCAATCCCACATTCCCCGAAGAGGACATCTTCGCGGGCAACCTCACGCTTGTCAACAAACCTGCCGGTTCCGGCGATGAGGATGACGCAGCCCTTCTTGGGGTCTCAGAGGACGAGGAGGGCATCCCGCCCTCTGGCCTTCCCCAGGCTAGCGCCCATGCGGCCTTGCTTCAACATTGAGTGGCCGGCTCCACAGAGCGCCACCGACCAGGAGAGGGATATTTACGACGGGAAAGTGCTGGGACCCTCTCCCAGTCCAAGGAAACAACTCTTCCCCGTCCTTCCAGCATGCGTAAAGCACATAAGGCACAATTGGAGCGACCCGCTCGACTTCAAACACGGTCTCGCAGGCCTTGAGGTGAAGGATACGGCAGCTCATGGCATGGGTGACCTTCCCGCTATCGAGCCTTCTTGTTGGGCAAGACCGGCTTAGGGGGGAGCGAGCAGCCCGCCCTGAGCGGGGTTAAGGCCGGACTCTCTTTGGCCCCACCGTCGCATTGATGCAACAACGGTGTGACGACAAAAAGGAGGATGAGGCCTTCAAGTTATGCCTTCGGCCCCACGCCAGGCACCCCCTACACGTTTGCCTAACCCAGCTGCCATGGGACGAAATTTCCATCAGAAAGGCTTTGCAACAACCCCCCCCCCCCCCCCCCCCCACGGCAGAATAACCCACCGCCTGCTAAGCACTGGGGAAAATCGACTACCGCCGCAACCACGGCTGGAAGACCATCTACCCTACCCCCACCGACTCGAAACGCAAGCGGCCTGCCTGATGTTCGGCCGATGGGGGCATTGAGTCCGCGTTCATGGGCCACGAGCCCTTCGGACTCTCTTCCTGTCCCAGAACCCCTGTCCAAAAGGCGCAGAGTCTCCCGCGGATGGGTCGGTTCCCCTCCTCTCGAGGCTGCCCAGCCCATGTGTTTAGTGGACGTTGCGTGTTCCCCCCCCATGTTCAGGAGGTCTGTTGTGAGGAAAAGTACAAAAGCAGTGTCACCACAACGCACACACTCTGTTCCCCTCACCCAATTATTAGAGGCTTCGGCCCTGTGTTTCCCCAACACAAAACACACACAAAACAAAAAAAAACATTAAAACAAACAAATCAAATTAATTAATTTGGAGATCTCTCCGCAGAGAGAATTCATCTCCCTGCAGAGAGAGAAAATCACTCTGAACCCCTGCATGTTGCCCCTAGTTCGTCCACTAGAGGGCGCCATTGCATCACAAATGAATCAGCTGGGCTTACACCGCTCCGCTGTGGCTCGGGTGGGAACACTCGCGAGTCACGAATGGGCTTGGCAAACTGTTTCGGCTCCCGAGTGGGTGATGCGTACAATAATGCAGGGTTACAGACTGCAGTTCGCAATGAAACCCCTGCATTTCAACAGTGTTCTCTCTTCACACATGGAAGAGAAGGCCTCACACATTCTGAAAGAGGAAATATCCTCCCTCCTAAACAAGGGAGTGATTCAGGTGGTGCCCCCCAATCTGATGAATCAGTGATTTTATTCTCGTTATTTTCTGGTCCCAAAGAAGGACGGCTGTAATGGTGATGCGCGCCTGCTCGGCAGCCTTGCGCCACTGGAAGAGTGCAGACTTTTACGCACAGGGAAACCCTCTGGGGATGGTTATGATGCGGAAAGTTGTGACGACAGATGCGTCCTTAACAGGCTGGGGTGCCACCCAAGAGGGCAGAATGGTGAATGGTCTGTGGCTGAGCAGACTACGTTCAGCACACATAAATTATTTAGAGCTTATGACCATATGGAAAGCTCTGAATCATTTTCTTCCTCGCCTGCAGGGACATCATGTACCTGTACGCTGTGACAATACCATGGCAGTAGCTTATATCAACCGTCAGGGCGGCGTGCGCTCGTCGAAACTTCACGCTCTAGCTTACAAGCTTTTGGTGTCATCGGGATTTAATAATTTTTTACTTTTAAGTCTGAATTAAATCTCTTTTTTGGCTTATTTTATCTAACGTGCCTAATAATTATGCACACCTGAATATAAGGAGTTTTTCATTTCCAGCCTTCATGAACAATAGCTTATATCACTTATAAATGATTAAATACAAAATTAATAGTAGTTATTATGATTAATGTGGTTTGAAATTGGTAAAATGTACCTGAAAAAAAAATGTCCATATTAATAAGTCCATCTAGCATTAGGAATTATCTGATCTGGGGTGCGTTTCCCGAAAGCATCGTTGGCCAACTATGGTCGCAAGTTCATCGCAATGTCCATTGAACTCTATTGGTAACGATGGAACTTGCGACCATAGTTGGCCAACGATGCTTTCGGGAAACGCACCCCTGATCTGATTATTACAAAATAATCATGTAAACATCTTAAAGGGTTAGTTCACCCAAAAATGAAATTCTGTCAGTAATTACTCGCCCTCATGTTGTTCCAACCCCGTAAGACCTTTGTTTGTCTTCGGAACACAATTAAGATATTTTTGATGAAATCTGACAGCTGGATCACTCCTCGCATCTGTGTTGCACGTCAAAAACTTAAGATTGAGACACTGTAGCCACTTGGACTATATTAATGATCTCTTTAATAACTTTTCTGGGCCAGCAAGTTTCAGTCCCTCAGATTTCATCAAAAATATCTTAATTTGTGTTCCGGAGATGAACGAAGGTCTTACGGGGTTGGAACAACATGAGGGTGAGTAATTACTGACAGAATTTTCATTTTTGGGTGAACTAACCCTTTAATCTCTGTGGGTTTAAGAGATTTCAACCCTGGGGTATGAGAAGTCATTCAAAAGTTTTAAGAAGAAGAAGGTCTGTTTTGGATCTTTTGTCTTGGGATCAAACCTCTGGTGTTTTCTTTGTGGTTTTCCTTGTGCTGGTCAAGATGTCTCAAACTTTTGACCATTAGTCTTGGGTTAACAGCCTAATGCCGGGAACACACTTAACGACTGTAAGGCCGATTATGAATGTAATTTGATACTTGCGACTGATCATGCCCAAACACTACAGCTTAGTACATTATTATATGTACTTTGAAATATGGTAAAAGTGTACTTCCAAATGTACTGACAAGCAATTAATGTGATCTAAAATATACTTTATGTACACTATTATATAATTAAATACATTTGTAATTATATTTTTCTAATAATAAAGTTGGAATTTAGTATATTTCAAATTTTAATTTAAAAATCTCGTAATAACCTATAGTTACAATCAACACAAATTTGAATTGAAACCCTCTACATTTACTGACAAAACAATCTCTAAAATAAATACACAAAAACCTGTCTGTTGATGCACAAGAAAAACCCAAGAAACACTATACACACAAACAGTTATAACACTTTAACTCTCATTTAGAAAGAGTCTGGAGGACAATGAGGCTTATATGCACACTCATTTTCATTTTCACATACAAAGGTATCTAAACCTATCCATCACAGAAAACTTCATTCTGTATGATTTATAAGATTGTTTCCTTGTAATTTACTAGTATTACTATATTTGTGTGGTAATTTGGTCCCCATAACATAGGGATTACCAATATCTCAGAAACACACACACACAACCCATGAATTAATACAAACAAAATGTGAAGAAAAGTATAATTTCATGTACAACACTAAGATTCAAAACTTTGGGTAATGCTTTACAAAAAGGTTTTTATTAGTTACCTACTTCAGTTATCTGAATTCATGTTACTGCAATGTATAATACTGAGTAGGCCTATTTGCTTGTTTGGTTGTTTGAAAATGTGCCTCCTGAAAATATGCCTTCTGAATAAACAGTGAAAATCAAAGACTGCAGTGTTTTATATAAAGTAGACTAGTGTGTTCCCCCTGATCTGAAAGTGTATGCATATGATGCAAGTATGTGTCATTTTGTCATCAGTTACATTTTGACAAAGGAATGTTAGGTTTTGAATGATAGCGGAGTTTAGGTTTTGATAGTAGAGTTTCAATTTGACACAGATGTGAATGGTATATTTCCCAGTGTTGTGTCATGTTTACTTGTATGTAGAGTTTTGGCACAATGAGCGAAGTTTTGCAAAATGTGTTCAAGCAACGGGCAAAAACTGTACAACACTATAAAATAATTATTTAAAATGTATGTTAAAGTAAAACTTAATTAGATATTATTACAAAGAGCATTTTTTAAAAAGTGCACTTAATTGTGTTTATAAATATTGTCATGAAAGTGTTGAATCACACAAAAAGTATGCTTTCAAAACAATTAATCACACTTCTTTTTCCACAAGGGTTGTATTAATTTTACTGGAAGAACTTTTTTTCCCAACTTTGAGAGAACCTTGGCAAAACGTTATCCAATGTTCCCTGTGTTAACTGTGATGACTCTATCCACCAATGCTTCAGTGTAAAAAAAGTATGCCAAATGATAGCATCAAATTGTGCATGATTTACAGTAGCAGAAAACTGAGTCGATGTTATTAACTGGGGATTAAATCGTTAGAATATTAGAAGCATTTATCATGATCATGAAGAGCTGCAGCTAATGATATGAAGCGTTTGACAGGTGATGCACATGATCTGAGGATTGTGCTGCTTGGAGTCTCTGGAGCTGGAAAGAGTTCTGTGGGAAATGCAATACTGGGTCATGAGGCGTTTAAAGAGAGCACAACCAGAGAGAGTGAGAAACAGAGCGGAAGAGTAGAAGACAGAAACATCTCCATCATCGACACTCCAGGATTCTTCAACGATCAACTGACTGATGAAGAGCTGCAGAAGCAGATGATGAAGAGTCTGGATCTCTCTGATCCTGGTCTTCGCGTGTTCCTGCTCATCGTCAACCTCGAGAACTTTGAGAAGGACGAGAGGAACATTGTGGAGGAAATTGAGAAGATCTTTGGAGCTCAAGCTTTGGATTTCACAATTGTGCTGTTTATTGGAAGAGAACGAATGAAGGACTTTATACTTGGTGAAAAAATAAAGGGCCTAGTCAATAACTGCAGAGAACAATATGAGATCAACAGTACAAATGAGATTAATCAAACTCATATCAAAAACCTTATAATGAAGATTGATGAACTCTTCAAACATAATGATTATTACAATAACAAAATGTACTCAGTGTCTCAAACAAGCAGCACAAAAGAAAGAAAAAAACTAAAGCAAGAGAAAGAGAGACAAAAGAAAGTGTCGCATGAATATGAATATGTCCAACAAATAAAGAAAACAACTGAAGAAAAAACAAATCTACAAGGAATAAATACATTAGATAGAGGTCTGCCATTCTCGAGCGAGGAGGAACAAAAACAGGATAAAAGTGGGGAAATGAGTCAGAAGAAACAACAGACAACAGAAGAAGAACATCCAACTCAAGCAGGTGAGAACTTTTAAAGTCCCCCTGTGGTGATTTTTTATTTTTATTTTTTAATGTTGTTTATATGTCTATGTGATGTTTTAATATGATTTTAAGACAAACCATGTGTAAATTCACAAGTCAACACCATTGCTGAGTATTTTCTATTTAAAGTGCCCCTATTTTGGATTTTTGAAAATGACCTTTCATGTAGTGTGTAACATAGCTCTAAGTGAATGAAAACATCCTGCAAAGTTTTAAATCTGAAAGTGCACCGTATATAAAGTTATTGTCTTTCAAAAGTAGAGTCGACTCTGAGTCAATTGAATGAATCGTTTTTCAAATGAGTCATAAGCCGTTTCGTTGTGACGTCAAGAAGAAACATTAGCATATTGCACACGCAGACACCAGGGAAAACTTGAACGCCCTCAAACCAGCAGCTGATTCCTGTGGATATTGGATAGCATCATGTCGAGAAGACACTTTGCTCTACAATGTGAAGGTAAAGCCAGTTTTTTTTCAGTGCCCAAGGATGAGCATGTGAAGAATCAGTGGTTAAAAGATACCACAGCAGTATAATCCTAAACTTTTGTTCCCTTTATTTTACTGAGACTTCTTCTCAAATCTCGGAGTTCAATGCAGGCTTTGCAAACTGCTTGCTTGAGTTTTATATTGTGTAGGTCAGAGCCATATAGAGAGAGAGTTGCGACAACTCCATTGACTCCAATGGAACGTTTTTTTTTACAGCAATGGCGGCTCGTGGCTTAAACCACGAACAGCCTATTAATGGTTAAAACCGTTCTATTAATGCATTTTTTTTATCCTTTGTTGTGTAATAAGAGGGAAAGGCTTCTAAACAGGGGTTAAATATAACATTAGGGAGTGTGATAGTGATAGGTGGAATTCGTGATAAAATCTGAATATCCGTTTCATTCCTCATTAAATGTGCAATAAAAAAAAATCCTTATTTTAGATTGCATATTTGAGTAACAAAAACGTATGGGTGGAGATTTTTAGACATTGGGTCTCATTCATGAAACACGAGCAGAACAAATTTTTGTGTAAATCGTGTATAAAGTGGTTCTGGCGTAAATTTTCGGATTCATTAAAATGTTCGTATTTTCCAAATGTTAGTTGGTACGAAAGAAATCTACACCTGCTCCCAGCCACGCGTAAATAGTGCGTTTAACATCCGAACGTTTTGCTCATTAATAAGGCTGCATTTTAAGATGATAAAACGTAAAATATGTATTTAAATGTACTAAAAATTTATTTAAACTAAATAGGTTTTATAGATTAAAGTGATATAGGTCATGAATTTATCAAATTATGTTAAAAGGAAATAATGCACATGGACACTAATGAAATAATGTGTGTGTGTATAATCATGTTTTGTTTGAAAATGTAATATGTATTAATTTAAATAGTAATAAGTGCATTGTAAACATTAAGATTAAAGGAGAACTCTGGTCAATTTTAACACTAAGCTCATTTTTTTGTAAATTTGGAATGCTGTCAATACAGAGAACAACGACAAAAAATCAGTGTTGCCTACACCGTGTTATACTCTTTTTAAAATTTGTACCCTGTTGACTTCAATGGGGCAAGTTTTAAACCTGCTTTTAGCCTCTTAACATCCTTGATGTGTCATTACAAGTGCCCAGCCATGTGAGTGATTCCTTCAGAGTGAACACGGGTGAATCTGACTGCAGTAGATGTGAAAGATGTGAATAAAAGTGATGTTAATTCAGCCAGCGCACATACCTGTGTTTTCTTCCTGTTTTCGGTCGAAGTCCACAGTAGTCGATTGTCGAGTTCACGCGCATAGGCAAGGCAAGGCAAGGCAAGTTTATTTATATAGCACATTTCATACACAATGGTAATTCAAAGTGCTTTACATACTATTAAAAATAATCAGAAGAAATAAGAATATACAAAACAGTTTAAAATAAAGAAACGAGAAAGAACTAAAAATAATTAAAACAGTTTAGAATAAAGAACAGTTTAAAATAAAGAAACAAGAAAGAACTAAAAATAATTAAAACAGTTTAGAATAAAGACTAAAATAAGACACAGGATAAACAGTCGGACAAACAGTGACACAGTGCTCATTCATTAAATGCAAAGTTAAACAGAAGTGTTTTGAGTCTGGATTTGAATGTGACTACAGTAGGAGCACATCTGATCTCCTCTGGAAGCTGGTTCCAGCTGCGGCTGGCATAATAGCTAAAAGCAGACTCTCCTTGCTTAGAGTGAACTCTTGGAACTTCTAGCTGATGTGATCCTAATGATCTGAGTAATCTGTTGGGTTTGTATTCCGTGAGCATATCTGCAATGTATTGAGGTCCTAGGCCATTAAATGATTTATATACTAGTAATAATACTTTAAAATCAATCCTATAAGTAACTGGCAGCCAGTGTAATGACCTGAGTACTGGTGTGATGTGTTCATGTTTTCTGGTTCTGCTCAGAATCCTGGCTGCAGCGTTCTGTATGAGCTGCAAATGTCTTATAGTCTTTTTGGGAAGGCCAGTGAGGAGTCCATTACAATAATCCACCCTGCTGGTGATGAAAGCATGCACTAGTTTTTCTAAGTCTTGACTGGAAACAAAGCATCTAATTCTTGCAATATTTTTCAGATGATAGTATGCTGATTTAGTTATTGCTTTGACATGACTATTGAAACTAAGGTCTGACTCCAAAGACACACCAAGATTCTTGACCTGATTTTTAGTTGTTTGACCTTTAGAGTGAAGGTATGCGTTCACCTTGAGAACTTCATCTTTGTTTCCAAACACAATGATTTCAGTTTTGTCTTTGTTTAACTGTAGAAAGTTTTGGCACATCCAGCTGTTGACTTCATCAATGCATTGAAGCAGAGAGTCAATGGGGCTGTAATCATTAGGCGATAGGGCTAAATAGATCTGTGTGTCGTCTGCATAGCTGTGGTAAGAGATTTGGTTCTTTCTCATTATTTGGCTCATTGGGAGCATGTACAGGTTGAACAGGAGTGGCGCAAGAATTGAGCCTTGAGGGACTCCGCATGTCATGGGCGTCCACTCAGACTTATGGTCACCTATACTCACATAATAACCTCTCCCATCTAAGTATGACCTGAACCATTTTAGAACTGTCCCAGAAAACCCCACCCAGTTTTCCAGCCTGTCTAGAAGTATTTTGTGATCGACAGTGTCAAATGCAGCACTGAGGTCGAGTAGAACCAGCACTGATATTTTGCCTGAATCCGTATTTAAGCGAATATCGTTTATTATCTTAATGAGCGCTGTCTCTGTGCTGTGATGCGATCGGAAGCCAGATTGAAAATTATCAAAGTATCCATTTGAGTTTAAGAATTTGTTCAGCTGGTTGAAGACAACTTTTTCAATGATTTTGCCTGTGAAAGGAAGATTTGAGATCGGTCTATAGTTGCTTAATATAGTCTTATCCAGATTGCTCTTTTTCAGGAGGGGTTTGACAACAGCAGTTTTAAGGGAGTTTGGAAAACTTCCATAGAAAAGTGAGGCATTTACCACTTCTAGGAGATCTGCTTCTAAACAGTCTAACACACTTTTAAAGAAAGATGTGGGAAGTGTGTCAAGGGCGCAGGTTGATGTTTTAAGGTGCTGAACGGTTTCTTTCAGAATTTTGCCATCAATTTCTTCAAAATCAGACATAGTAACTACTTTCTCAGGTTGTAGTCTGATCTGACTGACCCCAGCGCAACTCAAGGATGTGCTGATCACCTTTCTAATATTATTGATTTTCTCAGAGAAAAAGGTAGCAAACTCACTACACTTGCTGTCGGAGAGCATTTCACTGGGAATCTGGCTTGGGGGATTTGTTAGTCTGTCGACAGTAGCGAAGAGATTTCGAGTATTATTTAGGTTTCTGTTTATGATATTGGAGAAGAAAGTCTGTCTAGCTTTGCCTAGTTCCATATTGAAAGCACGAATGGTGTCTCTATAGATGTTATAGTGGATTACAAGTTTTGTCTTTCGCCACATGCGCTCTGATTTTCTGCATTGTCTTTTCATAATTTGCACTGCTGTTGAGTTTCTCCAAGGTGCTTTTTGTTTACCATTCTTCCTGACTTTCACAGGAGCAATATCATCAATTACATTTTTAACCTTCGAGTTAAAAGAATCAAGGAGAGAATCAACCGAGTCAGCAGATATGCTCGGTCTTAGGGATATGGCCTTCATAAATAGTACACTAGTGTTCTCATTTAGGCATCTCTTCTTGACAGACACAGATCTAACTTCAATGGCAGGAGAGATCAATAAATCAAAGAAAATACAGTAATGATCAGAGAGTGCGACATCCTTAATTTCATTCAAATGCATAGGTTATCACTCACGCGAGTGAACCCGACAATCGACTACTTTGGACTTCGACCGAAAACAGGAAGAAAACACAGGTATGTGCGCTGGCTGAATTAACATCACTTTTATTCACATCTTTCACATCTACTGCAGTCAGATTCACCCGTGTTCACTCTGAAGGAATCACTCACATGGCTGGGCACTTGTAATGACACATCAAGGATGTTAAGAGGCTAAAAGCAGGTTTAAAACTTGCCCCATTGAAGTCAACAGGGTGCAAATTTTAAAAAGAGGATAACACGGTGTAGGCAACACCGATTTTTGTCGTTGTTCTCTGTACTGACAGCACTCCAAATTTACAAAAAAAATGAGCTCACTGTTAAAATTGACCGGAGTTCTCCTTTAATGAAATTTCACTTAATTAAATTCTACATTTTACTTGTTTGCAATGGATTTTTAAAGACAATCACCTGTTACCTGCAAGTCTCTGTCCTTGTGAAACCATAGTGAACATTACGTGATACCTTTAAATAATCTAGTTTAAGAACAAAAATACTTCAAAACAACTGCAACACGGTCTTTAACCAAGGTAACGTTAGCCAGAAATATGTTAACAAATGCAGGCAACGCTGGTTGACCACAATAAACATTAAATACTAGCATATTTTTATCATCTTTTAAAAATAACATTGCTGTAACTACATGCACATACTACATTCACACTTTTTTTTTTTTTTCATTTATATAGCGCTTTTAACAACGTAGATTGTTTCAAAGCAGCTTTACAGAGATAAGTGGATAATTTAAGGTAACAGATATTGTTTTGGCTTTATAGCAGAGTTAAGTTATTTTCCATCTAAAGTTAGTTTTTATTGATTTGCTTCCGTCGCAACGATCATTTGTTATTAAATTAGGGGCCGCTAAGACGACACCATTCCCTCTACACAGACTTTAAACGCGAACCTGTGAGAAACGCTGATGGCGTTCACATGTCAAGTCAAGTCAAGTCAAGTCATGCGCATTTAGAATGGGTTCTATAGTTATGTGCATTTGAAAATACGCAGGTTTGGAATTCCCTACAAGCCAAGCCTAAACAAAGTACTTGTCTTTCCTTATAAATTTTGATAAAGAATTTTATTTTATTTTGTTGCTTTGGGGTAGGAACGCGAAACGAATTTTCCCGACAACGCCTTATCTGTATAGTGGTAGAGGGATCCTCCATAGGGAGAGACTAGTTGGCACTTCAGCACTGCGTTGTCTTTGGGTCCAGGCGAAGGTCCTTCGTCAGATCTGGATACAGCCTGGATCCGGCAGGCTGCAGGAAAACCTCGGGATAAACACAGACACTAAAATTAGCGTAGATGCCATTCTTCTTATGATGTAACGAGTACATCAGGATTTATGGGAAGTGTTCCCGGTTCATAATACACATCAGTGTATTATATAAATATTGTAAATCAATTCATTTATTGACTACAAACTACCAAAAATCACAGTTCTGCTCTCTAACTCCATCGATTTGAACTGGCGCCGTAGCACTTCCTGGAACTATCTGAGATCTACGCGAATCACGTTACAACTAAGCATTTTTTTTAACTTCCGTTGTCGCAATTCTCTCTCTCTATGGCTCTGTTGTAGGTCTCCTGCTAACTGGTTAACTCACATTATTACTCTTACTGAAATACTTCTGCTGATCAGCTGTGGGCCACTATTACCTAAAACTGTCTATTAATGCAGATTGTCGTTCTAGTTTGAGGAAAGATTAAGCATGGAGCAAGATTTGTTTTACTAATGTTTATGTTACACCAGTCATTCACGCTTGAGCTCGGCTATTGTATGCACTGTTTTTTGATACAGTTTCCACGTGTTCACCGCAATCAATTAGAAAAGTACTCAGTAAATTAATAAGTACAAGTAAAATAATCGGTTTGTTGATGGACATGCACTTGTAATGCTTATGGTGAGGAGTTAATGTTGCAACATCTCATAATGTACCATAAACTGAGTAGTGTATCACTGAGAAACGTCCTGCTCGAGTCGTCCTTGCAATGGAGGTTCGGGTTGAATAACTAGTTCTTCCAATGTTTCATCATCGGACTCACGCTCGCATTGATATGGTAAAATAGATGTCATTGTTCGTTACTGTGTTTAGTTTACGGTGTAGGAAGCCTCAGGACAAGCAGAGCTGACGTTTTTATGGCAATGGGCGTTTTTGTTTTTGACACGCTTTCTGTACACAGTAAACCAATCACAACAGACTGAGCTGTCTGGCCAATCAGAGCACAGTAGCTCGTGGAAAGAAGGGATTAGATTGATTCATCTGACGAGTCGTTTGAGAATCATTGAAAATGTGGTGATGTGCAAATGTTTATTATGAGAGAATGAAATAGTTTTTTTTTTTTTTTTTACCTCGATGCCTGTAAACCTAGGAGACTCCAAAACAACATTAGGATATTTTAAAATAGCATAATAGGGGCACTTTAAAACTGCAGTGAGCCAAAGACAGTCTCAAAAATGCGGTTTGATATCGCTGGTGTTTCTGACGTTACAAACTACCTTGTAACCAATCAGGTCAACGTGCCGGCGGGCTTTAGCATATCATGACTGCTCTAGCAGTGGAGTCTCAAGAGAAGCCAGGTTATCTGGTATATTTTTCTGTTTATATGAAAAATCATGTACATTTAGCAATATAGTGCATGAATTATGTATATTATGATGTTATGATGAAGTATTTACCTTTCTTCACTGATGTTCTAAGTTGTTCAAAGCATTTCTAAGGATGCTGATTTTAAAGGGACACTCCACCCATTTGCATTAAGCTTTGCATTGTTAGAAACCCAGTCATACTATTGAATGGTCGTGCAACACTCTCTCATTTTCCCCTGAGACGGGAGAAATCCGTTATTTACCTTTTACACTTCCTCCTACAATGACGCAAAAATCGTCATTTTGCGTCATTGTAGGAGGAAGTGTAAGAGGGGGGGATTTCTGTTGAGACTACAAGCACTAGTTCCTCATCTTTCCCAGGGGGCGGGACCCGCTCACGCTACAGACCTATTACAGATCAGTGGGTGGGACTTTACTCTCTGAAACTGAAAGCAATATCCTCCATCTTGTTTGAAGCTAAGCTAACAGGCGCTGTGGAGACAGATGTAAAGTTATGACAATAGCGGAGGAGAGTGCTCAATATGATATAGAAGAAGAGGATTTCAGAAGTCTGATGCTTGAATCAGGTGTTTGTGGCTACCTTTACAAGCCGCATTATAGCGAAGAGCAGCCGAGGCAGAAGACCTGCCTGCCGCGGACGAGGAGCCCGGACTGGCTCGAGTTAGGGCGGACTGGTGGCGCCGGTGATCTCACTATGCAACTCATAGACTGTAAGATGCAACTACGAACACAGAGATAGAGTCCGTCTGCGGCAAAGAATTTCAACGATGACAATTTCTCCTGGACGAAATCTCTGAATCAGACGAGGACACGGACGTTTGTGTTGAGAACTATCCTAGTTTCGCACCGCATATGTTCTGACTGAACATCCAGGTACCATGCAATAATTCACCTTTTCGAAAGAAATACAAACGAGGAGTAATGCACTAATGAGTTCGCCAACTAACTAGACATTTTGTGTGAATGTGAAATGAATTTCAAGCTCTGGTGGTAGCTAGCCTTGTAGACGGAAGAGTGATTTCTCTAGCAGATATATATGCGCTTTCTGGATTAGTGGGAGTGGCTTGCGGAGCTGTGCAATGTGGTGCATTGTGGGAGTTGTTGTCTTTCATACAAATGCGTCCTGAAGTTATTTTTTGTCTTTCCTCGGTCACGAAGGCACCAAATTCAAAATTTATTTTACATTTCGACTACATATATGACCCACTTTAAATAAAAAACAATGTTCAAATGGGTGGAATGCCCCTTTAAGAAGGTAGACTGAGATGGTGAACAGAAACATGTTTTTTGTAACATTAGCAACACATTATTAGCTTATTTATAACGTAGTCAAGCAAAAGGCTGATCATATTAATTACCATTATGTGTCCAACATTGTAAAGAGTGATATATAAAATGCATTACCATTCTGATACATCGACTTCCATTTCTTCTGAATCAGTTTTTGCTTCAAACATACGTATATGGCTGAATTAAACAAGTATTTCCACTAGCAGCGTTTACTACAGTAAAAGAGAATCTCTGAGTGGGTGTGAGTGAGTGGAGGCGGGGCTAATTTGCATATTCATAGATCCGTGTATAGTAAATGAAGCAAGGATGTAGTGTTACATTCAAGCTATTTTAAGGCATGAAGAAAAAAAATTTCACTGGAAAAAAACGTTTAAATATGCCATTTTGGTGCTCAAAGATGAGTTTTAAGGGATCAAATTATTGACCACAGGGGAACTTTAATAAAACGATGGTGAACAGTTGTTAAAATCAATCTCTATAAAATACAAATCTATAAAACTCTGTAACATCATACTGCTGTCAATAATAAAGTATTTTCTTAATTTTCTGTCTGGGACTGCCCCGACACGCGGTGGCACTATAGTAAATTATCCATCTATCAATTCTCTACATTCTGCCACTGCCAGCATCTATAGAAATAAAAACTTAATTCACTTATAACATTGCAACATTAAGCGATTTCATAAAATAAATGTTAACAGTCCACAAAACAAACAAAAAAATACCTTTTTATGTTCTTAATTAAACAGCTTCATAGCAGATTCGATGTGATCAAGTTCTTAGGGATTGTTTCTCAGCCCTGCTCCTGGAGGACACCCAACTCTGCACATTTTGACACACACCTCTGTCTGACACACACATTTCTGGTCCTGGAGTTTCTTCTAATGAGCTGATGAGTTGAAACAGGTGTGTTTGAGTAGGAAGAAACACAAAGCGTGCAGTGTTGATGGTGCTCCAGGACCAGGGTTGAGGGTGTCAGCTCATCTGTGAACACATACTGTACTATAACTGTAAGGGAAGTGCAAATTATAGAATCAGACATTTATTATGTTCATTTCGAAAAACAAAGATATTGAGGGCAAAACTGGACATAGCCACAGGAACGTATTTTGAGAGGGGGCTGAGAACATAAAAATCATGTGTCTAGCATGAGGTGCGATGACTGACAGGAAGATGGTGAGAGAACTTTTGTTAATAAAAGTTGCATTTCTTCGTTTAATATAAGTGAGTTTGTCTTTGTTTTATTGTTGTTGTGTTTTCATTAAAAATAACCTAATGAACCAAAAACTAAGCATTCATTTTCAAAACAAGAGCTGCAGATCCTGAATGTCATTGACATATATTTTTTCTTGTAAAATATGGGGTGTAATTGTTAACACTGGTGTTGTCACAAGTTTATTAATGGTGGGAAAAATGGCACATCACTAATGCCTCTTAAGTAAAATGTGGATAAATAACTAGAATACAAGATTAGTTGCTGCTGAGGGACAATTAGACTCTCTCTCTCTCTCTCTCTCTCTATCTCTCTCTCTCTCTCTCTCTCTGCAATGACTGTAGAATTGGTCATTCATTTTTAATGCTGGCTGTAGACATGTCAAAAGTTGACTTTAATGACATTAATGTTTCAAATGAATTTTAATGAATAGAAAAATAAATAAAACTATTTATATTTCCTTCTTTTATTTTTAACACCCCCATCTAATTTTTTCTTGGCTGCACACCAGGGGTTTCTGCAGCACCCTCAGCACCCCCACATGCGGAACAGCAACTGGACCTCGATAACGGAATCGCCACCGAGACAAAGGACAAGAACAGTAAACAGAGAGTTTATTCATTTTTTGAGTAATATTACATTAACAGATTATTTTTTCTTTTTACTTTTTCAGCATATGTTCTCATTTTGACCATACGTTAATTTCCAATGATTGTCATTATAAAAGAGCATTCAAAAGAACACTCTTTAAAAAGCCCGATCATTTACTTAAGGAGGTTGATTTTAAGTGTTATATCTTAAAATATGGAATTGTTCTTAATTGATTTGTGTGTTTTCTTCCTGTTTCTCAGGAGGAAGTAGATGTTTGGTGTTGACGACAGTGTGTCTCATGCTCATTTGTGTTCTTCTGATGGTCGTTCACCAGATAACGTTGAACAAACATTGTATTAATTTTACTGGAAGAACTTTTTTTCCAACTTTGAGAGAACCTTGGCAGAATGTTAGCCAATGTTCCCTGTGTTAGCTGGGATGACTCTATCCACCAATGCTTCGTTGTAAAAACAGCACGTCAAATGATAGCATCAAATTGTGTATGATACAAAGCAGCAGAAAAATTAGTCGATGTTATTAACTGGAGATTAAATTGTTAGAATATTAGAAGCATTTATCATGATCATGAAGAGCAGCAGCTAATGATATGAAGTGTTTGACAGGTGATGCACATGATCTGAGGATTGTGCTGCTTGGAGTCTCTGGAGCTGGAAAGAGTTCTGTGGGAAATGCAATACTGGGTCGACAGGTGTTTGAAGAGAGCACAACCAGAGAGAGTGAGAAACAGAGCGGAAGAGTAGAAGACAGAAACATCTCCATCATCGACACTCCAGGATTCTTCAGCGATCATCTGACTGATGAAGAGCTGCAGAAGCAGATGATGAAGAGTCTGGATCTCTCTGATCCTGGTCCTCACATGTTCCTGCTCATCGTCAATCTTGAGAACTTTGAGAAGTACACAAGGAACATTGTGGAGAAAATTGAGGATTTCTTTGGAGCTCAAGCTTTGAAGTTCACAATGGTGCTGTTTATTGGAAGAGAAAAAATGTCAAACAATAACTGGCAGAACTTTATTCTTAGTGAAGGATTTAAGGGCCTAGTCAATAACTTCAGAAAACAATATCATGAGATCAACAGTAAAATTGAGAATGATCACACTCACATAAAAAAACTTCTAAAGAAGATTGAATTCATCAAACAGAATGAACATTACAATAGCAAGATTTGCTTATTTAAAAAAAAAGAAGAAGAAAAGCAAGAGAAAGAGAGACAAGAGAAAGCATTGCCGGAAACTTTCTGGTCTGAACCAGAAAATGTCAGACAAAGAAAGAAAGCAACTGATGAAGAACCAAGTCTACAGAGACGTGGTTTATTAAATAGAGGTCAGACATTTTCGAGCCAGGAGAAACAAAATGAGGATAAAAGCAGGAAAATGAGTCAGAAGAAACAACAGACAAAAGAAGAAGAACATCCAACTCAAGCAGGTGAGAACTTTTAATAAAACGATGACAATCTTTTTCTCCTAATGTCCTAATGTCATGACACCATCCTAAAAACATCCTAAAACACTGTATCCTCTCAACTTATACTTTGTCGGGTCACAGGAGGGCTGGAGCAGATCCCAGCATCTATATAATAATAATAATAATAAAAAGTTAATTCACTTATAACAGTGCAACTGTCAGCAAGGGTGCAAGAATACACAAAGAAGATGAAAACACAGAGTTTAAAAAAAATCTACTCAGTAATCCACTGAAGGTACAAAACTGATGCAACTTACACACATGCTAACTTTAACATAGACTGAGTTATGAGTTATATGGTCTTCAATGAGAACTGAAAACAGCAACTTAAATACAGGTCAAATGAGGCTAATAATGATAAACACCCATGAGAGTAAATTAATCACTATGACAACTGATATGTGTGGTGGGAAACTGAACAAAGGAACACATGCGACTGAAAATAACAAACTAAAAGTCCATGAAAATGAAACTAAGATAAAAAACAACAACTGAAAATCCCTGACAGCAACATTAAGCGATTTAATAAAATAAATGTTTACAGTCCACAAACCAAAATAATAGCTGTATATTTTCCTCAAAATTCTACAAACAATACCCCATAATGACAACGTGAAAGAAGTTTGTTCGAAATCTTTAAAGGGTACATAACATGTACAGTTTCACCTAATCTCGTGTTAATCTTGAGTACCTATTGAGTAGTAGTGCATCTTTAATATCTCCAAAAAGTGTTTAGTTTTATTATATTTATAAAAGGAAAATACAGCTTTCCGATTCTCTCCGGAAAAAGCCGAGCTCCTGGAGGCGGAGCTATAGAGTCAAGCGGTAGTGCATGATTTCCAGCAAAAGACAGAAATCTGATCCAGTTGTACTTACATGAATGGGGTCTTTTATCACTGGGACCGCTCCACGTTTTAATAGCAAACGATTTGCAAATCCAGCGTCGACCTGGGCCTTGTTAATAAAACATTCGTCACTGAAATGACCAGAACACACAACCGCACTTCCTACACTCCGTTGCTGCCCCGGAAAAACAAACTGCATCCACTGTCTGTTCCTGTAACACTGGGTTCTTTGGAAAGCTGAACACGGTAAGCTTTCCCTCACATCCAAAAACACACTTTTTTGGAGACATTCTTGAACAAATCCTATGCAGCGCTGGCTGCCGATGATTTCCTGTTGAAGCGCGTTGATGTGCGCGGTCTCGCTCTCCTCTGGTCGACGTGTGCGCGGGCGAGCTTTTCCGAGAGAAATGCTCATATAAGGAGTTCCACTCTCATCTACGTCATTAGAACCACGATCGGAAAAAAAACAGCCGAAACTTGTACCTACCCGGAAGTAAGATTTTCGGCACAGAAATTCTCCGTTATTCGTCCAAAATATTTTTTTTAAACTTTGCCCATGTTTAGCATGAGAATCCATCTCTTTAACACTGTAAACAACTCTGAATACATGAAACACCATTGTACCCCCCCTTTAAAAAAAAAAAAAAAAAAAAAAAAAAAAACACATGTACATAGGTATTCACAGCCTTTGCTCAATACTGTTGGAGTACATTTAGCAACAATTACAGCCTCAAGTCTTGTTGAATATGATGCTACAAGCTTGGCACACCTATTTTTTGGCAGTTTCTCCCATTCTTCTTTGCAGAACCAATTGCCAGATTGACATGGCCAATAGTCAAGTCAAGTCAGCTTCATTCATATAGCGCTTTTAACAATATAGATTGTTTCAATTGTAAGACAGCATTCAGCAAAGAGAGTGAGAATCCAATTGCAGTTTATTAAGAAATATAATCCAAGGTCATAGTCTATACCAGGGAATCACATGACAGACATGAAACATGACAAAGACATGAAACATGACAAAGACATGAAACATGACCACAATGTTACAGTAACGAGTACACCAGGATTTATGGGAAGTGTTCCTGGTTCCAGCTGTTAGGAAGATGAGGTAACAATGAAGTAGGCATGGACGAGGTGGAGAGAGAATCCACATGCAAGCACGACTTTAATAAAACAAACAGGTAATCCATAGCCTGGCAAGCCAGACCTACATCAAGATGTTAGGTCTGGAAACTCACCATAGACGCGGTTTAATCCGAGGGGCGGGATAAACGGCTGTCTTTCAAATTCCCTCTGCACGCAATAGGACAGCGCTTCAACCAACCAGAGCGTTTTCCCAACAGCGGAGCTTATTTGATAGATTCAACTTTTGCCATATCTGGCCGGCAAAACGACGAACACATCTTCCTTTTTTTAAGAATGACTTAAGTGCCGTTCTTTGCTCTTTTCTCAAAGAAAAACTTAACTCAGAGTCCTCCAGAGTCGCGGCCAAAGCCGATTCGAAAGACCGTTGTTCTCCAGCAGCCGCCATTCTTTGTTTTCAAGTGGTAGCCGTCGTAACTCTGTCGTCATATGTTAAGCCCGCCCCCGCCTACTCTATACACGACGTAATTGGCCTGACCCAATTCAGGTTTTTGCAGCTAGAAGGTCTATTGAGAGTGTCTAGACCCACCTGGCTGCGAAATACATTTTGCTGCCGCTAGGGTGCGTCTAGATTTCTAGGCTAGGTAATCCAGGGCAAACAACGGAACTCGGGACAGGAACATGGACAGCAACAAGCTACAGCTACAACGGTTGTTTGCAACCGACAAACAACAACTGAAGCACAGAGGTTTAAATACACAGGCAAACAAGCTAAACAAGATAACAAGGGGGTGGGGCTAATTAGAAACACCTGGAGAGACTAATAAATAAGAAAAACTACAAAGGACTACAAAACATGGCACAGAACAGGAAATAACAAAAGTCCACACAAGACAAGGGGAACACAAGGCTGGAATCATGACAGTTCCAAAATTTTGGAGCTAAATAGGAAAAGGATCTACTGCCAGTAGAATTAGATATTCTAGTTATTATCAACTGGCCGGAATTTTGAGATCGCAATAGACATGAAGTACTATAATTAGTTAAGAGCTCGCTCAAGTACTGGGAAGTTAAACCATTTAGTGCTTTGTAAGTAATCAGCAATATTTTAAAATTTATACGATGTTTAATAGGGAGCCAATGCAGTGTTGACAGAACCGGGCTAATATGGTCATACTTCCTGGTTCTGGTAAGAACTCGAGCTGCTGTGTTTTGAACCAGCTGTAGTTTGTTTATTAAGTGTGAAGGGCAACCACCCAGTATAGCATTACAATAATCTAGCCTTGAGGTCACGAACGCATGAACTAATTGTTCCACATTTGTGATTGAGAGCATATGACGTAATTTAGATACATTTTTAAGATGGAAGAATTTGGTTTTACAGATACTAGACACGTGACTTTCAAATGAAAGATTGGTATCAAAGAGCACACCCAGGTTCCTAACCGACGACGAAGACTTAACAGAGCAGCCATCAAGTGTTAGACAGTATTCTAGGTTACGTGAGGAAATTTTTGTCCAATAATTAGGAACTTTATTGTTCTTTCAGAATTAAGTAGTAGGAAATTACTAGTCATCCATTTTTTTAAAATCAGCTATGCATTCCGTTAATTTTGTGAATTGGTAAGTTTCGTCTGGGCGTGAAGAAATATAGAGCTGAGTATCATCAGCATAACAGTGAAAACTAATGCAATGCTTCCTAATGATATCTCCTAATGGTAGCATGTACAGAGTGAACCGCAATGGTCCTAGTACTGAGCCTTGTGGTTCACCATACTGAACTTGACATCTCTTCAATTACTGCTACAAACTGATAACGGTCAGATAAGTATGATTTAAACCTGCTAATGCAATTCCACTAATGCCAACATAATTTTCGAGTCTATTTAAAAGAATGTTGTGGTCAATAGTATCAAATGCAGCACTAAGATTGAGTAACACAAATAGAGAGATAAAACCACGATCGGATGATAAGAGCAAATCATTTGTGACTCTAATGAGAGCTGTCTCAGTACTATGGTACGGTCTAAATCCTGAGTGGAAATCCTATTTTTGGGTGAACTATCCCGGTTATCTTCGGGGTCTTTTTAACCCGCAAATGACTTTTGCTCAATTTTTTTTTCCAAAAAAATTGGAATGATATCTGTTATTATGTTAGCGTGAAAAAAATAGTGACACTAGAGCCCCTTTCATACAGTGCTTTGAACCCGGGAAATTGCCGGCAAATTGCCAGAGTGCAGAGTGCAAAAACTGACTTTTTCAGATTATGTGAAGTAAATTTACGCATCCACGGTACAATCAGCGTCTACATCACGGCTCTCAGCCCGCCCTCTGTTCGTTGATTGGCCAGCTGTTTTGAGGCCGGAGGAAAACGGAAAGATAGGTCGCTATCTCAGACTGAGTACAGAAGCGAACTGAAATTGAGCGGAAGTACGAAGTCTGACGTAGTCAGGCTAGTCAAAATGCGGAACCACCACAAAAATAAATTTGGTGACACTGACACATCGACAATGTGAACACACACACATACACAGAGAGAGAGAGGGAGAGAGAAATAGACAAAAGTTACTGCTTTATTTGCTCATTTGTTATGCTGTTCAGTTCATTGCATTTTGTTGTTTGTCATGTATTTTTACTCAATATATAATATAACTGTACATACTGTATCTGTTCTGTTACAGTTAGTAACTGAAGTGTAGATCACATTTGTACAATTATTTGAAAAAAAGATTGAAATAAATGATAAACTCTAAAAATTCAACTTTTATCTTTTCCAGGTTTGATTCTAATCATAATGTAACATTATTGAAAAACAAAACAAAATTTCAGTACAAAAAATGCTAAACTTTGACAAAAAAAAGTCATTTTTTATTGTTAGAATTGTGATTTTATAATATTTAGATATGAATCCAACTGGACAAACTTGTGAAAAGATATCTTTCAGTTAGTCAAATAGCAAATAGCATATAGTGGAGCTCTATAGCCATCTTATTGCTAAAATGATAATTTTTTACTTTTAAAACTACATTTTACAAAATATGGGCAAAAATTTTACACTAAACCATGTAAAATTATCCATGTTATCCCCATGAATGAAAGTTAGAAATATGGGTCTTTTATAAAGTGAATTTTACATAAAATGCTGTTTTTTGTAACAAAAAATAAATAAATATATATATATATATTTATTTATTTATTTATTTATAGAAATTTAAAATATATCAATAAATCCTCCAAAAACTGCACAAATGTTGAGTAAAAACATTAATAAACAGAGTAAAGTTACATTTGTAAAAACAAATAAAACTATTATTCTGTTACAAAATTAAATGTTATTGTCTTGGGTCCCTGGGGACCCCAAAGATAAGTAGTGTCGGCACAAATGATCAGAGTGTTAAGTAAAATGTTGATAAATAACTACAATGCAGAGATTAGTTGCTGCCGAGGGACAAATAGACTCTCTCACACATTCTCTCTCTCTCTCTCTCTCTCTCTCTGAAATAGAAATGGTCGTTAATTCTTAATGTTAACTGTAGACGTTACAGGTTGACTTTTTACAATAAAATGATTAATGTTTTAAATACATTTTAATGAAAAGACAAATTAATAAAATTATTATTTATTTTTTTGTTAAAACATTTTTATTTATTTATTTTTAACACGCCCTCTTAATTTTTCTCTTGGGCTCCACGCTAGGGGTTTCTGCAGCACCCCCAGCTCCCCCACTTCCTGCGGAACAGCAACTGGACCTAGTCACCAGAATAAAAGACAAGATGAAGAAAAAGTGCAGTAAGCAGAACGTTTTTTTCTGAAGCAGCAATGTTTTTAATTTTTGAGGAATATTACATACTGAGAAATATTACATCAAATTTCAATCATTGATCTCTAAAAACAATACATTAATATTAATGTATTAACAAAGATTGTTTCTTTTTACTTTTTTAGCATATCTTCTTGTTTGCATATTTTACCATACATTAATTTCCAATGATTGTCATTATAAAAGGGCGTTCAAAAGAATACTCTTTTAAAAGCCCTATCAATTACTTACAAAGGTTGATTTTATTTGGGGTGTTATATCTTATAATATGGAGTGAATTGTCCTTAATTGATTCATGTGTTTTTTTCTGTTTGTCAGGAGGAAGATGTTTGGTGTTGTTGATGACAGTGTGTCTCGTGCTCATTTGTGTTCTTCTGCTGGTCACCAGCACACTGCAGCACATCACCATCAAAGCACAGAAAGACCAGTTAAACAGTTGCAATAACAAAATTGAAGAGTTCAATCAAATTATCAACAGCTTACAGGAACATTTCACTGAACTAACGACTGAAAAAGACATGTGGTATCAATTCACCAAAAGGATAGGTATGGCAAACTCTGATGACATCATCAAATCTTACTCGCTTGACATGACATTCCCACATATTTTCTTTCATTCCTGACCCTATACATGCTGCAGCAGCCATCCTCAAATATCAAAAGCACATCTACATATATTGAAACACTTCGACAAATTGAAATGCATGAAATATCGAAATAACTGTAAAGGTATAGTGATAGCAGAGAGAAAAACAACCAAAATGCTCTTGGCAACATCACTAGCCTTAAAATACGACAAGTCTGTGTGTGTATTGTATCAGGCCCAAGGGAATTGCTGAGGAGGATGCTGCCATAAGACCCAGTAGTTTCTGAAACATTTTTAGGGGAAGTTTTTCCCCAATATTGAGTGACACCACTAGTCTCTGAATCCAGGCCCACATTTGGGACAAATCGAGGAACCTGGAACGAGATGTGTTGACAGCGAGCTTTTACGTAGGTTGATGCTGAACCCCAGACTTTCCGAGGAGCAGAGATCTGTGAGCAAATAGTTCCTCCTTTGGATGTGTTCAGGATGTGTTCTCCTAACCGTTTTAGGGGGAGAGGGCCGCATTTGTGCATTTCGTGAAGGGACAGTCAGAGTATAAGACTGTATATAGGTAAGCCACCCCTTCGAACATAAATCTCAAAAACGGTCTGTGATGAGGGGCTATCTGTATTTGAAAGAATGCTAATCTCTAATCTCAAGTCGAGGATGGGCCTGAGGCCGCCATCTTTGTTTGGAACGAGGAAGTAGCGGCTGTAAAAGCCTGACTCGCTGCTGGCCATGGGATCTTTCTCCACAACACCCTTCGCTAGCAGAGCTTGTACTTCGACTTGGAGGACGTGGGCATCGACGTCTGAGGCTGAAATGTGTATCACACCCCTGAAACGGGGGGCCTGCGAAACCCGATTTGGCTCTGAGCGGCGAGGGGTTGAAGAGTCACATGTGGCTTGTTTGTTATAGGAGGAAAGCTCTTTTTGTGAAGGTGTTTGTTTTTAATTTGACTTGCTTTAACAGTGGAAAAAAGGTCTGGGCACACATAGCACCGAGGGGAGACGGGGTGTCAAGGAGGGCTGTCTTGTCAGCGTCCTAGATCTCAAAGTTTAACCATAGGTGGTGCTTTGAGCACCACTAAACAGGCTATCATACAGCTGATTGCCTGGGTCGTTGTCTTAGTAGCGCTCAGAGCAACGTCGGTTGCACTGCACAGCTTCTGGGCCGGACTCATCCATAGTGTGGAGGAGTTTGGCTTGGAACACTTGAAGGACCGCCATCGTATCGAGAGCGGATCCAGCTTGACAGGCCGCAGAGTAGGTTCTGAGATGACCTCCTCCAGGGGGAAGCTTTCGGTGGCGTCATCAATGGTGAGGGGCCGAGTAGGGGGCGCGTCACAACTGGTAAGCTCATCATGATTAAATTTGGTAGGTTCCTGGCAGGGGGCTCGCTGATGGCACCCTAGCAGCAGGAAGCCTATGTCGAAGCGACTGTGGGCAGGAATTTCCAGTGCCGACCACTCTAAACCAAGTTTGCGATAAGTTCAGGCCAGGCCCTTAACATCAGCTGGCTCCTTAGGCGGTTGGGGGCAGAGTCCTGCATGGAGTCTGACTACTCCTCTGTATTTAAAGCTGTCAATGTCATTGGCAAATTTTTCCTTGGAACCCTTAAAAGAGACCAAAATGATCGTACCAGACAGGATGCTGGTCTTCGCGAGAGAAGAGAACCGGGGAATATCCTCGCTGCAGGGAAGTTCCGTTTTGTGTAATAAATAATTCAATTTATAATTGAACTTGAAATATGAATTTTTACTGAACCGTGAACCAAGATTCGCTACCCATTTAAACCCATTTAATTTAAAAAAAAAAAATGGTTTAAACTTTTCACCGCACAATCTACACATCCAACATAAACACTGTTGATAAATTATTTGTTGATAAAGCGTCTACATTCACAAAGCCGACAGGGACAAGCGACAAGGGGGGACAGAGACGAGAAAGGGGAGAGAGAAAAATAAAAGCAGGTCACACCTGCTTTTCAAAATAGACCTGCATGATAAACCTTTAAAACAGGGTTCACCAATCTCGGTCCTGGAGGGCCGCTGTCCTGCAGAGTTTAGCTCCAACCAGCTCCAACACACCTGTTTGAAAGTTTCTAGTATGCCTAGTGAGACCTTGATTAGCTGGTTCAGGTGTGTTTAATTGGGGTTGGAGCTAAACTCTGCAGGACAGCGGCCCTCCAGGACCGAGATTGGTGAACCCTGCTTTAAAAGATCGCGATCTAATTTCAAACACCCATGCAATCTTATTCCTAAATGATAGTGATTCGATGTCTGTTAAAATCACACTTGACCAAGTCCGTGAAGCGGGCAGAAAATTTGTATAAAAAAATAAACCAATTCTAATGTTTATTTTCAAAACAGGCATGCCCCCTGAACACAAAAATGCATGATAGCAGTGCTATGTAGGTATCTTAAGGTATGGAAATTACCAATTTTACATTTAAACGTGCTGAAAATTTCAAATTAGGGCTGTTTTCGACTAAGGATTTTCATAGTCGAATCTGATTCGTTAGATTTTGCCGTAGTCGACTGATAGTCGAACCTTTTTTTTTTTTTTAGATAGCAGCTAGATTTTTTCCATTTCAAACAAAAGAGCTAAAAAACTAAAAGAAAAACATGGTGTGTAACAAATACCTTTTTATTCATTTAAAGCCAGATGAACAAAACATATCACACATATATCATAACATTTCATAAACATGAGGAGCAATATGAGAAAGAAATTTGGTGATCGTTGTTTAGGTACATTAAACCACGTAAAGCTTTTTCACGCCCATGAGAACCGTGTGGAGTCAACTCACAGCCGCTCCGCTGCCCTGCTGAAAATGTGAAGCAGAAACGCTTAATATCAGATAACGTACTTGGTTACTTACGTAACCTCGGTTCCCTTAGAGATAAGGGAACGAGTACTGCGTTGCAAATGCTGTGGGAAAACTCCTTTTCTCGAGAATATCGAAGCCTTTATTTTAAAACGCATTGCTGCAGCACAGGCGAGAGCACCAGGCTCGCACGAGCGAGCTGATAGGCTGTGCTGTGGGCAACTGCACGAGCCAATGGCGGATCGGCAGAGGCACGCGAACCAATCAGGGCGCTTGGCACACTGCCAGTGTCAAGCGCGCGAAACTGCACGTGACCGTAGAATATAAATATAGAGAATAATCCGCCATTTGACAGGTATAATCGACTGAAGCGAAAAACACCTGACATAAGAGAAATAGCACGGCAAGGCAACACAGTACTCGTTCCCTTATCTCTAAGGGAACCGAGGTTACGTAAGTAACCAAGTACGTTCCCTTACGAGAACGTTCTCTCATACTGCGTTGCAAACGCTATGGGAACGCTATTTAAAACGCCGTGCTATTAATCTTTTGGCCGCTCTGACTCACCAGAAGTTCCGGGAAGTTACAGAATAGCCAGGATAAACGAGACCGAACATCGGGCCCAGAGATTATCCAATAATTAAGATCTGGGCCGAGGGCCAGATTAACTTAACCACAATTCAAAGTGACAGCCGTGTGTCCAATTTCAAAACTAGTCTGGGTCCACAGAGCCAGGGTCTAGATGGAAAAAACTTGTGTCTGCAAAGCAGAGTCATTTAAGTTGTAAAAACTCACAAATGTGGACGGAGCGGACCAACCGGCCGCCACACAATTGTCCTGGATAGGAACACTCACGTGTTCAGGTCTAAAGTCAGACTGGGTCCGCAGAGCCAGGGTCTAAACAGAAAGAACTCGTGCCTGCAGAGCAGGAATATCTAAGCTGTAGAATCTAACAAATGTGGACGGAACGGACCAACCGGCCGCCGCACAAATGTCTTAGATAGGAAAACTCATGTGTCCGAGTCCTACAGTCAGTCTGGGTCCGCAAAGCCAGGGTCTAGACAGAAAGAACTCGTGCCTGCAGGGCAGGAACATCTAGGTTGTAGAATCTCACAAATGTGGACGGAACAGACCAGCCGGCCGCCGCACAAATGTCCTCAATAGGAACACCACTCGACCAAGCCCACGAAGAGGCGACACCTCTCGTGGAGTGAGCTCTAACACCTATGGGACAAGAGAGGCCCAGTGAGGTGTAAGCCAGAGCAATGGCGTCAACTATCCATCTGGACAGCGTGAGCTTAGTAACAGGAAGGCCCTTGGTTCGGCCCCCGAAACAAACGAAGAGCTGTTCAGACTGTCTGAAAGAGGCCGAACGCTCCAGATAAATTCTCAAAGCTCTGACGGGGCAAAGCGTGAGAGAATCACTGTCCTCTTCAGAGGAGGGAAGAGCTGACAGAGAGATAACCTGGGCTCTGAACGGAGTTGAGAGCACCTTAGGCACATATCCATGTCTTGGCCTAAGAATGACCTTGGAGTCATTAGGGCCAAACTCCAGACAGGAAGCGCTAGTAGAAAGCGCCTGCAAGTCCCCTACTCTTTTAACTGACACCAGTGCTAGAAGCAGGGCGGTTTTCAGAGAGAGGGGCTTGAGATCTGCCGACTGAAGTGGTTCAAAGGGAGGACCCCTAAGAGCCCGCAGGACCAGAGAAAGGTCCCAGGCCGGTACAGACGGTGGCCGAGGCGGGTTAAGCCTTCTGGCGCCCTTAAGGAAACGAACTATACGGTCGCTTTTACCTAAGGAGGCTCCGGCTTCCAATACGTGAAAAGCAGCAATGGCTGCCACATACACTTTGAGAGTGGAGGGGGAGCGACCCGCATCCAACATCTCTTGCAGAAAAGAAAGCACTTTTGGCACTTCACAAGTGTGTGGGTCGAGGTTTCGAGCTAAACACCAGCTGGAGAACACTGACCATTTAAGGTGATAGAGGCGTCTAGTAGACGGAGCTCTAGCCTCCATAATAGTGTTCAGGACACCCTCTGGGAGATCCTGGGGTACCCATTGAGTGGCCATACATGTAGGGCCCACAAGTCGGGACGGGGATGCCAGATTGTCCTGTTGGCCTGAGCCAGAAGGTCGCACCTCAGTGGAATTGGCCACGGGTCTGTTACAGACAGTTGCATCAACTCTGGGAACCAAATCTGGGTCCGCCAGAGAGGAGCCACTAAGAGAACCGCGCTTTTGGTGTTCCTGATCCGTTCGATGACCTGAGGGAGCATCGAGACCGGAGGAAACGCATAGAGAGGAAGGTTGGGCCAGTCGTGGGCCAACGCATCCCTGCTCTTTGAAAAGAAGATTGGGCAGTGACAGTTGTCTTCTGAGGCAAAAAGATCTACTTCTGCCTTCCCGAAGACCTCCCAAAGCAGGAGAACTGTCTGAGGGTGGAGAGACCATTCCTCTGGGGGAACTCTGCCCCGAGAGAGCATGTCTGCTCCTGTGTTCAACGTGCCTGGCACGTGAGCTGCCCTGAGCGAGCGCAGGTTGGTGTGAGCCCATAGTAGGAGCTGCGTGGCTATGGCAAACAGGTTGCGGGACCTGAGGCCGCCCTGGCGATTTATGTAAGAGACCACCGACATATTGTCCGTTCGGACCAGCACATGGTGTCCAGCCAGGTGTGGGAGGAAGGTTTTTAGGGCTAGAAAAACTGCTCTCATTTCGAGGCAGTTGATGTGTAGGCGTTTCTCCGAGCTCGACCAGAGGCCGGAGGCAGGCCTGCCCTCGTACAGAGCTCCCCAACCCGAGTTGGAAGCGTCTGTTGAAATCACCCTCCTCTCTGAGACCACCCCCATGCTTACGCCCTGCTGGTACCAGCTGGCGTCTTTCCAAGGGGCCAGGGCTTGAACACAGCGCTGGTCCACCTTGATAATCAAGTGGCCTGAGTGCCAGGCGTGGGGTGGCACCAGAGGTGCTAGCCACAGCTGAAGAGGACGCATACGCAGTAGGCCGAGTTGGAGTACTGATGATGCAGAGGCCATCAGGCCAAGGATCCTCTGAAACTTTCTGAGGGGTACATAAGAGCCCTCTGTGAACGATGCTGCGAGCTGCTGAATCGTTAGAGCACGGGCCGATGTGGGCCATGCTCTCATAAGTACGGAGTCGAGAACTGTTCCCAGGAACGTGATACATTGGCTGGGCAACAGAATACTCTTGGCAAAATTGACCCTGAGCCCTAGACATTCCAGATGTCTGAGGAGCCAGGCTCTGTGAGTATGTGACTCCGCCTCTGACTGAGTCAATATGAGCCAGTCGTCGAGGTAGTTCAGGATGCGCATGCCCCGCTGTCTCAGGGGGGAGAGAGCTGCATCCATGCACTTCGTGAATGTACGAGGTGCCAGTGCCAGTCCAAATGGTAGGACTGTGTACTGGTATGTCTGCCCCTCGAAGGCGAATCTCAAGAATGGCCTGTGGTGGGGGTTCACTTGAATGTGAAAGTAAGCGTCTTTTAGATCTATTGAGAAAAACCAGTCGCCTGGGCGAATTTGCGCCAGGATGTGTCTGGTCGTGAGCATTCTGAACGGCCGTGACATGAGAGCCTTGTTCAGATGTCTGAGATCTAAAATGGGTCTCAGGCCGCCGTCTTTCTTTGGAACAAGAAAGTAACGGCTGTAAAAACCTGACTCGCTCTGAGAAGGGGGGATCTTCTCGATGGCCCCTTTGGCTAGCAGACTTAACACTTCGGTGCGGAGGACATGACTCAGTGTGCTCCTTACCGTGGTTTGTATTACCGCGCGAAAACGCGGTGGTCTGCGGGCGAACTGAAGCGAATAACCGCGCTTTATGATGTTCATTACCCATTCTGAAACTCCGGGGATAGCTTGCCAAGCTAGAGCCCGCAGAGCCAGAGGCATTATCATATCTGGAACGCCCAGAGTTGGGGGTTCGAACTGACATGTATGTGAGGGAGAAATTTTGCTCGATTTGTGCTTTTTGTGGGTCGCTGTTAAAACAGCGTTTGTGTGCAGGGGGTGCGTGACAGGTGACGGGCCCATGTACTGCATTTAAAACTGCTCCAACCGCCTGAACTGAAGAGGGGGCTGAGAGTAGCACTTGAGCGATCTTCGGGGCTGGTCCGGCCGCGGCGGGACAATGACCCCTCTTTATGCCGGTTAGGACGGCTTCTTGGGCTCGTGATCGAGCGTGAGCTTCGGCCGCGGGCCCTGGCGCTTAGGGAACGGGAACCGCTTTGCATGCTTCAGGCGCTGGCTGGTCTCAGCCACTGGGCGGGGCTGGAGGACCTGTGAAGCTACCCTCTCAGGTCGCGGCGTGCTCTTGGGGCGCCGTTGGACCGAACTGGAGCGTTTTGGTAGAAAATGCTTCATAGCGCTGGAAGCTTTCTGAGCCTCAGTGAAGCGTTCTGCGAAGCCGCTGACAGATGGGCCGAAGAGACCAGATGCTGTGACTGGAGAATCGAGGAAGGCGGTCTTGTCTGCGTCCCTGATTTCAGTCAAAGTCAGCCACAGGTGGCGCTCTAAAACAACCAGGCTGGCCATGTTGCGGCCCAGGGCTTGAGCGGTGGTCTTTGTGGCCCGTAGCGCCAAATCCGTCGCACTTCTGAGGTCCTTAAAAGTGTCTGGGTCAGGGCCTGACTCGTCCATGGAGCGGAGGAGCTTCGCCTGAAACACTTGAAGGGTCGCCATGGCGTGAAGAGCAGAGGCGGCTTGACTGGCGGCAGCATAAGCGCGGCTGGCAATGGCCGAAGTGGTTCTGCACGGCTTGGATGGGTGCACAGTCTTAGACCTCCAACTTCCTGCAGTGGGAGGGCATAAGTGTGCAGCGACCGCTTCCTCCAGTGGGGGGAGACACACATAACCTTTTTCGTCAGCGCCGTCAACAGTGGAGAGCGTTGAAGAAGCAGATGAGCGCGTTCGCGCTGAAAAGGGCGCGCGCCAGCTTTTAGTGAGCTCCTCGTGGACCTCAGGCAGAAATGGAGCGGCGCGCTGACGAGGGGCCTGTTGGCGCCCCGGCAGGTACCACTCGTCGAGGCGGCTTCTGGCAGGCTCGGCTGGGGAAAGCCAGTCGAGTCCCAACTCGTTGACAGCGCGAGACATGACACGGAAGAGTTCGGCGTCGATGTTCGCTCGAGTGTCAGAAGGATCTAACTGAGAGGGGGGGGGCGGGGTCCGCGGAGCCCGACCAATCCTCACTCTCAGTTGCCGCCACAGAAACTGCGTCGTCCATATCTTCAGCAGATCCGCCAAAAGAGACGAGTCCCGCTGCTTCAGACGAGGGGCGTTGGTCGCTCTGAGAGAACAGAACTGGAGAAGAGGGCGTGGGCGAAGCACGTGGAGAAAGGCCCGGCGTGCATTCGCTAAACTCACCGCGTTCAGGACGCCTCTGATCGCGCCGCTTCTTCCTACGGGGCACGCGGGGCGCCGAAGATGGAAGATGGGCGGAATCACTCACCGACGAAGCGAGCGCGAGTCTCGAGCGCAGAGTAGAAACAGGCATCCCGTCGCAGAGAAGGCAGCCGCCTTTAGTGAGCGCTGACTCGGCGTGCTCAGGGCCGAGACAGGCAGCACACTGTGTGTGTCTGTAAGACACATGCAGGGGAACCCCGCAGGATTCGCAGATAGAGAGCGGCATTTGCAACAACGCCGCGCGCTGTGAAAACAGCGATTTTGCTCTTTTAGAAAGAGAGAGAAAAAGGATACTCGTCGGATGCCACAGGCACGCTCAGCTGGCAGATGCCGGGATGCGAAGCTGTTCCGCTGGACGGCTGTTCGACGACGAGCGGCTTCTTTATCCGGAGAAGATCAGCGACAAGGTGAGTTGAGAGCTGAAGGAGATTAAATCTGTCAAATGGCGGATTATTCTCTATATTTATATTCTACGGTCACGTGCAGTTTCGCGCGCTTGACACTGGCAGTGTGCCAAGCGCCCTGATTGGTTCGCGCGCCTCTGCCGATCCGCCATTGGTTCGTGCAGTTGCCCACAGCACAGCCTATCAGCTCGCTCGTGCGAGCCTGGTGCTCTCGCCTGTGCTGCAGCAATGCGTTTTAAAATAAAGGCTTCAATATTCTCGAGAAAAGGAGTTTTCCCACAGCGTTTGCAACGCAGTACGAGAGAACGTTCTCGTAAGGGAACGACAACGTCCATAATAATTGAACTCTGGGTTCGATTTTTTGACCATTTTCAGTGGTTATGAGGAGCAATATGAGAGGGAAATTTGGTAATCATTGTTTAGGTACATTAAACCACGTAAAGCTTTTTTCACGTTAGGACTTATAAAGCCCATGAGAACCGTGTGGAGTCAACCCACAGCCGCTCCGCAGCCCTGCTGAAAATGTGAAGCAGATTTTTGAATACTTTTGTATTTATTTACATTAGTAAGCTACAGGACATCGTCTTTCAAAACATGACCTGCGCGAAAGCGAAAAAAAATAAATAAATGTGTACCCAGCCCTTCTGAAAATGCGAATGCGTCTCTGTCCCCAGCACATTTCAAACCAAACTGACGCCCATGTATTCGACTATGAGGTTCATAGTCGAATCAGACCTCTCCGAATCGAATCGTCGAATCCTCGACTATTAGAAGTCAGCCCTATTTCAAATTATGCAAAATAAATCTCAACATTTATAAACTGTGTTATATTGACATCTGTTGCTTTAGATCTTCTCTTTTTATGATGAAATATCACTGTGAAATGAAATAAAGTAAAATAAAATCATATATAGGCTCTTTAGGACAGAAAATATACAAAAAACTAAAATATAACACAATTTTGAAATTTTATTAACACAAAATAATATTTTGTGCAAATATGGTTCAATATATATCCCTACATTTTTAGGAAAATATTTTCATGAACATCCACCTAGTTGGATGTTAGCCCCAAGAAGAACTTTTAAAGAAAACTAAACCACAAGTCCAGTGTATCAAATCAGAGTGTACAAATGAGCAGCTTTAAGAACCCCTTAGTCTAAGAGTTTATTCACTGTCTCCTCCACAGCCTGGTCAACAGGAATTACGACCAAATGGGTTTTCTATCTGGACTGAGAATTCACCATTCAGAAGGTATTCTTCTGCGCCCAGATGATCCCTGTGGAGTAATTGCATTTTTGCATAATACTGGCAAATATCTGGCATAATTGAAGTGGTCATAGGCAAACACCCATGGAATCATTCTCCTTATTTATGCCAAATGAAGATGCCAGTCCCCTTCCCTTGAGGCTCTGAGTGTTGGCAGTAAAATTTGTCAATGTACGACATCCAGAATTTGGAGACAACCATCTCAAATGTGTCTGGTGAAATGTCATCACTGAGGTCTTTCAGTAACTTGAGTGCATCTTGCACTTAAGAAATTAGGTTTTCCTGTTCACTGAAACGTCTCCAATGTATTCTCAAGAAGGCCTCATAAACCAGTTTATGACCTCTAACACCTCTGTTGTAGCTTCGCCCTTCCAGTGTTTTTGAAGCTGAGCCTTCTGCAATCAAACTTGCTTCAATGCATAAATCTCTCAAACCTGCATCCTGAAAGCATTTTCCTATAACTGCCATCCACGTGCAAATTGTGTGGAATGTCCCAAGTCTGAGGATGATCCCACTAAACTTGTCCTCATGCTTTCACTTAATTTCCATAGCCTTGGCATATAAGGCCTGGTCGAATACAAGTATTATCTCTTTCAGATTGAGGGTTTTCATGATTTTGTGAGACTGCACAAATATCTCATATACGGTTGCCATATCAGAGGCAGGGCCATTGATGGTAGGAAGATATCCAATGCTACTTTGAGTAACTGTCACATTCTGTCTAGGACGTATATTGAACCCAGTCCACCCAGGAATAGGTTGATTCTGTTGAGCATGCAGTCTGGTAACTAACCATACTAAATTCTTCATTCTGGCCTTGTTCCAGCATTTTTAATAATATACTTCTTCATAGACCATGGTAGGAATGGAGGCCTTAGCGCCGGCATTGTACACTGGTAGGTTCTCAGGCATGACATCTTTGATACACTTCATAGGACATTGGACACGTGGAACTTGGAAGTGATGGACCCTCTGTCAAAGGCTGGACTACAATTCCATTGATCCTATGTGATGTTCCCTGTCCAGTCAATGTCTCTTTGTTTCTGTCTATGTTATCCCATCCTAATGTCGTAGGCACATTGGGCTTTATGTTGCTAGGAAGAACAACCAGACCTGCAGCATCTGCCATGGTTAATTTCTGTAGGCACAAGGCTGTATCTATCTCCTCTAACAAAGCGTAAGATACAGAGTGTCCCAGGCGATTCATCATTTGGATCAATTTAACATCAAAATATGCTTGGGCATTCTTATTCTTCCTTGAGTCACTGCATAAGTTATATCTTGTCTAAAAGACATGACAAGTCTTTGTACCTTTTCAGAAGCCTTTTCAAATAAGTCGCCACTCAGCAATACAGTCAAAAACTCTTTGATTTCACCAGCCAACTTTACTGATTTCTGATCAAATTCTGAAGGATTAGGTGGTCATGATACTAAAGGCCACTCTTTCTAGATGGCTGTGCGTAGAAGCAAAGCTGTTTCCTCTATGTGGTATGTATAGGTTGTTTCTTGACTAAGCTTGTCACGTATTTCACTGTTCTATAACATCAGTATCCTGCCATTGTTAGACTTGCAAAAATGTAGGGAATCACCAAACTCTGCCTCTAGTCTTCTTCTGAGGTTCTTGATTGTTGATTCCATCAGAGTATCAAAGCCACATTTGTGCATATACTCTCTGATTCTACCTGTTACATGGCATATACAGACTGGTCTTCAGTTTAAAACAATGAGTGAAAGCTGAACACCACTATGTTTTCAGCAGAAAAATAATTATAATAACAATATTATTGAAACAAGTTAAAGTTTTGACAATATTCCAACTTAGATATCACCAAGTATAAATGTTTTGGTACCAAAAATAATGATTTAAAGATATAACTGACCTTATATGGAATTCGCCAAATTTTGAGTTTTTTTTTTTGGTCATACATAAAATTGGGTGATCTTTGTACCTTAAGCCACCCACTAAAAATTGCTATTATGCATTTTTGTGTTCCAGGGACATCCCTCTGTTGAATAAAAAAAGAGTAGCATTGGTGCCCTCTTATGATACTAATTTCTGAAATTTGGGGGTCTGCCTCACAGACTAAATGGTGAAAAGAGTACTAAAAAAGTTTACTTAAGTAAAAGTATTGCTACTTAAAAATAATTTACTTGAGTACAAATAGTACTGAAAAAATAATATGACTCAAGTAAGAGTAAATTAGTATTTTGCTAAAAAAAAAGCTACTCTAGTAGTTAAAGTAAAAGTAAAAGTACTTCAGTATTATTTTTCTATTTTTACCCCAAATTAGGTGATGTTAACAATATATTGAGCATTAAACACTCTCATGTAATGTTTGTTTCATTCATACTGAAAGCCAGAGGGCGCCCTCGCGTAGAAAGTCCACAAGTGAGATTAATAGAAGTATTAAACTTATTAAATTCCAGGAAGTCCCTTTCATGGATATCATTTATAGCTACAGCTGAATAGAGTGGTGCAGGTGGTGGTCCCATGACTTCAAAGTCACCATCACTAAGCTTCGGACAACTCTTTCAGTTTACATCTTAAATCTTAAAACATTTTCCCAGAAAGTTTGAGTTAGAATAGTTTGTAAGAGCAAAATTATAACCATAATGATGCTGTAAATGCAGACTGCACTTATCTTTTAAACGTGATTATGTTTAATGTACTTGACAGACTCTGTAGTCCCATTTAGCCACTTGTTAACAACTGCCTTTTTCAAGACACATAACAGCTTAAAAAATCACGAGTGGGGTAATACTTATACATTTTATGTTGTAGGATAAAATGTGAAAGTGTCTTGAGCTTGTTAACACAACTTATTTCAGCCATTAAAACAAAATCCCATTAAAAAAACCTATTGATTTCGGGACGATTGAACTGGAAGTGTTAAAATGCTAACACGTTTCTTCGTTTTTGGTCTACAAAGTGATGTCATACCTGTACCACTCTATAACATGCAAAAAGAAACGTTATGACTGAAGAAACATAAAGACAATAAACACACGATTTAGATGATATATCTGTGTATCTGTGTTCTTCAAGCCATCTCAGCAATTTTTTTTAAGAATGATGTACATCCAAGGCTCGGGGGATGGCATCCCCCTTGTAGAAAAAGAAAAGAATCCACCATCCCCTTTAAAATTCTCTGTATGATTATTAACAAACTATGAATAACAGTGATTGACTAATCAGAACTCAATATTGTAATGTGCTTTGCACAGTCACGCCAGAGCTCTGATTCAAGCAAGCTTTCGTCATTTTTGCGCTTGTTCAAAATGACCAGGATAATGGTTCAAGCGCATCTTTTGACATTCTTTAAAAAGAAGAGAACAGAAAGTATGATATTACATTGATCAGTGTTTAAGGACATTTCCCTGAAACATTAGAAATTATATAATATTACTCAACTTTAGCACATTTGTCAGCTAAACATTCATTGGGCTCTATTTTAACGATCTGAAATGCAAATATCAAACGCAAAATGCAAGTAACTTTGTGGGCGGGTCTTAGGCGCTGTTGCTATTATACTGGCAGGATAAATGACTCTTGCACCCGACGCAAATCTAAAATGGGTTGGTCTGAAGTAGCTACATTACTCATAGGTGTGGTTTGGGCATAATGTGAAATAAACCAATCAGAGCATCATCTCACATTCCCTTTAAGAGCAGGCGCGTTTGTTCCATGGCGAATTGCTATTATAACGGCGGATTTGCCAGGCGCACGCCAGGAGCGGTTCACAGCCGAGGAGACCGACGTTCTCGTCAGGGCTGTAAAACACAGAGAAGTGACATTGTATGTGGATGGGAGAAACCCACACAAATTAGTTTCGGTTAATCAGGCGTATAATAATTTGAGTAAATGTGTAAGATAGATTTATGCCTATTTTTTCACATCTTCATGGACACCAGAATGATTTACCTTGTGTGGAATATTTTTCCTTGTAATTATGTATGGTTTGCAAAAATGGCAACTGCTGCGTCTGTGTAGATGAGCGAAGCAAAGTGTATGCACCACTGACTTTAGACTAGGTTTTTCCTGGTCAGTGGCGGAATTGTTTTCTGGAACTGCAAAATAGCATCAGGGAACATTTGCGCCGGAACACGCCTCCTCTTTTCGCTGAACCGCCCCCGGAGCGCAAGTTCATTCCCTAATTTACAGACGTGCGTCTGTGGAGGGAAAAGTCGTCTGTGCGTCGGGGGCAAAATAGGAATGATACATGCGTCGGTGTACAAAGTCAATTGCGCTGGGTACAAGATAGGTCCCAATGAGATTAAATTATTCTACTCAACCTTCAACCATCAAACATTAAAAGGACATTTAAAAGTGTAAGCATCAACAAGGTACTTTCAACAAGAGACCATGAATAACCCCAAAAGAGATTCTTTTCAACAGCAATAACGGACGGGTTAAATAACACTGTAGTAATATCTCTGCATTATGTAACATGCGTTGCCTTAATCAAAAATGTCAGAAAAAAAGGGAGAGTCTCAATGAAATTCAAACACAAGCAGTAATGGGATATGCATTTGAAACACATGTTAATAACAGAACCATTTGTCTTTTTATCTTCTCCAGTCATGGCAGATCTCAGGATAATGCTGGTTGGTAAAACTGGAGCTGGGAAGAGTGCATCAGGAAACACCATCCTGGGAGAAAAGGTGTTTGAAGAAAAGATGTCTTCTGAATCTGTGACTAAGACATGCCTGAAACATCAGCAGAAGGTGAAAGATGGAAAAATCTCAGTAATTGACACTCCAGGACTGTTTGATACAAAAATCAGTAAAAAAATAATTAAGGAGGAGCTTGAGAAATGTGTCAGTATGTCTGTTCCTGGTCCTCATGCATTTCTGCTGGTCATCAGACTGGACGTGAGATTCACAAACGAGGAGAAGAAAACAGTGAAATGGATTCAGGAGAACTTTGGAGAAAAAGCTGCTAATTACTCCATCATTCTGTTCACTAGAGGAGATCAGATAGATGAACCTATAGAGGAGTTTCTGACCAAAAACAGGCAGATTGAAGAGCTTGTTAGACAGTGTAAAAACAGGTATCATGTTTTCAATAACAAAGATAAAAATCCATCACAGGTTAATAAACTGCTGGATAAGATAATAAGAATGGTGATGGAGAATGGAGGAGGACATTATACAAATGAGATGTACAAGGAGGCTCAGAAGAGGCAGAGAGAGGAAGATGAGAGACGGAAGTTGGAAGAAGAGGAAAAAATGAACAAGGAAGCTCAGGAGAGGCAGAGAATCAAGGACAGGAATGAGGATAAAAAATCATTTTTTTCAACAGCTGTAGATTTCTTTTTGAATTTTTTTAAAAGAATATTCAGTTTCATAATATAAATTACCTATACTGTAAAAGAAATGCATGTAAAAAAAAAACTAAAAAAAACACAAATGGCAGCACAGGGTGGGAAATGTTTACCATTAAATGACCCATAACTCCTGAATCACTTTAGACACACACAGACATCAAGAATCAGCTTATTAATCTCAGCAACAGTGACATGATTCATGCTGCAATGCATACTGGGAGGTTGGGTTTCGTTTTGTGCACCCAGGATGCATTGCACCATGAATCATGTCACCTTTGTGGACATTTATACACTGATTCTTGATGTCTGTGCATGTATGATGCAGAAGCTCAAAGAGTTTTTTGTGTAAAATGTGTTTTAAAGGAACATGCTGACTTTTTGGGACTTTAGCTTATTCACCATGAAGGGTTGGGGTCAGAATCCCTTGTCTCTTCATATATATATATATATATATTGTCTCTATATATATATATACTTCTGAATGATTACTTTATTCCTATTTAAAAAAAAAATCAATAATAAGTATATGCATGTTCACATAATAATTTCTATATTCATTGAGTGAATCAAATATATATATATATATATATATATATATATATATATATATTCATATGCTTGCTGTAAGATTTTGTCTGTTATGTGCTCCCCTTATTAATGTCATGTTCGGATTGGTTGTTTTCAGGCCTTGTTCGGTCATTAGTCTGTGTATATAGTCCTCATGTTCCCTTAATCTCTTGTCGAGCTTTGTTTTCTGTAATCATTTTTGGTGAGTTTAAGTTCATGTTAAAGGTATCTGTTCACTTTTTGATTTAATAAAACTGCACTTGGGTTCATCAAGCTTGCCTTCAGTGGAATTCATTACAAAATCTAAATTGATCCTATTTACTTATAGTGCACATTACTAGTCTTGTGGTGAACAACAAATCTGTGCAAGTTAATACACAGAAAAAAAAATAGTTTGTCATGGTAATCTTTAATCAAAATCTGAATTTGGGACTTCCGGTTGGCGAGCGGAATGGAGTTGCGGTGTTTTTCCAGGCTCTGGCCACACAGCCTCTATTTTCAGTATTACTCAGTCGGTTTAACCTTAACCTCACTACAATTGCCTTTTAAACAGTAGTTGGACAGTCCTAACCAGCTAATATGTCTAAAACCGCCAAACAGTCAAAAAAAGAACTTGCTTCACCGGACTCTGCTATCGACAATGCTACTTTAGCCAACATGCTAGCGGAACTGTGGGCAGACTTGCTAACGAAGCCTGACTCACTGTCCGTCAGATTTGAAAACAAACTCGCTGCCATTGACGCCAAATTAGACGGTGTACAGACCACGGTCACTAACCATGAACAATGTATTTCCGACCTGGAATCTGGGCTGAATCAACTGCAGTCATTGGAATCTCAGCTATCCAGCATGGTCGATGACAACGCTAAACTGAAAGCTAAGATAACTGACCTGGAGGGGAGAAGCAGACGGTGCAACGTGCGTCTCATTGGAGTACCCGAATCTGTTGAGGGAACACGACCAACAATATTTTTTTTCAATCTCCTGGTGGATATACTGGGCACAGAGGTGTACTACATGACATACTGTACATTGCAATACATACATTACTACGGTATTACAGAATTAAAACAGCACTCACCTCGACATCCAAGAAGTGTGCAGGCTACTTTCATGCGTGCTGAGTTGACCGCTTCAGGCGTAGTCTGAACATTGCTGATCATTCCTGTCAGCAGGAATTGTTCAGCAAATTAAAACATTAATTGACAGATGATTTAATCCAATTCATTATAACATTTCCAGACCTGAAGCCACTTAATATATGCAAATATATGAACCCATACATTCAATACCAAAACTCCACAACTGCTGGAATCCATCTGTGGGTCGTGTTTCAGGGTCTGTAAGTGCCACTGGGCTGTTTGTTCATCACACCTCAGTTTTAAAAAATTCCTAGTTGTCGTCGAGACATTTGTACTGTTTAGAATCGAATAGCATTAAAAAATAAAAGACGAAACAGTTCTAACAAGGTTACCTCCAGTTCCGCAAGAATTTTATGTTCATAAGAACGTTCATTTTCCATTGGGTCAATCAGAAGGAGTGTTTTTTCAGGCATTTTGATAATCTAGAATATAATGTCATGTAATCATAAATAAGGTTATGAAATATTTTTAGGTCATCACTTACAACTACAGGAAGCTGCTTGGTAGATACTTTCAATCTCTGAAATACTTCTTATGCAAATGGAATAAATAAACCGTAAATTATTGACCTAAAGCAATAAAGAATGTCTGCAGATTATGGAGAAATTGTTAGGATGTGACAGACTTTGAGAGAGAGAGATGAGGTAAGTGTCAACACAGTGCTTTAGTTATTTGCAGGTGAATATCACACAGATTTAGCCGATGATAGACAACAGAACAGCAGGAGATTGACAAGCTGGAAACATGAATGGTGAGTACACACACACACACACCTTATTGTTGCTGATGAAGTAACTGAAATGTCATTGTCTCACAAAAAAATAGAGAGTATGTAAGAGAGACAGTGGGAAAGGATCACAGGAGCAGGTAATCCAGAAATGAATCACGAGTATTCTATTGGACAATAGCCCAAGATCACTAAAGAAGAAGAAAAAAACACTTTCTATAATCTCACTTGCAATGTACTTTGAAAAATACACATGCACCACAAGAATCCAATGTGCTCCAACGTTCACAGGGCACAGCCAAATGTCGTCAATGCGAAAATCCATCTGTGAAAAGTGTTTAATAACAGGTTTGTGATGGTTCCAAAACATGTAAATAATATCCACTTTATTACTTTCTGGAAAGCTAAATTACCTTCCCTACGCATCTGAACTGTCCAGCAGACAACGAATGTGCAACAACTGCACAAAGCTGGTGTACGTGGTTCTGAAAAAAAATACAAATAATTCAGTTTAATAATTTTATACTTTAAACTAGTGTTTCTAAATAAGAAGACATTTTATACATACCTGTTGTTTTTCAATGACCAGGTGCAGGTATGCATCAATGACCTATATTAAGAGAAATAAACATGAATATAAATAAACTAAACTAAAGTTAAACTAAACAATGTTTTTATGAGAGAAAACAATCTTTTTCAATTGGGTAACTCTTAAAATCATGTTCTGGGTTTATAAGTCATTTAGACAATCGGCTGATTGGAAAGAAAGGCCACTGGCCACCCATAGCATAAGAATAAATAACTTCATCAGAAAGCCTCTCTGTCCTTTGCAGTGAGTGAAAAGAAGAGTCATAGAGCTTATATGGCCCAACAACTGCTTCAACCTGACCAGTGACATTTGCAGCCCAGACCTTCATTACTGAAAAAGAAAGACAAAGTTAGTGTTGTCAATCATTTTTCTAATTAATCAACGTTACAGGGCCAACGAGCCAACATAAAATGAACTTGGCAAAATAAACGTACGAAACAAGGCCGTAGGTTTGGTCTTTACCTTGGAAGAGACAACAACCCACCCCCTACGCCCACATTGGGAGTGTAAGCTCGCGGTAAATCGGCCCAAAACCGGCATTCGACCAGCGCGGAAGGTCTTTATGTGTTACTGTCCTTTTCTCGAGGCAAAGTATTTTTTGATTAAATGCAATATATGAATCATATATTTACTCGTTATTTCATCTGACTCCATAAATTAAAGGTTTTAATAATATCTGTGCCTCACTAAAAGTGAGCAAATGTTTGACTATTCCTTTTAACCATTAAATGAACAATGTCAAAATCACTGTTACGTAAGACAGAAACAGGATGTAAATGCAATAACGCTCTTTATTAGTAGAAACAATACTGGTCAGAACTCAGAGGGCAGCCGACAGGCGGGCGGACACAAACACAGGTGGAACTCTGACGCAGGGACCTCGGTGGGCAACAGGTGCTGGTGCTCAGTCCAATGGTGATCCCTCGTGACGATGCTCTGGTCCCGTGAATAATCCCTTGTGACGATGCTCAGTGATCCAGTGCAGTGCAGAGACTCCAGGAAATGAACACGACGAAGACACGGGGAATCCAATCCACAAGAACAGACACAGGAACAGGCACAGGAAACACACCGGGAAACCACAACGATCTGACAACATGAGACACTGGCTGCGTTCGAAACCGCATACTTCCCTACTATTTAGTAGTGATGGCCAGATCGAGGCCTCGTGAAGCAATGAAACAGTTGAACCAAATGTGCCATATTGTTTCGAGGCTTCGAATCAATCCGACACCCGTCTCAACGGTGACACCTAGTGGTCACTTGCAGGTGTTGATCTGAAACAACCTTGACGAGCCATTAAAAAAAATATGTTGTTTTTTTATTATTATAATTTTCTAATATGTGAAGCTTGTAACCTACAGGCTCCTCACTGTGCATAATGTTATTTTGGTCCTGCAAAATGAATATTAATAAAAGAAATCAAGCCACAATGTCTCACTTTTTTAGAGATTTTTATTCAAAAATATTAATTTCTCTGCTGTGGAAGGACTTAGACTACTTCTTTTTTTACAGATAATTTCTCCAGCCTTTGAAAAAATCCTCTCACAAGGGACACTTGTTGCTGGCATGCAAAGATATATATATATATACAGTGAGGAAAATAAGTATTTGAACACCCTGCTATTTTGCAAGTTCTCCCACTTGGAAATCATGGAGGGGTCTGAAATTGTCATCGTAGGTGCATGTCCACTGTGAGAGACATAATCTAAAAAAAAAAATCCAGAAATCACAACATATGATTTTTTAACTATATATTTGTATGATACAGCTGCAAATAAGTATTTGAACACCTGTCTATCAGCTAGAATTCTGACCCTCAAAGACCTGTTAGTCTGCCTTTAAAATGTCCACCTCCACTCCATTTATTATCCTAAATTAGATGCACCTGTTTGAGGTCGTTAGCTGCATAAAGACACCTGTCCACCCCATACAATCAGTAAGAATCCAACTACTAACATGGCCAAGACCAAAGAGCTGTCCAAAGACACTAGAGACAAAATTGTACACCTCCACAAGGCTGGAAAGGGCTACGGGGAAATTGCCAAGCAGCTTGGTGAAAAAAGGTCCACTGTTGGAGCAACCATTAGAAAATGGAAGAAGCTAAACATGACTGTCAATCTCCCTCGGACTGGGGCTCCATGCAAGATCTCACCTCATGGGGTCTCAATGATCCTAAGAAAGGTGAGAAATCAGCCCAGAACTACACGGGAGGAGCTGGTCAATGACCTGAAAAGAGCTGGGACCACCGTTTCCAAGGTTACTGTTGGTAATACACTAAGACGTCATGGTTTGAAATCATGCATGGCACGGAAGGTTCCCCTGCTTAAACCAGCACATGTCAAGGCTCGTCTTAAGTTTGCCAATGACCATTTGGATGATCCAGAGGAGTCATGGGAGAAAGTCATGTGGTCAGATGAGACCAAAATAGAACTTTTTGGTCATAATTCCACTAAACGTGTTTGGAGGAAGAAGAATGATGAGTACCATCCCAAGAACACCATCCCTATTGTGAAGCATGGGGGTGGTAGCATCATGCTTTGGGGGTGTTTTTCTGCACATGGGACAGGGCGTATTAAGGAGACGATGACCCGGGCCATGTATTGCGAGATTTTGGGGAACAACCTCCTTCCCTCAGTTAGAGCATTGAAGATGGGTCGAGGTTGGGTCTTCCAACATGACAATGACCCGAAGCACACAGCCAGGATAACCAAGGAGTGGCTCTGTAAGAAGCATATCAAGGTTCTGGCGTGGCCTAGCCAGTCTCCAGACCTAAACCCAATAGAGAATCTTTGGAGGGAGCTCAAACTCTGTGTTTCTCAGCGACAGCCCAGAAACCTGACTGATCTAGAGAAGATCTGTGTGGAGGAGTGGGCCAAAATCCCTCCTGCAGTGTGCAAACCTGGTGAAAAACTACAGGAAACGTTTGACCTCTGTAATTGCAAACAAAGGCTACTGTACCAAATATAAACATTGATTTTCTCAGGTGTTCAAATACTTATTTGCAGCTGTATCATACAAATAAATAGTTAAAAAATCATACATTGTGATTTCTGGATTTTTTTTTTTTAGATTATGTCTCTCACAGTGGACATGCACCTACGATGACAATTTCAGACCCCTCCATGATTTCTAAGTGGGAGAACTTGCAAAATAGCAGGGTGTTCAAATACTTATTTTCCTCACTGTATATATATATATATATATATATATATATATATATATTAATATATTGTTTTTGGTGATTTTCCTTTTATTGTGACAGGACAGAGAGATGACAAAAAACGAGGCGGGAAAGGTCCACGAGCCGGTGTTGTACCGAAATCCGACTCCCCGGACAAATCGCACTCCCCTTCGCGTGCACGCGCAAGCGAGTTTAAATCGGTTTAAATGCACTTCCTTTGCCATGATATCCGTTTATCGATCGATTTTTTACACTGCAAGCACACAGATCCTGCATGAAGCTTTGTCTACACTTAACCCTTTAAGTGTCACCCCCCTTTTTTTAAATATACATGAAAATGCACATTTCGACTTTAAATGGTTGTAATTAAAGAATGCTTTGGAGTATAGATGTAAAATTGGTCTTGTTTTAAAGAAGACATTTGGCAGATTTTTGTTGAAGTGAAATAAATTAAGAAAGTGAAACAAAAAAAAAGTTATATAAGTTTGTGTTTATGAAAATGTACAATGTAAAAAAATTAATTATTCATATTTTATATAAAATATATATTTTTAAAACCTGGCCGACTCTAAAACTGCTAGAAAATCAAAGCCAAAAATCTGAATAAGTTGTGTTTCAAATTTTAGGTTGATATCTCAAAAAATGAGCTTTCAGTGAGATTTTGTTTGGGCGCAGTACCAAACATTTTCACTAGGTGACAACCAGACTCCATTACTGCCCATATAAGGGCGCCTTCATTTCCATATGCGTTATTAAAAACATATTAATATATTTTTTTCTAAAATAATTGAATGGATGGTATCTTTTGAACTCTTGGCATGAAAACAAACTGAGGTTTCATCCATTCTTTCATGATTTTTCATGTTCATTGCTATTTCAAAATAAAGGTCTGAACACGCCTTAGGAATATGAAAATATTCTTGTTGCAAATTGATAAATTACAGCTCCTCTCTAATTTATTTTAGAAATCATTCACCAAATATGAAAACTAGAGTTTGTAAGCTTTCAAATGATATATAGTTTGTCAAGATTAGTTTATGTTTATTATAGGATATTACTGTTTTAAATATGTAATGATTTTGGGCCCACCGGTGGGCCGGTGACACTTATAAATTAACAGAAAGTGAACTAGTGTGGATAAAAGATGCAAAAAACAAACACAAAACAAACAAGAAAGCAAAAAACATGGCAGATCATTTCAAACTATATAAACTTCGACGAAGGAATAAAGCTACCAGCTATCAAAACAAAACTGTTAATTTCACTTAATTTAACCGAACTTATCGTTTGTGTTAAACACGCTATGGTTCATAGGAAAATATTGTATTAAGCCTAGCCTATCTCCCCATTAAAAATAATAATATTTAACCTTTTTTCATGAAGATAGGCTTTAAGAGTTCATCAAATAGGCTACATACTGTATATATATAATTATACTATATACGGAACCCAAACACTGTAAAAGAAAAAAAAGCCAAGGTTGTCAAAGGGGCTGAAGAAGCGAATACCATATTCACGGAGTTCCATGCCAGCAGTATGGGAGCACATACTGGGCAAAATAAAACAAGAGATGCAGTCTCCCACAGATTTTATTGGCCTGGCATGTCACAGGACATTGACAAATGGGTAATAACACATTTCCTGATTCAGTGGAGAATTTTTTTGTTTGTTAACTAACACAAAACATTTTTTTACTACAGTTTTTCTGTGTTTATTTTAATACTCTATTTATAAACCAATTGATAATTTAATAATTTCCAATTCAACAAATTCAAATGTTTTGTTAGGCTAACACTTCTATCTGCTTTGAAAACGGGCTTCCATATATAACCGCCTATAGGCTGCCTATAGCTTTAAAAAATTTTTACAAATTTTTCAAAGAGATCTTCAGACGTCCACTTGAGTGGACAGCATGCGGTTGGTTTAAACTGAAGATATACTGTATTAAATATAAGACAATAATCAAACAGATAAAGTATGTGAATTTAACAAACTAATCAATACAATTATATCAAATAATGTGACAACTATAACATATATACAAAAAATATAAATGCAAAATATTGCAATGGCTTCATACAACTTCATACAAGTTGCACTTCGCCTATCTATGATATCAGAACATGAGGACGTGATTCCATCAGAATGTTCTACAGCCTGTCAAGGTACAACTGTGGAAACCACTCAGATGCTCCCTCCAGTGCACCAGAGTATGGAGATTTACCCTTATTAGCTGATAATTCTGATTATGTTCAAGATGGACATGCACATTTCTATCATAGCCCTCCTCTGAGAAAACCTAGCGATACGTTTTTTCAATCTCATCTGAAATGATCAGTGTTGGGGGTAACGCATTACAAGTAACATGCATAACCCATTCAGATTACTTTTTTGATGTTACAAGTAAAGTAATGTGTTACAAGTAACATGCATTACCTAATCAGATTACTTTTTGATCTAACAAGTAATTAACTACAAGTAATGTGCATTACCTAATCAGATTACTTTTTGATGTAACGAGTAAAGAAACGCATTACAAGTAACATGCATTACGTAATCAGATTACTTTTTGATGTTATGAGTAAAAAAACACATTACAATAACGCACATTACATAATCAGATTACTTTTTGATGTTATGAGAAAGGAAACGCATTACAAGTAACATGCATTATGTAATCAGATTACTTTTTGATGTTATGAGTAAAGAAACGCATTAAAAGTAACATGCATTACGTAATCAGATTACTTTTTGATGTTATTAGTAAAAAAACGCATTACAATAACATGCATTATAAAATCAGATTACTTTTTGATCTAACAAGTAAAGTAATGCATTACAAGTGTCATACATTATGTAATCACATGACTTTTTTTCGATGTCAATGAAAATTACATTCTAATAATACAAATACATTTATTTACAGTAGAAAAAGTCAATGCATATTAAGTTTTTAAGTTTTAAATTTCAAAAACAATATTCACATTATAATTATGAATTGTAGCTGAAATATAGCCATTGCATGCATGACGTCCACTACAGTGGACATGTGATTAATCAGAGTTTTCTCTCAATCTAAAATCAAAACTTGGAAAATTTTACTGTGATATGACTCATTAGATATTGCTTTATGCTGCAATATTTTTCTTACCTACAAGAGTCTCCTAGGCTAGAAGGAATGGGTGGATATTCTGGAGCAACTTGGCATGTCTGACTGACCCTTGGTCATCTTGGTTTGGAGGGGGCTTGCCACTTGGTTGCAATTTATAGGATGATGCACCAGGGTCCAATGAAGAGATTGATGTGCAACTTTGCCATAAAAACCCGTGCAAATTCAAGAAAATGCTTTTTTAATAGCTGTCCACTGTAGTGACCACTATGCGTGAAAGGGTTAAGGAACATTTATGTAGGATAAAAAGTTAAAACAACCTCAACATGTAAATGTAGTGTTGAGCTCATAAATCACAGAGGGATGTGAGTCTGGTCTGGATGTTACAGGGACAGATGAACAGATGTGTGTTTATCCCGTGGAGAGTGGCTCATGAAGCTGAATGCTGCCATCAAAGGCTTTGTGACATTACAGAAATGAATAACAGCAACTATTTAAATATTAAGTTGTAGTTTATTTTAATTATTGTAATTTCAAACTGAGCTACTACAGCACTTTTCTGATTCTTGATTTCTGTGCATTTGCTGCACAGCTTTTGTGGTGGAGCAGGACCTGCAAGGAAAGATGATGGCGGCATTTGTGGAAAAAAAGCATTTTTGTCTTCTAAAAATAATGACTGCTTTTGTGTTATGTTTGTGCATTTTTGCAGCATCTGAAATGTCAGCAGACTGGTGTGAGCACTGAGGATGAGGAGCCCAGAGCTGAATCCTGGAGATGGTGCCATGGATGAGACCCTCCATCACTCCACCTGCCCTTATGAGACCCTCCACCTGCCCTCATGAGACCCTCCATCACTCCACCTGCCCTTATTGCCTCAGATTGTGAAGCACAACACATCACGCAACAACCTCAGGCACGAAGGCACGGCTCACCTCTGGCGCTCAGCTGATTCATCAGAATAAAGCCGCAGAATGGGAACCGCTGTGTTGAGACGGCAGAAGGATGTGGGGTTCAGCACCTGTAGTCTACATACATGATTGTAGTTTGAATAAAGCTTTGTTTCATGTGTTGACTTGTATATGCATTTGTTTATTGTGTGATGGTGACTTTGATTCATTCTTTAACTAATTTATTAATATTTCTCATTGTTGTCAGTAAATAAAATACAATTAATTCATGCTTTATTTATTGTTTGAATGAAAATGTAGGTATGTTCGCTATATACACATCTAGAGTGTATTCATGCATAGCTATTTCAAATGACATACATTACATTTTGTTTGTTTTATTGAATTATATCATTTTCAGTAAAAAGTAATATAATTAATTGGTCAGCATTTATCGTTGTTATTATTGTATGTTTTGGGGTGGGATAGCAATGCAATTCGTTCTGGGGTAGTATTAATTTTTAATAATGATACTTAAATTTTTCGAGTATAAAATCAACAGTTTTCTCCAATCTTCGCACAGCAGCCCTTTGTGCAGACATTACAAACGCTGAGGAAAACCGTTCTAGGTAGGGCTGTCGAGTTACTGATGTTATGAGGTATATGTGTATATCTATCTATCTATCTATCTATCTATCTATCTATCTATCTATCTATCTATCTATCTATCTATCTATCTATCTCAATCATGGGTTTGCAAACATGAGATTTTATACACATGAAAAAACCTGTAAGGTTGAATATCTAAATATATATTTTCTTAAATAATTAATTATATAATACATTTAAAAAATGCATTTTCTGTTATTTATAGGCCTGAGGGATGAAACGAGAGTTAAATTTAACAAGAAAAAGAGGAAAACATAAAGCAGTAAGCCACTTTTGCTTATGGATGAAAATATTTGGATATAAAATAAAGAAATTAACAACATATTCAAGAGATGACAATTTTGGGATTTCGTAATAAAAATAAATATCGTTAAGGATAAAACGGTGGGTCACATTAGTAGGGTATAAGAACTTAAATCAACCCTAAATGTACTCACAAAATAAATGGGCAGCAGTTTCTTCAAAAAGTCCACAAAAGGAGCAAGTTTAATCAATATCATGATATTTACAGACAGATTAATTAAACGTGTCGTTCAAATCTTTTAAGTTGTTGCGCTTGTGATAACGCGTCGTAGGTCACATGATAACGTCAACATGGCAGATGTCCGGTTCTCATTCATACTCAACGAGATTTGGCTATAAAGTACCTACTCTTTTAGCGCTCGTTAAGTAAGTACTTATTGAAATTAAGTACCTACTCATTGAGTATGCGGTTTCGAACGCAGCCACTGGTTACTGAACTTATAAAGGGAACAAACAATTGAATCCAGCTGGCGCTACTGATCACCGCTGATCAGTGACCACGCCCACAGACACACACACACACACACACACACACGCACACAACAGCACACTAGACGAGAGAGAGACAGTGAATTCATGATCCGTGACAATCAGTTAGAATAATCACATGTAACAATTTAATATTTCAGATATCAGAGATCAATTCCACAATCAATTCAAATATCTAGAACATGGTTATACATTGATTACACCAAATAATCTTACCCAGCTTGCACCTGAGATAGAGAGAAAGGGAAAGAGAGAAAGGGAAAGAGAGAGAGAGAGAGAGAGAGAGAGAGAGAGAGAGAGAGAGAGAGAGAGAGAGAGAGAGAGACCACCTATTCAATTCATGTCCAGCAAAGAAGCGCCCAGAGAGCGGGAGCACACCTTCCTTTATCCTCTTTGACCAGGTGACATGGGGGATGGGGGAGACCACCCTCAAATGGCTTCTATCCAACAAAAGGGGGGTGGCCTTATCTCTGAACCAGTTTTCTCTAAACTTCTATAAACCTTATTACCTTTTATTTTATCTATCTGGATATGAGATATCTGTACCACTCACTTTGAGACATTTCAAATGACACCAAAAACATAACAGTCAATGATAAACATTCACATTAAACCATGTTCTTGTGTGAGTTCTTAGTAGTTTGTGAGAGGAAGTGAGGTTGTATGGGGGTGGTCGAATGTTAATTAGCCAGCAGGGCCCTTTTGTCTCATAGACCAGGCCTCAACCTGTATTTTCAGTCTTACAGATTTCCCTCCTTGATCCCGTGGGTCACATTCTGATGAACACTTACGGGGTCACAATAAGACGTTTGTTATAATCCTTGAAGATGTAGCACAAAAATTGTCTTTGCAATGTTGGCATCTGTAGAAGCTCAGTGGGCTGTGTTCACCTGCAGAACACCTGTTCTCACCAGGTGTATAGCTTGAGTACAGCAGGTGGATGAATGCGTTCAGGTTCTCTTCCTGTAATCCTGTGACGTGAGCAAAGTTCATAGAGTCAATCTGGACCTTTTGTGACTTGTTCAGTTGATGTGTCATTCCTTCATGGAGAAACTTCCGCTTCCCTGGTACCTTCTCCACGATGATGATCTGACCCTTCTTGACCAACACTGTCACCTCCAGCGGTACGGTGGTCTGGGCAGACCTCAGTGGATGAAGGGGTTCTCCTTTGATCCACACTGCTTTGTGTGAGACACCTGAAAAGCATCTTAAAGGGGTCATATAATGGTACATGCACTTTTACAAGTTGATTGTACTGAAATGTGTGTTGGCAGTGCCTGTACACAACCATCATAAAATGATAAAAATCCATCCTGTGTTTTTTTTTTTTATCTCCTTATATGTTTTCCAATCTCTAAAATCAAGCCGTTCGACCTAGTGACGTCACACGGTCGGACGCCCCTCCCACGATTTGTGATTGACAGCAGCGTTTCAACGTAGTCCCGCCCTCGCTCGTGAGCGAGCTGTCAATCATAGTCTGCGCGTCATTGTTGATACTGGAGCACTGTCTATGAGCAGAATGGCGTCTAAGCGATTGTGGTGTTCTGTTCTTGGGTGTAATAAGGAACACAGCATAATTTTGATGTTCCTAAATCCGAACCGCTGAAGACGCAGAGGCTGAGTTTGTTTTCGAAGGGAATATTCCCCACGATCAACAGCAATGCTTTCATGTTTGCGCGAATCATTTCACACACCACAAATGAGGGTCAGTAAAGCTGGATTTGCTAAGAAGCTGCTCCTGAAAAAAGGATCGGTACCAACTATCCTCGGTTCCAACTATCGATCGGTTCCTGCTGAACCTCCAGAAGAACTGAAGTGAGTGTAACGTTTTATTAACCTTTATATTAATATTTATATTAATCTTTGCAAATCGCTAGCATGCTTCATGATGAATGCGGCTATTTTTACACTCAGGGTACATTACGGCATGTTTTCTATGTAGGCTATGACGTTATCAATATAATTCATAATCCCACGTTTATAATGAACAAGGCGTTATGGTTATTGTGTTATTATTACAAACGGTGTACGCACAGAACAGAGGGGTGGGGTGATCAAAGCTCATTATCATTTAAAGACACATGCACTTAAACGACGTGCTGAAAACAGAGCTGTTTTTGACCAGGTTTTCTTACAATACTAATGAGAATTTTTTATTAAAGTAGGCCTATATTACAAACTTTTAATTTAGACCCTAAAGAATCATATTAGCTTGTACAAAAATGGCATTATGACCCCTTTAATCAAGCAGAAGGCAGAAGGCAGAAGGCAGGAGGCAGGGATGCGGAGCAGGGGACGGTCATGTACGGGATCTGATCCGTGCAGAAAGCGGCGCAGAGAGGACTCGTCTAATTTCAACCTCCCACTGACCCCCCGTGATCTTCCAGTGGGCGGCGAGGACTCATGGAACCTTAGACTTTTATCGGTTCTGTGAATTAACGTCAATAGCATCTTGCAAGGACGGCGGGGATGCCTTTAATGAGAACATACGCTTTTCATTTTGACGACATTCTCTCGGCCAGATCATGAAAGCCAGATTGAGAATATGTGTGTGTGTGTGTGTGTATATAGGCCTATATTCTTAGGCTACTGTTAAATGTATTATTTATTTATTTGCGTATTTATTTAATTTGAATCCCATTTTTATTGATTTATATTAACCAAAATTGTTATTTATTTATTCTATTCTATTCTAATCTAATCTGTTTAATCATTTTATTTATTTTAATCTAATTTGTTTATTTATTTATTTTTATACTATTAATTCATTTACATTTTATTTTATTATTAATGTTTTTTTTTACAGTTTTTATCAAGATTTTTCCACGAACCCCCTGTGACTCCCTTGCGGACCCCTGGACCCAGCTTTAAAACCCTGTACTAGAAGGTGTTAAGGAGGAATATTTATTTTTATGTATTTTACATAGTGGCTGATGACACATGCACATAGTTATTATAGATATTACTATAACTGGTAGTAAGGTACCCTGAACCTACCCCTAAACCTAACCTTAACTCATGCAGTTATCTTATATTAACCAGTACTTTCTTTTATTTGTATCAAATTGTAAGTGCATGTACTGTAAAATAAAGTGCAACCCATTCAAGTGCTGTTTTTTTGTGATCAAATGTTTATTGAACAAAAATAAAAGGCCAACACCAAACAACAATACAAGGAATCTAAGTATAACAATATAGCAATACACATATTACAAATCAAAACAGAAACTAGGGGGAATTACTCAAGTTCAGGAGCTCAAATTAACAAGTAAACAGAAATGAATCAAATTAATTTAAATCAGATAGAGTGATCACCTCTGCCAGTCTTTCAGTGACGACAAAGTGTTTTCTCATTTGCAGCATTATCCCGAGCAGTAGATAGCTCTAGAAGAATCACATCCAGAAATGTAAGAATCCAATATTTAACAGAAAGTGAATGAACGGGGTTTAATACAATAATATTTTTAGCAGCTGTGAGACCCGGTAGTACAATGTGCCTATGCAAATTATTAATATTCAAGCTTGTCAGCTTGTTCAATAACAAGGCAGACAAAGTTACAGGCACCTAGCCTGGGAAAACCCAGACAACTTCCGTCAAATTTAGATTTGCTCAGCAAGTAGTCTGGCAAAGAGCTCATTCAAGCCCATTTCTAATCCGTCGAAATCGCGGCACCAATCAGAAACGTTGGGGCGGGCTTTACACGATGACGATTGCTCTGATTGGTTTTAGGTCTATCCAATTGCGCCCAGAGGCATTTGAGCGATGTCCGTTGGTGAAGCGCACCAACTTTTAAATGCATTATTATATTCAAATTGCAAACACATGAGGACAGTCTCCATGAAAGACCCACTGGCAGATGAACATGCTAGTACATTTCTCTCCGAAACGGTAGGAGATTAATAATTTTACAAACACAACTCTGCATGCCATTTATTTGTGAACCGCTTCACAAATAAATGGCATGCAGAGTTGTGTTTGTAAAATTATAAAACATTTGTAAATATTTTATTTATTTGCAAATCTCATTTTTTTGTGAAAATCTTTACATTTATTTGTGGATCTTAATCCCACTTATATCCCACATTTAGATAGGTGGGCAAATGCATTTTTGTCTCAGTGCATGCATTGTTTTAGTTTGACAGGATCGGCGCTAGCTTAGCTTAGCTTAATGAATGGAATCCTTTGTTGCCAGCTAGCATGTCCTGAGTAAAAGTGATCAAAAAAAAAAAAAAAACCCACCTAATTACTTCTTGTGGCCTGCGTATTCACAATGAGTACAAATAGTGATGCAGATTAAAACGAGGTGATTTCCTAGGCAGATTTTGACTTGGGACTATATTAGGGGGAAACACAGGCGAAGCACTGCTACTTGGGCGCAGAGATATCACGCAACACATGAAATCCCACGACTTCCGTCAACATACCGGCGTGAATAGTATCTGGCTATTTTTCCTACAGTACATGAATGGCAATGAACATGGCTAATTTTGTGAGAGACGAAGAGGGTGACTTCTCAGACAGTCAAGAGCCAGAGCCAGAACCATACCTGAGTTTTCAGAAGATGAGCTGCGTGCTTTGGAAATAGAACGACAGGAGGAGGAGGTTGCGATCGCTCAACAGCCTGAGGACGTGAGGATGAGAGCCAACACGAACTGGTGGTGTGAATGTGGGGGAATATGCCAATCTATCCCGACTGAAATAGTGTCTGTGCTGTGGAGAGTGGGACAAGTTTCTGCCATCGATGACCAGGCTCAACGCGTCAGATCAAGATGAGCATGCCCGCAGTTGTCACAGCTACCGAGGATTTCTCGGCGTTGATCCATCCTGCAGTAACTTTTACTCTATTTTTTTCCCGGTGTGATAAAGTGAACTGGAAAAAAAGTCCCACGCCGAATGGACCAAATGGACAGCTGTCCACAGAGTAAGTGATTATTTTAAACATGACGCATGTATAGATCGACCCATATTATACCTGTATTCACATTCACATATTATACCACATATTCACATTTCATGTGTTGCGTGATATCTCTGCGCCCAAGTAGTAGTGCTTCGCCTGTGCTTCCCCCTAATATAGTCCCAAGTCAATATCTGCCTAGGAAATCGCCTAGTGTTAATCTGCATAGCTATTTGTACTCGTTGTGAATACGCAGGCCACAAGAAGTAATTAGGTGTTTTTTTTAAAAATTTTATCACTTTTACTCAGGCCATGCTAGCTGGCAACAAAGGATTCCATTCATTGTGCTAAGCTAAGCTAGCGCCGACCCTGTCAAACTAAAACAATGCATGCACTGAGACAAAAATGCATTTGCCCATCTATCTAAATGTGGGAAAGAAGGTGAATAAGCCCTATTTCAAAAAACGGTGGAGTGTTCCTTTAAGAGTACGATTATGCAGACATGTCTGCAGCTAAGCAGACGTCACATAGGGAATATGTGTTAACATTTCAAACATGCTAGTTTTACATTATTTGAAACTGCTACGGCAGCAGTGAATAGATAGTGCCTATTTGCTTTTGACGCGCTGTGTCGCGCCTCTTGCCGGTGTAGAGACTGTTCATGATGCTCGGGATCTCTGATTATCATAATTCCTCCACACAAACAGTTCAGCCAAAGAGTATAAGCTTCTATACTCTTTGGTTCAGCCTATTTTTTTTACAGTCTATGGGTTCAGCGCTACTACTGCTCCTTTCAAGGATGCAAGAATCAGTTCCCGCCCCGAGTGGAAAGCCAAACGTGATTGGTTGAAGCGAGAACGTGCTACGATTGGCCAGCTCGATGTGGCCGTTATCTGATTGGCTTGAGTAGGCGGTGGGTGGAGTCCACGTATTTGTGGATTTGTCTGCACATCAACGCTAGAAGTGTTTCAAAATCCACAAATACGTGAGGGGATCATAGACTGTAAAAAAATAGGAGGGGATTCACAAATGCACAGGAACCGATTCACAAATGTGTGCAGCGATTTACAAATGCACAGAAAGCGGTTCACAAATAAATGCCAGGCAGAGTTGTGTTTGTAAAATAATAAAACATTTGTAAATATTTTATTTATTTGCAAATCTCATTTTATTTATTTGTGAATTTTATCATTTTTTTGTGAAACTCTTTACATTTATTTGTGGATCTTAATCTATTTATTTGTGAATTCGATACATTTTTGTGAATCTCTTTACATTTATTTGTGAATATGAATCTATTTATTTGGAATATTGCAACAATAATAACCCCATAGAATTGCATGTTTTGCATGCAAATACCTGTAAAACTGAAACATAAAAGTCTATGCAGTTTTTGTAATGTCAACAATAGCCAGTATTTTGAAACCTGGTGTACTTTGATTGACTACATGTACCTTGTGAAGTGAAAAAAAGTGTTATTCTTTGACAGAATAATTTCATTTTGAGTCAGATTTCCAGTGTTTTGGTAAAGTTAGTGTGTGCAGAGAAAGATGTGTTCTATTTTGAAATGAAGAGTTAGTATATATTTAACAAAATGTGTTTTTGCGAAGAAAATTATCCATTTGGCCCATTGTGTTTTGTAGGTGTGAGTCTGTGTTAAGAGTTTAGAAACTGTACAAACAATTACTACACTTTATTGTAATTTTCCAAATAATTAATACCACTGTCAAAAATATAGTGTAAAAAAGCCAACTATATTTTGAAAATGGATTATAAATATTTTTAGACTCCACTACATCAGATGTCAATCAAATGTAGGCCTATTTATTACATGTTCAGTTACAGTTGTTATTTTTAGTCATGTAGCCTAATGAATCATAAATATTAATAATCTGTTCCAGCTTAGTTTTCAGAAGATGTTTACCCAGCGCTGGCAACTAATTACCCAGATTTATGCAAACATTGATGAAATTATTTAATAATCACTTACACACATGTAGATGATTGTGATCATGCTCACATTTTCAGAAAATTATGGAAAATAATTTTATTAGGCATTTATGCAGAATGTAACAGTATGCTACAGTACCTCAAACTTTTGAAACAGCATTTATTATATATTATCTGGTAACACTTTACAATAAGGTTTCATTTGCTAACATAACATGAAATAACAATGAATAACACTTCTAGCATTTGTTAATCTTAGTTAATGTTAATTCAAACATTATCTATTAACATTAGTTAATGCACTCTGAACTAACATTTTTATGAACTAACATAACAAATGTTAATAAATGCTGAAAAAAAATTGCTCATTCATTCATGTTAACCTTATTGTAAAGTGATACCAATTATCTTAAGATATACATCATTGGGCCACATCCAAATATATATAATATAAATATAATATATATAATAATAATATATTAAATTGATTGATATTTGTTGCAAAGATATATAGAAACTCTAAATTGAATTGAATTGAATTTAGACTTTAAGAGTTATTTGTGATTAGGCAATCCATGATGTTTCGTTCTCTAGTGCCATCATTTACACACCGCGGAGAATTAAACAAACACCTGGAAGAAGACCAGATGCTGAAGGTCAGTTAATGATTAACTACTAAAAAACAGTGCATTATCACACAAGTTTTGCTGCTCTAATATAGTAGGCTAAATATGATTTGATGTTATGGTCAGTGATATTTTTTGCTGATATTTAGCACTCGTGTGCTGCAGTCTTCACATCGCTGCAGGTGGAGAATGAACTAGTAAAGCCAGAGAGGGAAAAAAATAGATATCACTTACAGTGTTATCTAATATGAGTGTGCTGTATTAATATGAATCATCTCTCAAAATAAGAATCACTTACAGCCTGCACAGATTTCCGCATTGCCTCCTCATTGGCTGTGGAGCGAACATGTATGTGGAAGACTGTGATCGCTCTGATATTTTCAGAAAATTATGGAACATTACACAATATATATAGGCTATTTATGCATCACTTTGTATATTCAATTCAATTCAATTCTATTCTATTCTACTGAAATTAGAGCGGAGTATTAAAATGTAAGAAATAACTATGAAATACAAGATATATTTATTATCATATGCACAGTAAAAAGACCACAGTTTTGACCACACAATTAATCTAAAATCAAAAATAAATAAAATAATAAATTGCATAAATATAATTTGCATTTAAGCATTTTCAGTAGTTGAACAATAGTATAATGTACCTTTCTGCTGGGGTGTTGAAGAGAATGCAGAGGTTGAAGGTGGTGAGGTTGGTGATGAGGATAATGATGTTGGTGATTGGTTGGTTGTAGGTGAGGTTGATGATGATGAAGAAGATGAAGGTGGTGAGGTTGGTAAAGGTGGTGATGGTGAAGATGATGGTGTGGATGATGAAGATGTTTGAGAAGTTGGAGATGAGGATGGTGAAGAAGATGCTAAGGTTGATGATAAAAAGGTAAATAAATATTAAAAACAGAATTAAATCCATGGTTGTAGTTATAGCATTCATTACAGTTTTTTTCAGTCGCTAACAAGCGTTTGTCCAACCAGTGTTCACATTTTCAAAACTCTAAACACAATTAGCACAGCATCAGTCTTTAGTGGCCATACCATTCACATATTTCTTGTATTTTTCACACAATATGCAGTCAGTGAACACATTTCCATAATGCTTACATTTTCTTAACAGACAAGCTATACCTCCCAACAAAATTATAGAGTGTTTTTGTAGTATTTACAAATGTTAACACACAACATCCCACAACAGCAAAAACAATATTCCAAACCTTAGATACAGTATGGACTGCATTTATTTACCCTTTACATGAAACTTTTACCATTTTTGTAAATTTCATGATTTTAGCAAAATGTGATTTTGATTGCTAGCAAAATGTGTTGCTTTTGAACAATGTCATGAAGAAACAAGCTTTTCGAGTCCATATGCATCTTCCTGTAATGATGCTGAAAATCCAGCTTTTCATCACAGGAATACTGTAAATTACATTTTACACATGACATACATATTTTTAAAAAGAAATCAGTTATTTCAAATTGTACTAATATTTTACAATATGAAAGTTTTTTTAAAAAAAAACTCTGCTTCTGCAATGATATCAGTTCAAAAACAATATATCAGTGAGAGAGTCAAGGAGCTACGACGACAATATGTCCAGATATAGTGTACTGTATATTCAATTCAATGTCCAGTTCTATAAGCTTTGCACTTTGCAAGTAGGTAACCTACACAGTAATATGTTACAGTACAGTATAGTATACAGTGATGATATGATTTACATAAACTTTGTTTTGAGAGTTATGGAATTGGAGGCCAACCAGGCCCCTCATGAATTCATATACATAGATGAGGCAGGATTCAATCTGGCCAAAAGGCGTCGACCTGGACAAAATGTAATGTTTTTGCTGTTGTTTTTTTGTTCAGAATGCTCTTGTGTGTTTCATGGATATTTTTCTACTGTACCTCCTGTAGTAAACAGTAAAGGAATAAAAACTGATTTGCTTTTTACTGGAATGTTTATGAATGTGAACAGTATGTACATGTGGACATACAGTTCCCAACCAAGAAATTTAGTGTAAAACGGTGGATTGCATGTTTTGCATGCAGATACCTGTAAAACTGAAACATAAAAGTCTATGCAGTTTTAGTAATGTCAACAATAGCCAGTATTTTGAAACCTGGTGTACTTTGATTGACTGCATGTACCTTGTGAAGTGAAAACAAGTGTTATTCTTTGACAGAATAATTTCATTTTGAGTCAGATTTCCAGTGTTTTGGTAAAGTTAGTGTGTGCACAGAGAAACATGTGTTCTGTTTTGAAATGAAGAGTTAGTGTATATTTAACAAAATGTGTTTTTGAGAAGACAATTAACCATTTGGCCAATTGTGTTTTGTAGGTGTGAGTCTGTGTTAAGAGTTTAGAAAAATTATCTGAAGTATGGGTAAGCGCTTGTTAGCGATTGAAAAAAACTGTAATTCATTTAGCAAATAAGTTGTCTAGCGTTTGTTTCAGAGAAGGACTAAACTGGGACTCTAGTGTGTTCATAGATACATTTGATCAGTTCTAATTAACTAGTTACTGATTAATGTGGAGATACTAGTGCCCTCTCAAACTTGCAAACACTTGTTACACTTGTTAAAAAGAAATGTTACAGATTTGTCTTTTTTTCAGGCACTGTTGAGCTGATTCTAGTGGATGCATATTTTATGTTAAGAGTAGTCTTACGTAGCTGGCATGTTTGATTGTAGTCAGTACAGCAGTCTCCACTTGTGACACAGAACTCATCACAGAAACAACCCTGTGTGCAACTGTCATTCCTGCCGAACACAGGGCTGAAAGATACAAGACATGAACACAGAAAGCTCATGTAACAAAGATGTGTATCCTGAGCTAATCTGGGACTTTCCTTTTCTAAAATTACATATCTGATTCTAAGATGGTTTTGGCTGTACAGCAGCTCTAGAAGAAAGTCACTGTCCAGCTTAAGTAAGTTTTTGATTGATTAACTTCCGTTATAAAAATCATTAGTTATTAAGTTAGGGGCTGCTTACACGACACCGTTTTAACTGAAAACAGAAAACTTTTAATGCGTTCTGGCTGTCCTGGCGTTTTGGTGGCCTGAGAATGCAAACTTTGAAATAGGTTTCAAAGTGCAGGTTTTAAAAACGAGTTTTGAAAACTATACCGTTATCATCTTCACGTAAACTTCAAAAACATGAATCTGTGAAAACGGTGATGGCATGCATGTCTATTACGCGTTTAGTCTACAGGCACATATGTGCGCGGGTGTGTAGTCTTTCTTTAAAAAGTGACATAGCCAATTACTTGCCAAAAAAGTTGCATGGCTGGTAAGTTAGTTTAATTGTATTGAGAAAGAATTTATTTATTTGCATTTTCTGAAGAGTTTTCAGATTCAGTATTTCTCAGCTTATGAAGCTCAAAGTTCAAAGCAAAGGGAGATATTTTCTTTTATAGAAATTGCTTTTTAAAGCAACACCAAGCAACTTTTGCTCTCGGGGTCCCCCTACAGTTGGGAAACACTATTGTCTTCTACTGCGGTTGTAAAATCTGTCATGGTAACACCAGGGGATACACCACGTGCATTTGTTGACAAGCCGATACCCCTAAACTCTGCAGAAGGAGTTCTCACGTCTTGGGCAGACCATAGATATCATATAAAGGCTAGATGTCTTAAGGCGGAGTCACTTCCGGCATCACCGGCGGCCATCTTAGGACAGGGCTCTGTGAATTAAGGTGAGTGAGCAGCACGCACACAAATCCTCTTATCTCGCTGAAATCTGGACGGATTTACAAACGGTTTGGTTTCTTACAAACGTTATTAACGTGGCTATAATTCTGAATGCTTAAACATTTTGAACATAATTATTCATATGTATGCAGTATAATACACATCTCTGACGTTTATAACAAACCAAACCGTTTGAAAATCGGTAGAAAATTGAGCAAGTTATGGTTATTTAAAAGTACATGCACCATGTTATGAGTGAGCGAGCACCCTGTCGTAAGATGGCCGCCGTGTGCGGATGTCGAGCTCCATTGGCCAGCAGCGCGGACGAGACATCTAGCCTTTATATGATATCTATGGGGCAGACTGCCTGCGTTGCGTGTGAAATGTCTTCATCCCAGGTACAGTGACATATATTTCAGCATGTCAAATTAATATAATTTCATGGGTTTTATTTTTTTCAAACGCCAAAAGATCGCGTAGCTCACTTTTACAAGCCAGCGTCATTATAGTAGCCTATTGGCTACTGTTTTACAGAATGCTAATTTAATTCAATGTTTGTGTGGTAGGTAATAGCCATATATCGTCAATATTATAATATCAAGCTACCATAGATGAATCTACAAAGTTGAAAAATCGATTTGCATTATAGCCTGAGGCAAGACACTTTCACAAGAAAAATAAATAAACAAACATGACTATCAGCCTGCAGTCATTAGGCTACTTAGCCTAAAAGATGATTTTGTCCGTCTAATCATGTATTATTTACTTGCAAGAATGTAGCTCCTACCAAACTTGTACACGCCGTTTAGACATAGGCTTAGTTCTGACTTTTTTTTGTCTGTTGCTGCTTTGGCCATGACAAAAACATATGCACGAAAGCCGGAAAACAAATGCTGGTTGGCCTCTCACGTCCAAATTTGAGGAGGTGGTGGGGGAAGTGACGTAGGCTATGCCGTAAAGCAGTCGAATTTTGTAGTTCTTTTTGTGCTCGGGTTACTACCCGAACCCCGAAGTTCCGTAGTGCCAGTAAAAGCGATACAGACCCATCAGGCTATGGCAGACGTGTCATTCAACCTATTGTAAGTCGATGTACCATCACAAGGGTCTTGGAAATATATTATGAAGGTTGAAAAGCTACATAGTGTTGCTTTAAGGACTACAACGCAAACCTGCGTTTGTGACATCACTAACATTAACATTTACATAAACCCTGACCCCGGGAACGAGATTTATACAATATCATGACAGAATATGCTAATCAATGACTAGAAGATAACTACACATAAGCTACATAAATTCATCAACTAACCATTCAGAAATGTCCTGTTGCTTCTACATGTTGTCACTTCTTCTTGAGTCTCTCCATCATTGTCTGACTCCGGTTTGAACATAAAAAGCTAAACGTTTTTGAAATGTTCAGTGAGTCTGTGTGAGGTAATTGAAACTGCAAAAACACAAGAGCTCTTGAAGCTCCGCCCTCTGTGCCGGGAGCAGCAGCTCATTTGCATTTAAAGGGACACACACAAAAACAGTGCATTTTTGCTCACCCTCAAAAAGTAACAATTCTAACATGCTATATATAAATATCTGTGGGGGTATTTTGAGCTAAAACTTCACATACACACTCTGGGGACATCAAAGACTTATTTTACATCTTGTGAAAAGGGCATTATACCACCCCTTTAAGTAAAACATGCAGAACACATCAACACTATCTAAATTTCTTAGTAAAATCTGACTAATCAAACTAATTTAAAAACTAAAAGATGTGTAATTTTGTACTGTAAATAAATGCACTTTAATTATTTAGAATCCAAAAGGATTTTATGACCATAGTACCAAAAAAACATATATTTATATAAATAAATATACATATATATAAAAAAATAATTTAAACCTTTAATACCTAAACCATGTGATTGATGGAATATGACTTAACATACTACTTAATGTTAATATACTTTACATACTATTAATACTTTTTCATATTTTAATATTGTGCATAAAAATAGAATACATCAATATTCAAGTCCGCTGCAAAATGTCCAATTTTAATAGTTTTGTCATATTTAAAAATGATTCTATAACTGAATTCTGAATTGGATATTTAAAAACTTTTTTTTATCCTTCTATACAAACTTCTCATACAAACAACCACAATACATATGTCACAAGTAATCACAAGAATAACACAAAATGATGGACCACTTGTTTTAAGTTCCTGCTAGTTTTTTTTTTTTTTTTTTTTTTTTTTTTTGCTTCTCATATAACTTTATCTGAAGCACACCATCTATCTTACCTGAAACCTGGTTTCTGTCATTTTGGACCAGGAACAATAAAAGAAGCCATTTGAGCAGAGCACATGAGACCTTCATCTTCCTGCTGAGTGTGTATAGTGGTTTCATTGTTTTTTGAGTCAAGCATTAGTTTAATACACACCCAGAAACCAGCAGAAGCATAATTTCCTTGTACTACCTAAGTTCAGCTATGGAAAATTAGGAATTTAACGTTCACAGGGGTTTTCCCATGCCTCTGAAGCAGAATACTAACTTAAAGGAGAAGAGTGCAAGAAAACTCTTCTACTGAACACTGCTGTAAAAATCATTTTTTATTTGTTATTTTTTTTATTTTTATTATTATTATTTTGATACCTGAATTTTATGTTCCTCACACAAAGCTATTGCATGCAATTATTGGACAAAAAACTTCCTCACGTAATAACCTAGAATACTGTCTAACACTTGATGGCTGCTCTGTCGAGTCTTCGTCATTGGTTAGGTATGGCGTCATTTTTTAGTCAAATGTCATGAGCGTGTAAGACATGCTCACGAGCACATTATGTTATTTCACGCGCGCAAAAATGAACCTTCAGCTGGCATGATAAAAGTACTCGCGCAAAAATTCAACAACCGAGAGGTGTACAGGTAGCTGCGAGCGAGCGCCTGGCATAATCTCATAGGTTAACTCTGCTTGTACAGTGGAATCCTGCTCGCGCTTTCTGCTCGCGGAGTGCTGTTTTGCTCGCGCAGTGGATTTCTGCTCGCTCAGCTGATTTCTGCTCGCTCGAGTCTACATGACTTTTGACAATTTGGGGGCGGAAACCAAGGAGGGCACTGACCCTCTTATGATTGGTCACTTTCATCATGGAAAATCTTGGGAAATCCTAACCCCGCCCACCTTCAGACGCAGCGCGAGTCACTCAGCTCGCTCTGCTACTCCGGCTATCTCTGTATATTTTAGACAACGAAATATGTGATAAAACACCTTACTATTTTCGTTTTCATTTAAAGAAATCTTAAACATGATAGCCACACAAATGTGGTTCATGCAACGCGTATTGATTATATTCACTGCACATAACGTTTGCCTATTAAAAACAAAACAAAATATAAAACACAAACCTGCCTCTTTTCGTTTTAAATATAATATAAAAACATTAAACATTTTAATATGGTCCAGGCAATATGTGCATTTGTACTAAACAACAGATTTTGCAGTAAACAACATTACAGTTTTTAAATTTTTAAATACAATTATTACAATTTAAAATGACAAAACTCAACCCAGTCTCTTTTTGTTAAATTTCAGTTTTATCAATATTAGCCATTATAAAAGTATAAGTAAAAGGTATAAGAAGCTATACAAATAAAGCAAACAATTCAGTCAAACACACAAAGTCAGCGCTCTAGTAAAACCATACAACGGTAATAGCTTATAAAGTTATGAAACTTCCCCTCAGCCAAAACGATTGGCCACAATGGCCAGGGAATAAATTATAGATTCACGAGACCAAAAATCGCCCGTTAGATATACACAAGACGAATTATATCTCATGTTTAACCACTACAGAGACCCCAGCGAAAGCGGCGAACGTCAGAAAGACTATAACCGAGGAAAGGCTGTTCCAGGCGGGGTACATGAGTGCCGAGCGCCCGGTCATCCTTGTATGGTTAGACAAGAGCGCTGACTATGTTTGACTGAATTGTTTGCTTTATTTGTAGCTTATAGCTTCTTATACCTTTTACTTATACTTTTATTATGGCTAATATTGATCAAACTGAAATTTAACAAAAAGAGACTGAGTTTTGTCATTTTAAATTGTAATAATTGTATTTAAAAATTTAAAAACTGTAATGTTGTTTACTGCAAAATCTGTTGTTTAGTACAAATGCACATATTGCTTGGACCATATTAAAATGTTTAATGTTTTTATATTATATTTAAAACGAAAAGAGGCAGGTTTGTGTTTTATATTTAGTTTTTTTTTTAATAGGCAAACGTTATGTGCAGTGAATATAATCAATACGCGTTGCATGAACCACATTTGTGTGGCTATCATGTTTAAGATTTCTTTAAATGAAAACGAAAAGAGTTAGTATGGTGTTTTATCACATATTTCGTTGTCTAAAATATACAGAGATAGCCGGAGTAGCAGAGCGAGCTGAGTGACTCGCGCTGCGTCTGAAGGTGGGCGGGGTTAGGATTTCCCAAGATTTTCCATGATGAAAGTGACCAATCATAAGAGGGTCAGTGCCCTCCTTGGTTTCCGCCCCCAAATTGTCAAAAGTCATGTAGACTCGAGCGAGCAGAAATCAGCTGAGCGAGCAGAAATCCACTGCGCGAGCAAAACAGCACTCCGCGAGCAGAAAGCGCGAGCAGGATTCCACTGTACAAGCAGAGTTAACCTATGAGATTATGCCAGGCGCTCGCTCGCAGCTACCTGTACACCTCTCGGTTGTTGAATTTGTGCGCGAGTACTTTTATCATGCCAGCTGAAGGTTCATTTTTGCGCGCGTGAAATAACATAATGTGCTCGTGAGCATGTCTTACACGCTCATGACATTTGACTAAAAAATGACGCCATAGTTAGGAACCTGGGTGTGCTCTTTGATACCAATCTTTCATTTGAAGTCACGTGTCTAGTATCTGTAAAAGCGCATTCTTCCATCTTAAAGATATATCTAAAATACGTCATATGCTCTCGTTGACAAATGCGGAACAATTAGTTCATGTGTTCATGACTTCATTATTGTAATGCTATTAGGCCTACGGGTGTTTACCCTGCACGCTTAATAAACAACTTACAGCTGGTCCAAAACGCAGCAGCTCGAGTGAGACACCCCTTGCTGCAGCCTGTAGCACGATGACGTAGCTGGATCAGATCCAATACGTACTGTTTGGTGGTGTGTTTTTGCAACGTCATAGACGCATGCGCAGTACCGATCTCTGGGTTATAATGCACATTCGCTGGTCTTAAGTGGCATGTATGCTCAATATTGTATTGAAATTATGTTCTAACCCAGGGGTGTCAAACTCAGTTCCTGGAGGGCCACTGTCCTGCAGAGTTTAGCTCCAACCAGCTCCAAAAACACCTGCCTGGAAGTTTCTAGTAATCCTGAAGACCTTGATTAGCTGGATCAGGTGTGTTTAATTAAGGTTGGAGCTAAACTCTGCAGGGTTGTGGCCCTCCAGGAACTGAGTTTGACACCCCTGTTCTAACCTGTGTAGTAGTAGTACTGATAAATAGTAACAAGTAATTATTGATGAATAAGTAATTATTTACACAAATGTGATGCTTAAGTTATCCTAGTTTCTCTCTATATACATGCAAAATAGTTAATTTACAACATTTTAAATCACATGATTTTAAAACTTGTGTGTATGTCCCTCCCAGCGGGAACGCTGCAAATGCTGCGGCACACATTACTGACCAACAGTTACTGCGCACTCCGGAGGCCCCGGTTGTTATTTTAGGGGATTTTAATCACTGTAAACTGGAACTGTCACTCCCAGGGTTTTTACAGTACATTAAATGTGGTACAAGAGAGGATTGAATCCTTGATAAGTGCTATTGCAATGTGAAAAATGCTTACGTGAGCAGGATTAAACCTCCGCTGTCAAACTCGGACCATAACGTAGTCCATCTCATTCCTACTTACAGAACTGTTCTCAAAAGCAGTAAACCACACCAAGACTGTAAAGGTCTGGACGAGTGGCAGCATAGAGTCCCTTAAAGGCTGTTTTCTCTCAACAGAGTGGAATATCTTTCATGAACTGGACGTAGATAAAGCGGCAGAGACAGTTACGGATTACATACAATTCTGTGTGGATAATGTTATACCTCAAAAAGAAATAACTGTATTTCCTAACAACAAACCATATATAACTAAGGAGGTAAAAGACTGCATCAATCGCAAGAAAATGGCATTTAAGAACCAGGACAGAGCACAACTGAAAATCGTGCAAACAGCTCTAGAGCTTAATCATTTGCTCAGGAAAGCCAGGAGGAGTCATAAAGAACTAATCGAACAGAGTTTTACAGAAATTAACTCAAAAAATCTATGGAACACGATGAAGAATTACAAATATGATGCCAGCTCAAAAACACATCAGTACTTCAGATGACCTGCAAAAAGCTAATAAACTGAATGACTTCTATCTGAGATTTGAATCTCGGAATTTTTCCTCTGAATGGAAGAATGATTCAGAGACAATTTCTGTCACAGAGCAGGATGTAAGGCTGGTGATAGAACCTCAGGAGGTAAGACTGCATTTTAAAAACGTATGTACTAAGAAGGCAACGGGGCCAGATGGAATATCATGACATGTGCAGATGAGCTGACACCTGCATGGTTCCCAATCTTTCAAAAATCAGTAGACTCACACGTCATACCCACCTTGTGGAAGAAATCAGTAATTACACCTGTACCTAAAAAACCATGCCCTAAGGCAGGGATGGGCAACTTCGGTCCTGGAGGGCCACTGTCCTACAGAGTTTAGCTTCAACCCTAATCAAACACACCTGAACAAGCTAATCAAGGTCCTCAGGATTACTAAATTACAAAAATTAATTACAGGCATTTTTTCCTTTGAAACATATGAATGTTAACCCTTTTATTCTCAACTGGTATCTTTCTTTTTTAACAAACCGTACTCAGCAGGTTAGAGTGAATAATGCTCTTACGGAGCCCAGGCCAATCAGCACTGGTGCCCCTCAGGGCTGTGTCAGCTCTCCAGCACTTTTTACATTGTATACTAACGACTGCACTAGACTCCATACTGACAATTATATTATAAAATTCTCTGATGATACGGCAATCCTCGGCCTTATGCATTATGGAGGTCAAAAACCATCTGCCCCCCCAAGAAAATTTATGAGCAGTCAGTTATCAGACAGGCACAAAAAAATAGTTTCCGATCCAACCCACATACTTCACCCAGAATTCGAGCTTTTACCCTCTGGCAGAAGATTCAGAGTTCCTAAATGCAGGCTAAACCACTATAAACACTTTTGCCAATGTCCATTAAGCTTATCAATACTAATATGTAGGCTATGTCATCATGCAATAAGTAGGTTATTGGGGTAATGTAATATGTTAGGGGTGAATGCATGGGCTGTTGGATTGTTCATTATGTCATTATGTAATGTTTAGGTTATGTGGAATGTGTCATCTGTGCAATTTGTAGGCTATTGGGGTGTGCAATATGTCAGTTGTGCAATCTGTAGGCCATTTGTACGGTGGCCGAGAGAGCTCAACGCGCTGCAACTGAAGAAAACACATGCAAATAGAAAAACACCTGCAAATTAAGAAAACATCTTCATCAGTTTCACAACACATGTGTGCTCCAAATACTCACAACACAACCAAATACAGAAGCGCGCTGCAAAAGTTCACAACACAAACAAATACAAAAACGCGCTGCAAATAGAACAGAACACAACGGAAATGTTTCCGGGGAACCCAATAAGTGACGGACCCGGCTGGGACGTGCTTACCATAGATATCATATAAAGGCTAGATGTCTCGTCCGCGCTGCTGGCCAATGGAGCTCGACATCCGCACACGGCGGCCATCTTACGACAGGGTGCTCGCTCACTCATAACATGGTGCATGTACTTTTAAATAACCATAACTTGCTCAATTTTCTACCGATTTTCAAACGGTTTGGTTTGTTATAAACGTCAGAGATGTAGCTATTATACTGCATACATATGAATAATTATGTTCAAAATGTTTAAGCATTCAGAATTATAGCCACGTTAATAACGTTTGTAAGAAACCAAACCGTTTGTAAATCTGTCCAGATTTCAGCGAGATAAGAGGATTTGTGTGCGTGCTGATCACTCACCTTAATTCACAGAGCCCTGTCCTAAGATGGCCGCCGGTGATGCCGGAAGTGACTCCGCCTTAAGACATCTAGCCTTTATATGATATCTATGGTGCTTACAGCTGTCTACTTTTATTACAGTTTTTCTCAGTCGCTTTGGTGCATTTCTCACATCACTATTTACATTTACACAACAGTTAGTTCAACCTCCACAACATTTAGTCATTTGTGCACATCATAGTAGCAGTTTCTCATTCCTTCCAACAAATTGCAAATGCTTTTGGACATGCATCAATTGCTTTCATACAACTCTCTGCAGTTTTATAACATTATCATTTGCTTATGTCATGTCAGTCAAAATTAACTATACTTGTGAATGCCGAATAGTCATTCCATATAAAACTAATAGTCCTCATTTCATTGCTTGAGTCATTACATACAAAAATGTTGAACTAGTTGTCAAAATCTGTCAAGTAAATTGTACACATTTTTTTAAATCTTTTTTTTTTTCCTGAAAATGATGATGGTAAGAATGAGGAAGTTGATGTAGCTGATAGTGAGGATTGTGCTGCCAGGGTTGTTGATGATGATGGTGGAAATTGTGAAACTGATGATGGTGTGGATGATGGTGATGAAGACGAAGAAGATAATGATGACAATGGTGGGACTGATAAAGATGGTGCTGAGGATGGTGGAGATGCTATTATTGAAGATGTTGTTGAGGATGATGATGCCAATGTCGTTAATGAAGATGGTGGGTATGATGATGGAGGTTGTGAGTTTGCTGATGATGGTAATAATGATGAAGGTGATGTAGAAGTTGCTGATAGTGAGGGCTTTGTTGCTGTTGATGATGGTGATGAAAATAGTGGGACTGATGAAAGTGATGCTGAAGATAAAGAAGATGGTGTGGATGATAATTTTGAAGACAAAGAAGAAGATGATGAGGACAACAGTGGGGCTGATGAAGATGGTGCTGAGGAAGGTGAAGATGGTGTAGATGATAATTTTGAAGACAAAGAAGAAGATGAGGACAACAGTGGGACTGATGAAGATGGTGCTGAGGAAGGTGAAGATAATGAAGATGGTGTAGGTGATAGCTTTGAGGATGTTGATGATGACGATGTTAATGTTGGTGATGAAGATGGTGGGGAAGATGATGAAGGCTGTAAATTTGCTGATGATGGTAAAGATGGGGAAGATGATGTAGAGGTTGCTATAAGTGTGGGCTGTGCTGCTGGGGTTGATGATGATGATGATGACAATAGTGGGACTGATGAAGATTGGTGCTGAAGATGGTGGAGATGATAGTACTACAGATGTTGATGATGATAATGATGTCAATGTTGGTGATGAATGCTGTGAATTTGTTGATGATGGTAAGGATGAGGAAGATGATGATAAAGAAAATGAGGAAGATGATGAGAGCATTGGTGATGAAAATGGTGTGAATGTTGGTGATCGTGAAGATGGTGATGGAGTTTGTGGTAATGATGTTGATGATACTGATGAAGATGGTGAGGATGATAAAGGTTGTGTTGAGATTGATGATGATGGTGTGGATGATAATGCTGATTCTGCTGAGGTAAGCAAAGATGAAGAGGGTCTGATTGATCTAGATGGTGAGGATGTTGAAGATGGTGCCATGGATGTGGAGGATGACTGTGGTGTCTGTGATGATGGTGAAGCTGGTGTTGAAGATTGTTGTGATGTTGGAAATAGTGGCAAGGCTGTTGATCCTGTTGGTAAAGAGAATGATTGCATAGACGTTGAGATTGATGGTGAATCGGGACAGATGTGAATAATAATACATTATGTATTAATCTGATGCAGTCTGATTCATCATCATTAAAAAAAATGGAGGTCGACTCTCCAGCTATCTGTGAACAAAATTACAGTACTGTCTTCAGGAGATATTTGAATGTACAGTATGAAAGATGGATAGCCGCTTGCTTTAAACCTGACACAAAGAGTGTACCAACCTCTGATGGCTTCCATTTCCAGGGCTGCAGTCAGCAGATTTGAGGGTCTGCATGAGGAAGTATCTTCAGTGCTTAAGTCCAGTATGCTCACATTGAAATGTTCTTAACAATATAAAAGTGATTCTTATGATTACTCTATAAAAATCATTAAAACTTTCACAGCAAAAAGACATTTGTGCCAAAACCTGAAGGGGGACATTTTAACAATTACTAATTTATTAATTACACTACAAAGTCTTTAACATGCTAAAAAAGTAAGAACTGAGTATGAAAAGACGACTGAAGACATGTGCACTCCTGGGCAGAAAAAAAAGGCTAAACACTAAACTTTTAATTGTCTTAACCACAAATTATTGGTCCGGAAATTAGCAAAATTTAGGCAAATGGACTACTGCATATGCTAGAGAGATGGCGTCCACTATGCATCTAGATAGTCTCTCCTTCATGACCGGAGCGCCCCTTGGTGCGGCCACCAAAGCTAACAAAGAGCTGTTCTGATTGCCTGAACGGCGCAGAACGCTCCGGGTAAATTTTTAGTGCTCTGACAGAAAAGAGTAAATTAGCCTCCCCATCGTTCTCCGAGATTGGAAGTGTTGATAATGTAATGACCTGCGCTCTGAACGGAGTTGAGAGCACCTTAGGTACATATCCATGCCTTGGTTTGAGTGTAACTTGGAGTCACCAATCCCAAATTCCAAGCGGGAAGGGCTCACAGAGAGTGCCTGCAAATCAGCGTCAGCAGGAAAGCAGTTTTCAGCGAAAGTGGCTTAAGATCAGCCGACTGCAGCGGCTTGAATGGGGGACCCTTCAGGACCCCAAGGACCGTGGAGAGGTCCCAAGCCGGTATAGAAGGGGGCCTGGGAGGGTTCATCCTCCTGGCTCCCTTGAGGAAACGAGTGACGAGGTTGTTCCGCCCCAGTGAATGGCGAGCCACAGGAGCATGATAGGCTGCTATGGCTGTCACATATACTTTGAGCGTGGATGGAAAAGCGACCCGCATCCAAAAGCGATTCTGAGGCCACCCCGGGCGATTAATGTAAGACACCACTGACATATTGTCAGTGCGGACTAAGACGTGGTGTCCTCTGAGGTCTGGCAGAAGCGCATTCAGGACTAGACAAACTGCTCTCATTTCTAGGCAGTTGATATGTAAGCTCTTCTCCGGGCTCGACCAGAGACAGGAGACAGGCTTGCCCTCGTGCAGTGCCCACCAACCTTGTTTGGAGGCATCTGTGAAAATCACTTTCCTCCTGGAGGCCACACCCATTATCACGACCGACTGGTACCAGTTTTGGGCTTTCCATGGAACCAGGGCTCTTATGCAGCCGTGGTTCACCGTAACGTGCAGGCGGCCTGACCGCCACGCATGGGCTTGTAAGGGTGGAATTCCTGCAGTGGTTCAGTCTGCAAGACTGCCGAATGACTAAAGAAAAGTTGTCAGCAAGATGGTAGAAAACTGTACATTTCTTGTCGATTCCACCCACTGCCACTTACACCAACGACGGAAATAAGCGCAGTAACAATAGCTTAATATGTGGGAGAGCATTGCTATAGAGAGTGACAATATTGTATTGCAATATGTAGCACTTCAAAGTCAATACCAAATCAAAACTAGTTAGCACATTATTTGTAATTGAAACGGTTTAATGACAAAATATGTTTATAATTTAATGACACTAAACATAGTTAAAAAATAGATGTATGAGATGATGATAACTTATACCATTAATCTTACCCAGCATGGAAATGTTACCTGAGTGATAGATAGAAAGAGAGAGAGAGAGAGAGAGAGAGAGAGTAAGAGGAAAGAGAAAGAAAGGGACCCAGAGAAGAAGAGAGCCAGAGCGTCAAAAGAGACAGAACAACAGATTAAATCTTCTTTTATCCTTTCCTGACCATGTGACTAAAACCCAGATGTGAGACATTCAAATTGACCAATAAGATAATTACACTTCCCCTACTGTACTAAAGGTGTGACAATTAATCGACCCCCAAAGTACAAACTAGTGTTGTCACGATACTAGAATTTCTAACTTCGATACGATACCTTGAAAAATATCGATATTCGATACCATTTTCGATACCACGGAGAATTATATTGCCACAATATTAAGGGGGTATTTTTTTATTTATTTAAAGCTAAATATAACAAGTCTAGAACATGACAATGAGGTATATTTTACATGAACAAAAATGTCCTGAGGTAGTGCATTTGTTCAAAAGCACAAATGCTGGTTAAAGGGATAGTTCACCCAAAAATGAAAATTCTGTCATCATTTACTCACCCTCAAGTTGTTTCAAACATGTATGAATTTCTTTTTTCTGCTGAACACAAAAGAAGATATTTTGAAAAATGTCTGTAACCAAACAGTTGATGGACCCCATTGACTTCCATAGTAGGGAAAAAAATACGATGAACAGATTTAAACGCAAACGTACGTGCATCACACGCGCCACAATGCTCAATGGATCGACATGAAGTCAAGTCACCTTTATTTATATAGCGCTTTTAACAATACAGATTGTGTCAAATCACTTAACAGTATCAAATTGGAGAATAAAGTGTCAGTAATGTATAATAATAAGATTAAACATTCAATTTTCAGTTAAAGGCATTTATTGAATTCAGAGATGTCATTGTCTAGCTCAGTTTAGTTTAATTAGTATCTGTGTAATCAAATTGATGATAATCGCTAATGAAGGCAAACTGCAGAATTAAATATTTTTTTGAATAAAGTTAAATAAGCACATTTGACCACAGTTAAAATATTTACTTGTCTAAGATTCCTCAGTCAGATTATATTAACTTTAAGAATTACGGTGAAAAAAACGAGACAACACACACTCATATCAACAACAATTCTAGGCCATCTTGGTTAATATTTCAGAAATCTTAAAATGAGAAGAGTTACCAACCTCTCGAAATTATTTATATAGGCCCCGATCACAACTAACGCATTTTTCAGGTTCGAAAACAGAACGAACCATCACACAGAACGAGCAGTGCGCCGCGTTTTTTATGTTGCTAGGCAACCACTGAAACAACTGTCCTGTCAGTCAAGTAAACGTCAATTCAGCCTTTTATTAACTTTATTTACTTTCTGTTAACATTGTGGTAGTTACGGTTAGTGAAGTCGTTAAGCTCCTGGTAACCCGCGAGAGCACCACAAGTTTATCCTCCATCATCGCACTCTCCGGGCATTCTAGCTTTCATCACTAAAACGGAAGGCCCGCGAGGCGCATAAACAGCGCGCAGAACGCTCACTGGAAACCAATTGAAAATAGACGCCTCTCACTGCAAAAAAAAAACCTGGCCCCATTCACTTCACTTTTGCTATTTAACCAGAGCGAATGAGACGAGTGCGCGTGTGCTGTTTGTCAACGCGCCTTTGGAGAGAAGTGAAAGTGACAGCTCGGCTAGTATCGATACTTCGGGAAATTAGTATTGGTATCGTCCAGATATTTCAGTATCGATATTTATCGAAATATCGATATTTTTGACAACACTAGTACAAACATATTGGCCTACAGGCCTAGATCACTATCAGAAACCTCTGTGCCTTTAGGAACTCCAAATGGTCCTTGTGGTCGAAAGAGGGGGTGGAAACAGTAAAGCAAATATCTTTGTTCATTTAAAATATCTTGGATTATTTTCAATCCTACAGCTGGCACACGGCGCTTTAGCCAGTGCTGAAGGGGGCGCATGTGCAGTAATCCCAGGTGGAGTACTGGCGAAGCCGAGGCCATGAGACCGAGAAGCCTCTGAAATTTCCTGAGGGTCGAGCTCGCACCCACTCTGACGGAGGCTATCAGCTGTTGGATAGAGAGAATGCGCTCTGGTGTAAGTCGAGCTCTCATCCGTTTTGAGTCAATAACTGTGCCCAGAAAGGTTACGTTCTGGCTGGGTAACAGTTTGCTCTTGGGAAAATTGATCCTGAACCCCAGGCATTCCAAATGGCTGAGAAGCAAAGATCTGTGTGCCAATAATTCGGTCTTCGACTGAGGCTAAATGAGCCAGTCGTCGAGATAATTCAGCACGCGCACGTTGCCTCAGGGGAGAAAGCGCTGCGTCCATGCACTTCGTGAATATACGGGGTGCTAGGGACAGACCGAACGGTAGGACCGTGTATTGATAAGCCTGCCCCTCAAAGGTGAATCTCAAGAATGGCCTGTGATGGGGCGTTATCTGAATATGAAAGGAACCGTCTTTCAGATCCACTGTAAAGAACCAATCCCGCGGGCGAACTTGCGCGAGGATTTGTTTGGTAGTTAGCATTCTGAATGGCTGTATAATGAGGGCTTTGTTCAGATGTCTTAAGTCTAAAATGGGGCTGGTGCCGCCGTCCTTTTGTGGTACAAGGAAGTAGCAACTGTAAAACCCTGAGAGACCCTGACTCATGAGAGAGAGAGCAGTTTTAGTGTGGTTTGATTCCAGCCATGAAAAACGCACTTGTTGTGTCTGAGTCACAGAGAGGGCTATATTCTGGGTTCAGTACAACTTAAGCTCTATGGACCATCTCTGTTACCAGGGACAAAACATTTTAACTCGTCTAACTTGTCTAAACTAATAATGTGTTTTTAGTAATGCACTTAATGAGACATCTATTGGGAGAGAGTCTGCAACAGAATAAATGTTACAATAGACATTTATTTGAAAGTTAGATCCGATATTTCAACTCCTGCCTTGACCATGTAACTTAAAATCTGAAGTTAATCTGCCTAGAGCAGGGATGGGCAAACTCTGTCCTGGAGGAGAGTTTAGCTCCAACCCTGATCAAACTCACATGCCTGTAGCATTTTATCAATCTTGAAGACATTGATTAGCTGGTTCAGGTGTGTTTGATCAGGGTTAAAGCTGAACTCTGCAGATGTTTACTTCATCCCAATTACAAGCAATATAAACAGCATATATGGTTAATATTTTCCCTTTACCTTTGTTAGATCACATTAAAGAATTGCAACCCTGTGTGGGAACGGCAGGGGTAGAAACAAAACTCACTTTTGCACTCACACTCTCACACTTACACACAATCTCTCTCTCACATGCACGCACACATTCACGCATGTACACACACACACACACACACACACACACACACACACACACACACACACACACACACACACTCACTTGGATATGTAGTTTACAGGGACTCTCCATAGGCGTAATGGGTTTTCTAATGTACAAACTGTATAATCTATCCCCCTATACTAACCCTACCCCTAAACCTACCAATCAATTTGAAATGAATTTCAAAAAACACCATTTAGTATGTTTTTTTAAGCCGTTTGGTTTATGAGGACACAGGATTATACACGTTGTAATACCCATGTCATTATACACATTTGTGTCCTCATAAACCATGTACAAGAACACACACACACACACACACACACACACACACACACACACACACACACACACACACACAATAACAGCAAGCCCTGACAGGAGGAGGACTGACAGGAGGAGCCCTGAAAATGTGTTCTGATATATGTTCTTCACAGAAAATGAGCCAAGGCCAATGAGTCTGAGGTTGAAAAAATTATTTATCATATCATTTTTCTTTTGATGAAAAATGAAAACGGGTCCTACAGACCTGAACACCATACAAGAATTTCATGTACTTCAACCCTCTATTTAGTTTACTGTATTTATTACACACTATCACTCTCCAGAGGCTGTTATGGGGTAATAAAAATGTTTATTTTTTGCTATATATGCATATATATATGTTAAAGGTCCCATGACATGAAAATGTCACTTTATGAGTTTTTTTTTTAACATTAATTTGAGTTCCCCTAGCCTGCCTATGGTCCCCCAGTGGCTAGACGTTTTGATGGGTGTAAGCCAAGCCCTGGGTATTTTTGAGAAAATGAAAGCTCAGACGGGCGAATCTAGAAATCTTCCCCTTATGTCGTCATAAGGGGAAAGGTCACCTCCCCTTTCTCTTCTTTGCCCGCAAAGAGAATTTGTCCCGTCCATGAGAAAATATATTTTTCTCGTATAGCACGATATTGGTTTTTCCTCGAGAGACATCATGGCTTGCAAACGAGCGAAGCATGGCAGTTGCTCAGTGTTTGGATGTACAAATGAACACAAAAGTATTTTTTTTAGTTCCTTCATCCGAGCCTCTGAAGAACCAGTGGGTTATGTGAATTTCAATACTGTTTATGCATCAGTAAATCAAGCCAGTGACTAAACGATCAACTTCACATCGTTTCTCTTAGTAGGATGAAAATAATCTTACTTAAATTGTGATTAAAATATATACAGAAAGCGATCAAAGAACAATCACTTTCCAGTCGCCCAAGCTGTCAATCACAGCGCGAGTTTATCTGGACACTTGCAAAAACTCTTTATGAAATCAATGACGCTGTTACACTGCACAACGAAGCTCTTACTGTACTTACCTCATGTTTGCATTGGTGAAAGCATTAGTGAGAGTGCAGAAACTGCGTTTCAATGATAAGATCTTCATTCACGCGATCAACAGGCTGTCATCTGCTCAGTGCTCATCACTGCAACCTTTTATGTGATGGGAATAGATCTAAATACTTAAAAAACTTCTCACGATTCGTTAATATTGATAGCTGTAATAATAAAAACGTATAATAGCTGTAATAGTAAAAGTTTTCCAGATAGTTCCACATGTAATGCCAGATATTTCATATGCAGGATAGTGGCCCTCCAGGACCGAGTTTGCCCATCCCTGGCCAGGCTAAGGTGCTTTCGCACCAGGTAGTTCTAGCAACTAGAGCTCTAGTGTGTTCAGTTCAGTCTTAGAATGTTTCAGCTAGTCGTTAAGTGTGTCGCGGGCATTAGACCCTGCTCTGAAGCAGGAGCTAATTTAGTTCCTCCAAAAGCTTTTGTCAGGACTATGAAAACGTTCCTCCAGTGCGGAAGTCCCTGTTGTCCCACTGCTGAAAGGATAATTTAGACAATTATTATTTTACAATTTAGTTCAACATGAATAATTAATAATTAAGGTTTTTTTTCAGACCTGGAGATCGTTTGCTTTTTTATAAAAAAAAAAAAAAAAGAAGGAATTACAACTGTTACAATTTTGCAGGTTTCTTCTTGGTTCAATTTAATTTCAAAAGGCAACATAAACGGGTCAAAATTGTATTCGATTGGAATCTGATCTAAATGAATAACTGTCCACACTGTGTATCGAAACTTCAGATCTGATTTGTGTCTTGTGTGTGGTATCTCAGGAGTTATTAAACAGCAAAGAAGCACACGAGACAGGAGTAGCAAACTTCATCCATCTTGTTTACTCATTTTACTTCCGTTCTCAAACATTACGTCATTACACAAGGGTTAAGTCAACACAATTTCACTTATGAACACCTTAGCTCTCTTTTGTTTTCCTGAATATCTGAGTTGGTTTCCATGGTAAATGACTTTGCTTTGGTAGGACCACGCCAAAAACAACATGGATGGAAGACACCTCATAACTGGACCACAGAGATGTCTCCATCATATTATAAACTTTCAGCATGACCTGTACATCGACAACAACACAATGCAACCTTGCTTCTGCTACGACATCTGACGTGTTTTATGTGGCGTGAGAAAGTGACATATAGGGAGAAAAATTATGCAAAATCCGATCAGAGCGATCAGAATGAAACAGATTTCAGGAAATAAGATTTGAATAGGACTACAAACCACATGAAAGTAGCTTGGAGCAGATTTGTAAAAAATCGGATTTCATGTGATTTTTTTTATTTTTTACATTTTTTACACTTGCTAAATATGATCGTATTCCCATTGGATATGCCAACGCATTCTCATCCTAGGGCGTCATATACTGACGCTTTTGACATTTCGTCTACATCCAATGCACATGGCACCCTTTAGCGTCAATATGACACGCACAGAGCTTTGTTCGGTTATGGGTAGGTTTAGGTCTGGGATAGGGTTAGACCGCTAGGAGGCACCTTCTGGCCCATATCTATCAGCATCTCATATTGACGCTAAAGGGTGCCATGTGCGTTGGATGTAGACGAAATGTCAAAAGCGTCAGTATATAACGCCTTGGGATGAGATCGGGCTGGATATGCACAGCAGATGGATGGATAGGAAACAGCAGGAATCAAGGCTTCATCGGGACAGCATTCTTACCATCTACCTATTTCAGAGAAAAGCCGTTAGGTGGCATTTTAAAACGTACAGGCGCCAGCCTCTACTTTGCAATCTTTGTTTCAGGTTAATCCATGATTCATTTTGAGAGACATTAGTATAACAAACACTTGCTGTTTTTCACGGAACTTATGTTATTGCCCATCAAACACTGTGATAAAGCCTAGTTCATTGGGTCGGATTGCTAACCAAACCTAAACTAACCAAACTAAGGGAGAAAACGCACCAGGTTCTGAAACAAGCTCTCCAAACGAGGGATGTGAAATCGCAGTAAATGCTTAAATCAGCTTAAAAAGTAAGTAAATTAGTTTAAAATATGTGCTAAACATTTTTGCTTTGAATCTTAGAATGTTTTGCCTCATTTTTATTACAAACTGGAGATGAGTCAAAATTGTTTATAAAGCCTAACTTGAATTCCTTACAAAAGGAATTGCATATAGATGAAATGGTACGGTGAAATTTATTGCATCCTTGTGTTTCCTCTTTGCAGGCCCTTCCTGAGTTTGACTTCTCGGCACACAAATACTTCCCTGTAGTCAAGATCATTTGAGATCAGCCATGTTTCCAGGAACTCTTCTCGTTTACATGAACTGTCACCACAGTCGCAGAGTAAGTTAATATTCATAACTGTAATTGTATAGTTAAAGCCCCTGCTGCAGTTTCAGGAATTTCTTCGCTGTATTCTTGCTTTTTGCTCGCAGGTTTCTCTATAGAGCTCCCCCTACAGTTTCGGAATAGTTATTTGACAACACTGTCGAAAAACTCGTTAGGGACTCTCAGATACCAGAGGCTAGTAGAACAACGACATCAAAGCAAATGGGACATTCTTTAAAACGTCTTCTTCATTCGGGTTCGAACAGCGTGAGGGAGCGCAATAATGACAGAATTTTAGCAGATTTTTTTGCCGTAAAGCAATTCGTTACATCGTGAGACCTGATATCACGCAATACTTCCTGACGCTGTGGCCGGCGGTCCGCCGGCTCAAAGTTGCAAGGGTGGTTTTTCCGCTCACAGGCGATGGGGGGTGAGAGACGACCACCATTCAACCCGAAAAAAGTAATATAACCATTCCAATGACTCCGAAGCTGTTCAGTTAAGGTAAAAAACCTGCATAGTTCACCTTTAATACACATGAACTCTAGTTTGAACAGCTCACAACTAATGTTTTTTTGTTTGGTTGATAGTATCATATTAAATTGGAGAAAAAAAAAAAAATTTTAGTGGCAATTCAGAATTAACCCTCCCTTCATTTATCAGGTTCAGGTTTGACGAGGTGCGCACAAAGTACAAAACATTCAAAGTGTGAGATCGTGTCTATATCTTGCTGTCCAAAAATGCTCAAATCTCCACGCCAGGAATATTAGATCCAGTTTCTTTACCAGATCCCATCAGAAGACATTTGTTTTGTCTGATTCCCAAAAACAGTTAGCAGCAAGTGTTATCTGAAAGCCAAAATCTGTTAACAAACCTGTATTTTGTCTGGATCCCGAAACTGTAGGTTTACAGAGGAGGCTGTGAAATAAAAGGAAGCCGGAGACAAAGTGATGATAAAAAAGGATCAGGGTTTATTGAATAAGCTTAGTTGCATATATTTCAAAGCTCAGACTTCATCCCTACTTCATCTGGACTGCATCTAAACAGCACAAATCCAACATAGATGTATGAATGCTGTTTTGAAGCTAAATACGTAAGGATCTAAGAATCCTTGGATCCTTCAAGAGACATGGGTTTCTGACTGTATCTCAACTTGATGTTTTTATTGCACTGAGTCAGTAACAATTGGATAAAAATACATTTATGTATGTGAGAGATGGCGATCTTTATAAAACGATTTCATGTCCATAAAACGTTTGGTCAAACTCTGTGGAATTAAAGCTTTTGTGATTTCCACATTTGTGTTCTTTAGGAATTCTTTAGGAATTTCCCAGTGTTGAATTGTTCCGAGTATATATCCTAGGATAAAATAATATTTTGTTTGTTTTTTATTGTTGCTCATTGCAACATTGTCCATTATTTTTCCAAGTTTCATAAGTAAATGCAATTAGTTTTCTTCTGACAGCTGAAAATGCTGAGGTGCGCCACACATTGTTTTCTGAAGGAATTTGCGAACAGCGACAGAGTGAACCTGACAGAGTGAATAACTTGTATTTAAAAATGCCTGCATGTTATTACTAGAGATGCAACAATTGCCATTTTCTTGGCCAAATCCGATTTCTGATTTTTTTTGTAAATGACCTGCCGATAACGATTTTTGCCGATTCTGATTTTCTTTCTAGCAACTATAATTGACAGCATATACAAACAAAAATCTACATTTCTTCAATGCAAATTTTTATTTTCATAAAAAACAAAACAAAACAAAAACACAAAAAAAGTCAGTAATAAAATAAGAACAAATGGACAAATTGCAAACACCTGCAGTTCACAGTACATAAACTGCACCTCCAGTACATAGTATGGGTTCTCTTCTACAAAAGATAAGACAGACAGACAAAGGTCGTTTATAGCCTACCAAGAACGCAGACTTCGGACTTGCCAAGTTCGACTCAGTAGAACGAACTAAAAAGAGACAGGGTTGTGTTTTAATAATTTTATTATACATGTAGCCTACATAGAGTGAAGAGAATGTAGATAAATATTTTAAATATATAAAATAAAATGACAAAACGCTTTTTGTTAAATGTCAGTTTTAATGATCAATAATAGCCATTACAAAAGTATAAGTAGTCTAAAAGGTATAAGAAGCTATACAATAAGAAATAAAGCAAACGATTCAAAACATAAGTCACCTCTGTAGTAGGCTACAACGTTAGAGTTAACGTAAATAGCCTAAATATATAAAGTTATGAAACTTCACTTTGCCCTCAAACAAAAGATTTGCAAGGGAACAAATTATAGATTAAAAGAGACCAAAGATCACCTGTTAGATATTCACAAGAACGAATTATATCTCGAGACTAGTCTATACAAGTTATAGAGACTAGGATTGTCAGAAGGGGGGAAATCGGCCCAAAATCAGCCCGATTATCTTTTGGTGTGTACCCAGCATAAGTAGGACAATACCCGGACAACCCTTCTGTGTTAAAATGAACAAAAACTTACTCAAAAAAAGAACCTTCTATATATTTCATGTATTGATGAGGAGTAAGAAGGGAAAGAAAGAAAAATATATAAAAATGAGACATTGGAGGGAGGGGGAAAAAAACTGTCCATGGAACTGGTAACTGTTCAGCACCTCCCTGAGTCACGTTATATAACATAACAGTTTGAACAAATTAGTTATTTCCTTCTTTTTCCCCTTTACTATGAACACTGAAATTTTATGATGATTGTCAGCTGTCTTCAAGGGAGAAATCTGTTTTCACTCCTTTCTCTCTTCTGCTGTTTGTTTTTGGTCTCTAAAAGAATAAATTCATCAGATCTCCATTTTTCCATATTTTGGTCGAATCTGGATCCCATCCACATACGCCTACACTCCCACAAAGTAGGTTGTAACAAAGTAGGTTGTATAAGTTTAACGCGGAAGTGGTGCAGGTATTAGACGCTTTTAGTTTCTCTTTCTCGAATGCAGTCAGACAAAGACGGAGAGATTCTGACAAAAACAATCTGAGACATATGTGAGTAAGGTAATTATAAATCAAATGACATGATATTCTTTTATTTGTTCTAAATCTTATTCTAATGACAGAAGGAAAAATAAATAAATAAAAGTAGAAATAAATAAATAACTTCAGAAATAATAGTAAAAATAAATACATTTTGGTTATATAAATGGCTATTTCTGTATTTTTATATGCATTTATTTGTTTATTTATTTATGCATTTCTATATGTATTTATTTTATGTATTTATACATTTATTATATTGTAAATGCCAAACCAGCAGAGGGAGCCCTCACCTGAGTACTGACTGTGTTCCACTCCCTCTGCTTCTTCTGCACTCATTTCCTGTTTGACTGCTATTTAACCAGAGACCATACTTGTACCAGAGCCCGTCTACGGAGAGCCTGCCCACTCCCTATTAAGTCCTATTGTACCGAATTTTGGTTGTAGTTCCACCAGAGTTCCACTGGGGGCGATCACCCATGAGTGCAGAATGAATGGGAGTCTATGGGGCTAGACAGCTAAATTTGTCTCTTTCACCCGATTGCCGTTGAGAAATCTCAGATTTGATTATAGGTTTTCCAAGTTCAACATGGGTTATAGGTCGAAAGTTGAATGAACGAGTACCTACAGTATGTCCTTTCGATTTCTTACAGGTTGAGTTGTTGTTGCCCATAACACACTAGCATTCTGCTAATGAACGCTGATTGGTCAGTGAAGGACTGATTACGACCAGAGATACTGCTTGATGGCATCGTGGCATCCGAAGCGGGACCAGAAACAAACAAAACAAAAACTCTTCTAGCACGTGTATTTACCTGTGTCAGCTGTGTTGTCGATGCCTCGAGTGAAAAGAAAGTGCAGAGTGTGAACGCAACAGAGTGACTGAAGGATTGCAGTTAAGCAGTATCTCTGGTCGTACGATGTGTATGACGTCATTAGCCGCGTTTCCACTGTCGGGCCAGGGCCGGGTCGTGCTAGTGCGTGCCAGGGCCAGTCGCGTTTCCACTGTCACTTCCGGGGCTGGATCGGGGCTTACTCGAGGCCAACGGCCAGGATTTCTGGCCCGTCGAATACCTTGGGCCAAAGCGGGCCAGCTCGGGCTAGAGGAGTGGTTACCAACAGAGGAGGAGTTTACCAGCGCCGGATGATTCTGTCAGCATTAAAGACTTAAAAATAAAATAATTTAACTCGCGTTCATGTTTGAATGCCTTATTCTGTTTGTGATGCAAAAGACTATACGCGCTAACCGTTACCATAGTAAACATAGTAAGATACGCATAGTAAAAAAAAACATAGCGAACGCTTGAAGAAATCAGACCAATCTTAAAGGCTATGACAGTCATGTTTTTATTTTATCTGTCATAGCCTACGTCTCGTCTCTTTAAACCGGACTATCATAAAATAAAGTAACTTTTTTTTCGGGAGCTTCCTCTGTTTCTCTGACTGAAAATATCTGTATGGGAGTCGAGAGATTGCTAAAGCTCCTCAGGTCGTGGCATATATTTGTAGAAATTATCATTTTTTTCTAAATGTGATGTAAATATGATAAAGAAACAGACGCGACTGAAAAAGTGTGTCCTCTTTCTTTTGTGAAATAGACCTAACGGTAATTTATTTCTGAGTGACTATGTGCAATTTTGACATGAATTAATTCATTATGATCAATGTATCACTTTTTATTGTAAATCTGTGGTAAAGCATCGATGCTTGGGTTTTAAATATTCAAGTAAACAAACAAACAAAAAATGCTAGCAAACGGCCGCTTTTATCGTGTTTGTTTTCAACGCTGTTTCCAGTGATTTCTGATTAGATTTCTGATAAAACTTCCATTTGTTGGTGAAAGGATGGGTTAGTGTGACGTTGTTCCAGAGAGGCGTGTTACGGGCGTGTTTTAGTGAAGCGCTGTGGAGCTTCTGGCCCGACAGTGGAAACGCAGGCCCGGTGCTATTGGCCCGAGGCTATTAGCCCGGCACGGCCCGTTTAAAGCCCTGGCCCGGCCCTGGCCCGGCCCTGGCCCAACAGTGGAAACGCGGCTATTGACACTTTAAAAGACTTTTTAAAGCAAATAAGTGACTCTAAAAAATCTAACACCCAGCAATGTGTAATTTCCTTGCATCTCCTTTCGAATACAACATTCAAATTACTAAACAAAAAATTATATCCTGAGAAAAGTGGATTTTGATGTGTATAGCGCCATAGACCTCCATTCATTCTGCACTCGTCCTGTGAGCGCCCTCATATGGAGCCAGAGTGGAACTGCAACCAGTTCAGAAGCCGGAAGTTTACTGAGAGTGAAACTTCTCCCCTTATTAGACATTCTCTGCTTGTACTCATTGCGAAGTATTGCCAGTTTACCTGCCTTACCAAGCGTTATTTCCTGTTTACCCTGCCTGTCTACTGTGTATGATTCTGCCTGGTTCTCTGTTTCTCGATTTTCTGGATTATCCCCTTTGTTTTGGTTGCCTGATCGGACTGATGTTTTTGCTTGGACCTATTGCCTGCCTACTCACTCTTGCCTTTTGGAATTCCCCTTGGTATGTTGAAAGATCTGACTGCTGCCTTGGTTTTGACCCTCTGCCTGCCTTATCGTATTTGTTTGTGGAAACTGTCTTTAATAAACTTCCGCACATGGATTCTTACTCAGCCTCAGCGTCCTCGTTACATATATTTATGTATTTATTTATATATTTATATATGTATTTATTTCTACATTTATTTATTTCTACATTTATTTATTTCTGTATTTCCACATTTCTACATTTATTTATTTCTGTATTTCTACATTTCTACATTTATTTTTCCCTGCGGCCTGTATGCTAATTGACCTATGACTAAGCCACGCCCCCAAACGCGATGAGCCAATCACAGTGCGCATAGCTAACCCAATACACTCGGACATTCTCTGCTTCCACGTCCATTGAAATGCATTGCAGTTAGTCAGTTTTCATTCGTTTTTATGTTTTTTCTTGTCATTTTTGCTTTTAAACAGCGTGTGTGTGTGTGTGTGTGATTTTGGTTGGGTGACAGTTGTAGGTTACAGTTTGACAAAAGCACAATGTTGTGTTTTACACAAATATAAGTAGGCTAAACACTTTGCAGTTTTAATGATGTCCTGTATGAACAAAATGGAGTATGTTTTTATGTTTCCACTGTTCGATCGCGCCCACGCCTCTCTCTCTCTGACACACGCACACACACACACACATTCCAGCATTGCAATCTTGACATCGCAGCCTGTTCATTATTCTGCGTTCACACCAAACGCGAATAGAGCGTCTAGTATAACGCTTGGACATTTTGAATCCATTCGCGCGTCCAAAGCGAATAGGACGCGCGTATAAAGCGAGCCTTTGAAGCGAAATAGCACCAAACTATAACGTTTACACTGTGAACTGTAAATCTTTGTCTGGAGCTGAAGCTTCGACCTTCTCAACAATAAAATTATTAATATAACTCCAATGCATAGTTAAGGCCCTTTTGGTGACTTCGAGATGATATATAATCTTCAAAAAATCATCAATTGCCTCCTGTGAAATGTCTCCTACTGTGACAGCTGCCATAGCGCCTGTTGAATGTTGACTGTTTAGTCCGAGTGAGTGCAGTGGAGGGGGCGTGGCTTAGCCATAGGTCAATTAGCATACAGGCTCAGGGAAAAATAAATGTAGAAATGTGGAAATACAGAAATAAATGTAGAAATGTGGAAATACATAAATAAATAAATGTAGAAATAAATAATAATAATAATAATAATAATAATAATAATAATAATATGTTTATTTTCTATAGCGCCTTTCAAGAACCCAAGGTCGCTTCACAATGCAATACAAATAACAAACAAACAGCAAGCAAACAGATACAAAGGCCATCTGCTTATAACAGACAAACAATTGACATGAATCAAAGAAAAACATATTGTACTATTTATCAAAGCATACAATTACGACAAAGTAAGTAGCAGATAGGGCTGAGAAAGTGGAGAACAGAGAAAACAGTGTCGAGGATACTTATTTATTGGGCAAGCTTGAAGATATGAGTTTTAAGTTGTTTTTTGAAAGACCAGATGTTGTCGGCCGCACGAAGATTCGGGGGTAGCTTATTCCAAAGCTTTGGGCCAACAACACTAAAAGCCCTACCACCCACCGTAGAGAGTCTGACCCGGGGTACCACGAGTAGATTTTCAGTGCTGGACCTAAGGACCCGAGTTGGAACATATGGCTGTACCAAATCAACAAGGTATTTGGGTGCCGGGCCATGTAAGGCTTTATACACTAAGACCAACAGTTTGAATTGGATGCGGTTTATGACAGGAAGCCAGTGTAGTTGGTGAAGAATAGGAGTGATATGGGCAGATTTTTTATTATATGTGAGGGCTCGTGCAGCAGAGTTTTGTACCATTTGAAGGCGGTGTATTGCTTTGGTGGGTAGTCCGCTGTATAATGAATTACAGAAGTCCAATCTGGAAGTGATGAAAGCGTGAATGACAGCGTGAATGACTGATAAATAAATGTAGAAATAAATACATTATATAAATATATAAATAAATAAATATAAAAATACATAAATAAATGTATAAATACATATACAACCCCAAATCAGAAAAAGTTGGGACACACATAAAAACAGAGTGCAATGATATGGAAGTTTCAAATTTCAATATTTTATTCAGAATACAACATAGATGACATATCAAATGTTTAAACTGAGAAAATGTATAATTTTAAGGAAAAAATAAGTTGATTTTAAATTGCATGGCATCAACACATCTCAAAAAAGTTGGGACAAGGCCATGTTTACCACTGTGCAGGCCCGGCGTCAAGGGGGGGCTTGGGGGGGCTTAGCCCCCCCTAAGATGATCTCAAGCCCCCCTTGCGGTGGTCTGAATGATGATTATGTGACTGAGCGTTCGTGCAGGGTTCACCTAAACACTTTATGGAGTAAGATAACAATAAACGAGAACTGCCTGAGCTGTTCTTTACTTTAGGCTATTAAACGTCTCACACACATGTGAGAGGAAAACCCGAAGACCGTGACACCCCAAGTACGCAATGCATGACCTTAATTGCCTATCTACACAAGCCCCGAGGGGAAAATGCATTGCACACACACATAGAACAAGCGCCAGCACATCCAGAATTAATGCATCATATACACAATCAAACATAAGGTCTGTTACAATTATTATTATGAGGCTACTTTTATTATCAAATCAATATTACAATTAATTAGCCCCGCAATAATCTCATAGCGCATCACTGCATAACCGACGCGCAGCGATGAAGATGTTATATTAGTCCTCATTTAAAAAACAACGTGTTTAACACAAAATAATTCTAATTTTTTTCACCATGGGCCACAAGAGAAATATTAAGAAAATAAATTAAGGTTAGGTCACGTTATCAGCACATGTTGAGTAGATTCAGCTCTCATCGGTCAGTTTTTAGTTTCACTTTCTATAGTGAATAATTGAATGGGATTTGATAGTACTTCTTCACCGACATAACTCTAGCTCAAAGTGCTCGCCTTCATAGTTTAAAACGCAAATATTTCAAATGTTGCGACGTGACGTTTTTCTTTTTCAACAATTGCGCAGAATGATGGACAATAATCACATTTCGCGCACGTCTTATCCCCGCGAAATGTTTCCAATCACATTTTGCGCACGTCTTATTAAGAACCTAAGAATTGTAAAAGCCCCCCCAAGTAGTTTGTCCTGGAGCCGGGACTGCCACTGTGTGGCATCCCCTCTTCTTTTTATAACAGTCTGAAAACGTCTGGGGACTGAGACAAGTTGCTCCAGTTTAGGAATAGGAATGTTGTCCCATTCTTGTCTAATACAGGCTTCTAGTTGCTCACTCATGCAACCCCATACCATCAGAGATGCAAGCTTCTGAACTGAGCGCTGATAACAACTTGGGTTGTCCTTGTCCTCTTTAGTCCGGATGACATGGTGTCCCAGTTTTCCAAAAAGGACTTCAAATTTTGATTTGTCTGACCACAGAACAGTTTTCCACTTTGCCACAGTCCATTTTAAATGAGCCTTGGCCCAGAGAAAACGTACTCGGTTACTAACGTAACCTCGGTTCTCTCTAGAAGAGGGAACGAGTACTGCGTTTTTGTAAAAACGCTACGGGAAAAACTCTTTTTTCACGAAATACTGAAGCAAAAAATTATCCTTAATTTTCATACATGTAAAGCGCGTTGCAGCAGTACACAGCTATGGCGAGACGGCTTGCTCGCTCATTGGCTGCTCTGCGGCAACTGCATAAGCCTATCGAGCGAGGCCTGAAGTGACGTCAGGTCAATGAGGGCGCTTTGCGCCCTCCTTGCCACTTCCCGCCGAGACGGGTGTGGCTAACCTCTATAAAAGGAGCTCGAAAAGGCTGATTCACTTGATTTTCATCGCCGAAGCGAACCAGAGTGAACCGTACGCACGGCAGAGAACGCAGTACTCGTTCCCTCTTCTAGAGAGAACCGAGGTTACGTTAGTAACCGAGTACGTTCTCTTACGAGAGTCCTCTCGTACTGCGTTTTTGTAAAAACGCTACGGGAACCCCTTGTAAAACGCCGTGCGTGCTGGGATAAAAACACCGATCACTGGAAGCTAATCCAGGTATACAGTGCATAACCACCAGATAGACTCACAAAGAGTCTGGGAATAAGGGAGGGGGGACCTTAATTCCCTATACTGTAGCGTCCGCAGACGTAAAACATGACCTCACAGAGAGAGTCTAGAGACAAGAGGGGATTCCCTCCGTCCTTATATGGCCGCGTCCGCAGACGCTAATATGACATCACATAGACAGGGTGGGGAACCTGAACTAATGTGGGAAATGTGGGTCTTACACAATTCTGCCCATAAGACAGTCGGTAGCGCGCTGCGCATGCGATTTCAGTGTTCTAGTTAGACAGCTGAATCGACTACACCGATAGTAGCTTAGCCTGCAAGGCGGGAACCTCTAGGTTGTAAAACCTAATAAATGTAGACGGCGAGGCCCAGCCTGCCGCCGTACATATATCCTGTAAGGAAATCCCGCTGGACCAAGCCCACGAGGAGGCAACGCCTCTCGTGGAGTGCGCTCTAACTCCCAACGGGCACTGGAGGCCCTTGACAGTATAAGCCAGCGCTATGGCGTCAACTATCCATCTGGATAGGCTCTGTTTCGAAACAGCCATTCCCTTGGAACGTCCACTGAACGAGACAAAGAGCTGCTCAGTCTGTCTGAAGACAGCACAGCGGGACACGTAAGCTCTTAAAGCCCTAATGGGGCAAAGAAAACTTGTGTCCCCTTCCTCACTTGATCCCGGCAGGGCAGACAGGGAGATAACCTGAGCCCGAAACGGCGTGTTGAGGGATTTTGGCACATAGCCATGCTTAGGTTTGAGTATGACTTTAGAGTCATTAGGTCCAAACTCTAAGCACGCTAGGCTCACGGAGAGCGCGTGCAGGTCACCTATGCGCTTCACCGAAGCGAGAGCCATCAAAAACACTGTTTTGAAAGACAAATGTTTGAGGCTAATAGATTGGATAGGCTCGAAAGGGGCACCTTTCATGGCCGCCAAAACCGTAGAAAGGTCCCACATAGGGACTGAAGGAAGTCTGGGAGGATTCAGCCTCCTAGCTCCCCTGAGGAAGCGGATGACTAAATCGTTCCTTCCTAGTGACTGACCTAGCGTTGTTCCAGAGAACGCTGTAATAGCCGCCACATAAACTTTGAGCGTGGAAGGGGATCTGCCCTTATCCAACAGCTCCTGTAGGAAGGAGAGAACCTCCGTCACCTCACAATCGAGGGGTGTTTGGCCCCGAGCTGTACACCAGCCGGAGAAAACCGACCACTTTGAGGCATAAAGCCGCCTAGTCGACGGTGTTCTGGCCTGAGTGATGGTATTCATCACTCCCTCTGCGAGATCAACGGATATCCGTTGAGCGGCCACACATGAAGGGACCACAGCTCCGGGTGTGGGTGCCAAATCGAGCCCCCGGCCTGCAAGAGGAGATCTCTCCTCAATGGCACTGGCCATGGAGCGATGTCTGCTAACTGCATCAGGACTGGAAACCATGATTGGCTCTTCCAGAACGGTGCTACAAGCAGTACTGGGCATTTTGTTTCCCTGACCCGCTCTAACACCTGTGGCAGGAGGGAGACGGGGGGAAAAGCGTATAGCGGGCAGCGCGGCCACATCCGGGACAGCGCGCTGTCGTTCTTGGAAAAGAACACGGGGCAATGAGTGTTTTCGCGGGACGCGAATAGGTCCACCTCCGCTCTGCCGAATCTCTCCCACAACAGCCGGACTGTTTGTGGGTGTAGAGACCATTCGCCCAGGGGAATGTTGTTCCTGGACAGTCTGTCTGGGCCCACATTCTGGAGCCCAGGCACATGCACTGCTCTCAGCGAGCGCAAATTGTGCTGAGCCCATATTAGGAGGCATTTTGCCAGCCTGTACAGGGATGTGGATCTCAGACCGCCCTGGCGATTTATGTAGGACACCACGGCCGTGTTGTCCGAACGGACTACGACGTGTTGGTCCTTGATTTGGGGACAAAAACGCGTCACTGCCAGCATTTCCAGGCAGTTGATGTGTTGGAGCTTTTCTCGTTCTGACCACAGGCCGAAGAACGGTCTGCCCTCGAGCAGCGCTCCCCATCCCGAGGTGGATGCGTCTGTCGACACCATCCTCACTCCCGAGGAAGTCCCCAGGCTTACACCTGATCGGTACCAGTCGTCCGCCAACCAAGGTATCAGGGCTGTCACACAGTTCTGATTGACCTTGAGACGTAACCGGCCAGACACCCACGCTCCGCGCGGTACTCGCGCTTTCAACCAGAACTGCAGAGGGCGCATGCGGAGCAAGCCCAGCTGAAGAACTGGTGATGCTGAGGCCATGAGACCCAGCATCCTTTGAAACGTCCTGAGCGGGGTAGTCGCGCCGCAGCGGAAGGATCTCGCCGCGCGCTGAATGTGCAGCACGCGCTGTCGCGACAGCCGCGCTGTCATAGACTGTGAGTCCAGAATGGTACCCAGAAACGAAATCGCTTGACTGGGGTTCAGTGAACTCTTTGTCCAATTGACCGTGATACCAAGATTCTCGAGGTGATCGAGTAAAATGGTTCTGTGCTCCACGAGCTGTGATCGTGATTGAGCTAGGATCAGCCAGTCGTCCAAATAGTTCAGCTGCGTCCATGCATTTCGTAAATGTACGAGGTGCCAGGGACAAGCCGAACGGCAGGACTGTATACTGGTATGTCTGACCCTCGAAGGCGAATCTCAAGTATCGCCTGTGATGTGACGCTATCTGTATTTGAAAATACGCGTCCTTCAGATCTATTGACATAAACCAGTCTCCTTGGCGAATATGCGCGAGGATTTTCCTGGTCGTGAGCATTTTGAAACTGCGTTTCACTAATGCTCTGTTCAGCCGTCTTAGATCCAGTATGGGTCTGATACCACCGTCCTTTTTGGGGACTAGAAAGTATCTGCTGTATAGCCCCCCTTCGCTTTGAGCTTGGGATACATGCTCTATCGCCCCTTTGCTCATCAGTTTTGATATTTCGGCGCGAAGTAGGTGTGCTACTTCTAAAGTCACTGTAGTTTCGACGCGCGCTGTGAAGCGGGGAGGGCGTCGACAAAACTGTAGCGAGAAGCCTCTCTTTATAATGCCTAGCACCCAGTCCGAAACCCCTGGAAGCGCAGCCCATGCAGAGGCATGGCTGGCTAAGGGCTGGATGCGAAGCGCGCTCTGTTCGCCGTGCGACAGAGGTGCTTCGGGGCGCAATAACATAGGCGTTACGCCTGTGGCATTCGAGGCGGGGAGCGCGCTTATTACAGCGGGCAGAACGCTCGTCCTCGACCTTACTACAGTGCTTAACTGAGTGAGGGAGGGCTGAGAAAGTCTTGTGGGACTCATGTCTGCGAGTAAATGTGGGCGGGTAGCGGGCACATTCACTGCTTTGGACGCGCTGTCTGCCTGAGCAGAGCGAGCGCGCACAGGTCCCGTTTTTACAGAGAGCCTGTGATCTGTGAGACATAGTGTTCGTGGGCACTGGGAAGTGGGCACTTTTACTATGTTGGAAGCGCAATCGACCTGAGTCGATTTTATGTGCGCGAGCCCTAAGTGTAGGGCTGTGCTTGTGTGTAGGGATGGGCACTGAGGAGTGGGCATCGACACTACATTTATAGCACCATCGGCCGTGGCCGGGACACCAGAAAATACACTCTTTTCGGGATATATCTGGGTAGCCGTGAGAACGGCTTTTGTGTGCAGGCAAGCGGGCAACTGTGCGGGCTTGCGCCTTGCAGAAAACGCTGGAACAGTCGCAAATCTTGGGACTGAAACAGCGGCGCGCTTGGGTGAGAGACCGGCCGCAACGGGACTCACACACCTGCGCTTTC